>NC_064819.1:14860984-15164015 GCF_024166365.1 Elephas maximus indicus
AACCTTAATGACGTGGATGGAGTAAAGTTTTCAAGACCTTCATTTGCTGATGAGGCAAACATCCATTAATAATCAGAACATTGAATGTGTGAAGTTATGAATCTGGGAAAATTGGAAATCATCAAAAAATGAAATGGAATGCATAAAGATCAATATCCTAGGCATCAGTGAACTGAAATGGACTGGTGTTGGTCATTTTAAATCAGATAATCATATGGTCTATTATACTGGGAATGACAACCTGAAGGGGAATGGCATTGCGTCAAAAAGAACATTTCAAGATCTATCCTGAAGTACAACGCTGTCAGTGATACGATAATATCCATACTCCTACAAGGAGAACCAGTTAATATGACTATTCAAATTTATGCACCAACCACTAAGGCCAAAGATGAAGAAATTGAAGATTTTTAGCAACTTCTGCAGTCTGAAATTGATCAAATATGCAATCAGGATGTACTGGGATAATTACTGGTGCTTGGAATGAGAAAGTTGGAAACAAAGAAGAAGGATCAGTAGCTGGAAAATATGGCCTCGATGACAGAAACGATGCTGGAGATGGCATGACTAAATTTACAAGACCAACAACTTCTTCACTGCAAATGCCATTCTTCACCAACATAAATGGCGACTATACACATGAACCTCGCCATTTGGATACACACAGGAATCAAATCGGCTATATCTATACAAAGAAACGATGGAAAAGCTCAGTATCATCAGTCAGAACAAGGCCAGGGGGCGACTGCGGATCAGACCATCAATTACCCCGTGCCAGTTCAAGTTAAAACTGAAGAAAATTAGAATAAGTCCACGAGAGCCAAAGTAGGACTTTGAGTATATCCCACCTCAATTTAGAGAGATCTCAAGAATCAATTTGACATGTTGAACACCAATGACTAAAGACGAGCCAAGTTGTGGAATGACATCAAGGACTTCATACATAAAGCAAGAGGGCATTAAAAAAAACAGGAGAGAAAGAAAAGACCTAAAGGGATGTCAGAAGAGACTCTGAAACTTTCTCTTGAATGTCCAGTAGCTAAAGCAAGAGGGAAAAAATGATGAGGTAAAAGCTGAACAGAAGATTTCAAAGGGCAGCCTGAGAAGACAAAGTATCATGATGACATGTGTAAAGACATGGAGATAGAAAATCAAAAGGAAAGAACATGAGCAGCATTTCTCAGGCTGAAAGAACTGAAGAAAAAATTCAAGCCTTGAGTTTCAATACTGAAGGATTCTACAGGGAAAATATTAAATGACACAGGAAGCATCAAAAGATGGAAGGAATACACAGAGTCACTGCACCAAAAAGACGTGGTCGACGTTCAACCATTTCAGGAGGTAACATACGATCAGGAACCAATGGTACTTAAGGAAGAAGTCCAAGCTGCACTGAAGGCATTGGCGAAAAACAAGGCTCCGGGAATTGATGGAATACCAATTGAGATGTTTCAACAAACGGATGCAGCGTTGGAAGTGCTCACTCGTCTATGCCAAGAAATATGGAAGATAGCTACCCGGCCAACCAACGGGGAGCGATCCATATTTATGCCTATTCCCACGAAAGGTGATCCCACCAAATGCAGAAATTATCAAACAGTATCATTAATATCACATGCAAGTAAAAGTCTGCTGAAGATCATTCAAAAGCGGCTGCAGCAGTACATCGACAGGGAATTACCAGAAATTCAAGGCAAATTTAAAAGTGGATGTGGAACCAGGGATATCATTGTTGATGTAAGATGGATCCTGAATGAAAGCTGAGAATACCAGAAAGATGTTTACCTGTGTTTTATTGACTATGCTAAGGCATTCGACTGTGTGGATCAATAACAAACTATGGATAACACTGGGACGAATGGCAATTCTGGAACACTTAACCGTGCTCATGAGGAATCTGTGCATGGATCAAGAGGCAGTTGTTCGGACACAACAAGGATATACTGCGTGGTCTAAAGTCAGGAAAGGTGTGTGCCAGAGTTGTATTCTTCCACCATCCTGTTCCATCTGTATGCTGAGCAAATAACCCGAGAAGCTGGACTATATGAAAAAGAACGGGGCATCAGGATTGGAGGAGGACTCATTAACAACCTGTGTTATGCAGATGACACGACTTTGCTTGCTGAAAGTGAAGAGGACTTGAAGCACTTACTAATGAACATCAAAGACCACAGCCTTCAGTATGGATTACACCTCAACATAAAACAAAAATCCTCACAACTGGACCAATGAGCAACATCATGATAAATGGAGAAAAGACTGAGTTGTCAAGGATTTCATTTTACTTGGTGCACAATCAACAGCCATGGAAGCAGCAGTCAAGAAGTCAAAAGACACATTGCATTGGGTAAATCTGCTGCAAAGCAACTCTTCAAAGTGTTGAAGAGCAAAGATGTCACCCTGAAGACTAAGGTGGGCCTGACCCAAGCCATGGTATTTTCAATCGCATCATATGCATGTGAAAGGTGGACAATGAATAAGGAAGACCGAAGAAGAGTTGATGCCTTTGAATTGTGGTGTTGGCGAAGAATACTGAATATACCATGGACTGCCAAAAGAACGAACAAATCCCTCTTAGAAGAATTACAGCCAGAATGCTCCTTAGAGGCATGGATGGCGAGACTGCCATCTTACATACTTTGGACATGTTGTCAGGAGGTATCTATCAGTCCCTGGAGAAGGACATCATGCTTGACCCAAAAACCCAGTGCTGTCGAGTCGATTCCGACTCATAGTGACCCTATGCTTAGGTCAGTGAAAAAGATGAAGACCCTCAACAAGATGGATTGACACAGTGGCTCCAACAATAGGCTCAAGCACAGCGACAGTTGTGAGGATGGCGCAGGACCAAGCAGTGTTTTTTGGTCTGTTGCCCAAAAGGTTGCTACGAGTCGAAACCGACTCGACAGCACCTAACAACAGCAGCCTTCAAAGCAAATAATCCAAGACAGGTAACACTGTAAATTGATAGAAAAGATTGCATTTATATTGCTACTATACAACTTTAAAATAAACAAAACAAACCACCACCACCACCAATAAAAAGAGCCTATCATTACACAAATACAAATGAAGTTTTTTTTTTTTTTGGTCTTATTCATTACACCAAAGCACCTGCCGTGAAAATTTTACCTAACCAATCATGATGGCAATGTTTAACTGGTGTCAGTTGACAAATTTATTCATAAACCATGAGAATTCATGAAAGGTATGCATTTATTTATTCAGCCCACAAAACTTTTCTAGCCCTTGCTTTCTCCCTGAGGTACAAGCACTGGATGTTGTGGCACTGTCTGACAGGTGACAAAATTCCCGCCACCCAAACACAGAACAAACGTCTAATGCAGATAGCAGCCATGCATTTAACTGTCTGTTACAATTTGAAATAGGTAAGGGAAAACGTGACCTTGACGGGGGCAATCAATGCTCAAAGGATCCTGCCTGTGATGATTTACTTCCCCCAGGTGAGGGCAGCAATGTATGTATCCTACTGAAAGCTGTCGCATATCCGAAGCATTCAACTTGGATGCTAATTTAAAGAGTTTTTTTCTCTAATTGTCAGGAGCGCTTCCAAGTTCAGTGCATACCTGGAACTGCCTCTCTGCCTCCTTATGCCCATTCTCCACCAAGGCGCATTTACCTGACTCCACAGACAATGAACAGGCAGGTGCCAGACAAAGTAGGTAAGGACGCTCCTGGAGACAGCTGTAAAAATGGCGGCAGCACGGAGGCATCCGACCTCCTTGACTAACTTCACAAGAAAGAAGGCGAAACAAGATCAACAGCCCAAGGCTGATTCCTATGAGACAGAGGGCAGGCTTACCTCTTCTCTCCAAATTTTTTACCAATTCTGATACCAGCTGTCCCCCCCATGGCACTCTCTACTTCTCTGCTGGGTTCGATAATTCATTGCAATGGCCACACAGAACTCAAAGACCATACTCACAGTTAGAGGGTTTATCAGGGAAGTAACAGGGTTCAACTTGGGATCAGAAAAGACTCAGGTTACAGTTCTCCGATCAGGACAGGTTCTTCTCAGGCTTGTCTGCGGGCACGCCTCTTTGCGGCCCTCGGCCTCTCCTCTGCCCTGCGCTGGCAGGTGTTATGAAGCTCCTAGCTCTGTGGGTTGCAATCCTCACCGTAGCCATTTCCTGCTGGTCTCCTGGTCCCTGCCATCTTGCGCCACTATTGCTCTTACTACTGCTGCAATGCCATCTCTCGCTGTCTTCAGTGTTATAGCTCCCTCTCTCTGTCTCCTGGGCCTAAGAGGTCCTCAGTGCAGGGATCCCGGGTCCAAAGGACACGCTCCACTCCCATCTCTTCTTGGTGGTAGTGAGGCCTCCCTCTCCTCTGGGATTGGCTCTCTTTTAAGCCTAGCAGGAGGGCAAAACTAACCAATGCCCTTGTTAGGGTTCCATACACTTGTTTGCATGGTCCCACCTCCGCCAGGGTGCCATGCACCTTATTTGCATCATTAGCTAGTGATCCAATCCCCTTGGTGGGCCAAAAACACCTTATTTGCACCCAGTCCACCCACTTGCACAAGACCATGGCTAGAAAAGCCATATAAAAGCACTCCATAGCACAAGAGTTATCACCAGATAGCAAGATAATGTATGTTAAAATTAAAATGACGTACAGATATTGTTTAACATGCTGTATGAGATTCCTTAAAGTTCTATTTATGACTACCTCATGTGGGGTAATATGTAAAAGAGAGCAAGTGCAGAGCTGGGTTTCTGTGTATTGCTGAATACTGTAATAACAGAGCAAAAACCTTGCAGATAGTGCTAGTTTGGTAAACTAAAAAAGAGAAGAACAGTTGAACCAAAGGGAAGGGAGCTTCTGCTGCTTCCGGCAGCCTTAGACATAAATAAAGCAATGAAAACCAGTTTCTAATTCTGCACCCCTATAGGAGCCTGTCCTCCGTGAAGCAGGCCCTTCTTTCTGATGAACACAGTCTGGGGGAAAGACAAGAACACTGTGCCCTGACCACAGGCCAGAAATGCTCATCTGATTCTAGTCCAGACGAGAATTTACCGCTGGGGAGCCAAAACACCGGATGTCTCCCCTCTGCCCCACCAAATCCATCCTCTACTTGTCTCCACCCTATTCTCCCTGGGATGCTCATGTATATGGACTACATTGTTGAAAGGACAGTCCTTCGTGGGTTTCTCCTGCTCTTTAAGGACTTGCCGGATATGCCAAGAAAACCACCACCTTGAGGGATGAGGTACTGTTTCCCTCTGGGACAAGGAGCAGGCTCTTTTATTTACTACTTGCTATAAAAGCAATGGCACAGTGGTACACCCATACAATGGAACTACTACTCAGCAATAAAGAAAAACCTTACAATACGGATGAACTTGGAGGACATAAAGTTGAGTGAAATAACCACAAAAAAACAAATACTGTATGGCCTCACTTTTACAAAATGACACGAATAGGTAAATACACAGAAACTAATGTGCATCAGTGGTTACCAAGGATGGGTGGGGGGAATGGGGGACTCGCTCTTTAGGTAGTAGACACTAGCCATTTTTGGTGATGGGAAAGGAAATTCCAAGTTATATGACGTGTGCACAGCTTTGACAAGGTAAATGATGTTGCTAAGATTTAAACAAGAAAAAAGGTCCTTTTGGTAATTGCTATGGCATATGGAAACCCTGGTAGCACAGTGGTTAAGAGCTATGGGTGCTAACCAAGAGGTCGGCAATTCGAATCCGCCAGGCGCTCCTTGGAAACTCTACGGGGCAGATCTACCCTGTCCTATAGGGTCACTATGAGTCGGAATCGACTCGACAGCAGTGGGTTGTTTTTTTTTTTTTAATATAATTTTGCAACAGCCAAAAAATACATGTGCAGGTATATATGTATATACGTAGGCATATATGTATACGTGAGTATACCTATGTGTATATAAGTGTACGCACATGCGTACGTACGTATGCAAATATATTCACACATACATACATATGATAAAACACACAGGGACGTTACAAATATTTCTTAGACATAGCCAGATACCTCGTGGGACTGGTTTTCTGGGTTTGAAGGCTTAGGACAATAGTCTTGTGGGACAACTTGGTCAACTGGCCTCATATATACAGTTCATACAGTTTACGTTCTACATCCTAGCCTGGGGAATAGCGTCTGGGGTCTTAAAAGCTTGTGAGCGGCCATCTAAGATACAACTATTGATCTCTACTCGTCTGAAGCAAATGAGAAAGGAGGAAACCAAAGATGCAACCAAGAAGCTAGTCTACAGGACTAACAGTCTACATGAACCACAGCCTCGTCTTCCCTAAGAACAGAAGAACTAGATGATGCCTGGCTATCACTACCAACTGTTCTCATCAGGGCCACAATAGATGGACCCTGATAGAATGGGAGAAAAATGTGGAACAGAACCTCAAATTCTTAAAAAATCCAGAATTACTGGATCAGTTGAGACTGGAGGACCCCCTAAGACTATCGCCCTGAGATACTCTTTAAGTCTTGAACCAAAACTAAGCCTTTTTAGCTAAGTAACAGATTGGCTCGCAAGATAAAAGAGTACCACCTATGGTTACTGAGCTCCTTTAAAAAATCATGTACAGAGATCAAATGGTCACCAATTACTCTAAAATGAGGATGAGAATGTTAAGGGGGCAGGCAAACTAGATTAGCGGAGATGGAACAACCAGAAAGGAAATAATGAGAATATTCATGCATTGTGAAGGATGTAACCAATGTCACTGAACAATCTGTGTAAAAATTGTTAAAACTGCTGTGTAAACCTTCACCCAAAGCTCAATAAAAGATTTTTTTTTAAAAAGCAATGGATTCCCCAGCCTCAGCGTTCCTCAGCTGCAACTCCTACTCCACAGCACGCGAAGCATCCATCTGGGCCCATTACATCACACCCCTGGGAACTGGAAAGGGGAAACCAAAGCAAATACGCTGCTTGCTATGCTTCTGTCTCTAACCCAGGAGCCTTGTGTCTTCTGCCAGCATACAAGACGCAGTAACAGACTAACTTATCAGCATGCAAAGAGAAGGAAAATCAAATCCTAGACCTGACATACATCAAAGGGCTACCACTGAGTCCAAGTCAAAGGGAGTATCAGCATAAAAAAGAAGGGAAAAAGCATGATGTCAGAGTACTTATTCCTAATCCCTCCCTACGAGCCCACCTTGGCTTGGCTGTGCTCCTTGAATGAAGCTCACTATCCTTCAAGGCAGCCTACTCTGTGTAACGGTCTCTGTCTGGGTCTCAGTAACCTGTCCCTCTTCTCGTCCCTTAAAGCCTAGGGATTATAATAGCACTGTTGCTGCTGCTACTAGTGCTGGGCTGCTGTACAATCCCTTGTGGTTTCCCTACACCCCACGCATACCTTGGTAATGAGTCCCTTTATAAGTAAAACCAAACCAAACCCGTTGCTGAGGAGTCAATTCCGACTCATAGTGCCCCGACAGGACAGAGTAGAGGCTAAGTGTGACCGGTCTCCAAGGGGGACTAGGGAGGACTGAGGTCATTTGTTTCCCCTGCCTCTGTCCTCTAACTCTGGACCGTCTAGAACATCAGCCTCTATTCCCACGAATGCTCTACCCTCATTTTCTCAGCCTCTTTGCCTTATTGCCTTAGGTGACTTTCTAGACTTCACCCTTTGCCAAAGCTGAATCTGAGCATGCATTCCTGTGCTGACATTTCTGGCCCACTTGAACTGTGGCACTAGCTAGTCTCATGCTTCTACATCTGAATCCCCATTCAGGACTTTTTCATCTCCATCCTGGGCTACATTGTTCTATAGGCCTCCCAGTGACAACATAATAAAAACATGCTTGTTCTAAACTGTTTGCTGAATTATTCCATGTAGATAAGTCAGCAGAATTAACTGTGAGGGTGTAAATGCCCTTGGCTACACCTCCCATCAATCAATAGCAGGCCCCTTTTCCTTAATAATCTATTGAACTTGGAATTTTCCCTTCTCGTGTACCACGTATTCTGTCGAGCTTAACAAGTTGAGAATCTATTAGGATATGTACATATAAAATAATTTTAAAACAATTAGCATGTATAAGTATATACCTGAAACACAACCTAAAAAAAAACGAGCGGCAAAGAGAACAAAGATAACTCTAGATACCGCCTAAATGGCATTCTGAGTTTGAACCTTTTCTCTTATGAAACCCAAACCCAGTTTTCTTTTCATCCTGTCTTCTGGGGGAAGTGATAGCAAACGTAACCATTCAGACATTAAAAGGCACATACAGAAACAGGAGCGTACACACTCACACCCCTGAATAGCCACCATATCATTAAACTCAAGGACAACTGCATAATTCTGAGAATTTATCAAAACCCCCAGAGTTACAGATTATATTTAAATAAATGACAAAAAACGCTTACAAATTTCTTTCCAGATAGCTGAAGGAATAGTGTGTTTTTCAGGTCCTTTCTTTTTAGATCCATATCTTTTGCCTTCTAAAGGTCTAGAGTTGAATTTGTGTCTATTTTCTACATATGCAGCTTCTGAACCTATTGACAATTAAAACAAAAAATTCATTAAAATTCAAAGGACTACTTAATTTAGAAAAGGTGATCTGCAAAGAAGAATTTAAGGTATAAAACCTGAATCTTCATTTCTCAAGATGTCCCGCAGTAAAGAAGCGCAGCCATCAAGCCCCTGTATGGTTTCAATCTGCAAGAAGAAAATGAATTAGATACATTTGTACAGAAAACTTTAGTGCGGGGGGGGGGGGAATACATTGCACAGCTCTGAAATTTCCTTATTTAGAAGCAACTAATTATTGGGAGAAAACATGTTTTAAAGCAACAAGCCCTCATACTTCCCTGCTGTTAGCTGCTGTTGAGTTGGCCCCGACTCATGGCAGCCCCACGCACAAGGTGCTCAGACAACTGTGACCGGTAGGATCTGCACTGGCTGATTTTCAGAATTAGATCACCAGGCCTTTCTTCCTAGTCTGTCTTAGTCTGGAAGCTTTGTTGAAACCTGTTTAGCATCATAGTACCACAAATGCCACCACTGACAGGTGGCAGCTGCGTTTAGGGTGCACTGACCGGGAATCGAACCTCAGTCTCCTGCATGAAAGGCAAGAGCTGTCCACTATCACAAGCCCCTTCCTTAAGCCAATTAATACTCCACCTCTGCACTTTATTCCCACTTCTTAGCTTTTACCTGAAGACCAATTAGAATAGTGTGTATTGTATCTATTAAGTTACCTTACCTGACTTTCCAAATCAGAGTGGGTGTGATAGCCAGAATCTGCATTAAAACGTGATACTTTTCTTAAATGGGTCCTAGAAAACAAGTTTATTAATATTCTTACAAATATTAAAGATATATTTTGCCCCAAAATATGTTAGTAAGCAGTCACTTTCTTTCCAGAAAAAGGTGGACAAGAACAGATGTGTAGAAAGATTATAAAGCCCTAAAATGGTAGATGCCAAAGTTCCTCTCCAAAGCTGTTAAGGTAGAGAGGGCCATCCAGTTCTCTGGGACAGGCAAAATGCAGTCCAGCCCAAAGACCTGAAAAACCTCTTGAGAGTTCCTTCAGTTCTAAACCTCTTTAAGTACTTACCCTTTCTTTCCATTTGTTAATTTAGCAGGTCCAGTGTGTCTTCCCGAAGACAATACCTGTGACATAATGCATTACAGTAAATATACAAATATCTTTATTTTCAACAAGTTGTCCAGGCAAAATGTTATTTATTTTCTATAAATGTGGTACACCCTAAAAACTCACAATTAAACTCTTACCATAAATTACTTGTTCTATATAAAATGTCAAGCCAAGCACCGCTTATTTTTGTTCCTTGGCTATTTAAGCTGACGAAACTGAGACATTATTTTCACCAGAAGTAACTACTACCTATACTCAATCTCTAAACATTTTCTACATTCCTCAGATGTACAGATTTGTTCAACGTAAGGCCGAAGTCTGTAACTCTCACTCCATTTATCCAAGTTCTTTAGAATGCCTGACAAGGCCAGCACACGGATGCTACCGTGCCTGCTGACCCACACAACTCATTCACAGTCTTTCTTTTTAAACTCATACAGCAATTTTTTTTTTTTTTATTTTAAAAGTAACATAAGTGGGCTGTCTTTTATACGGAAAAAAATATGTACTTGCTTTTGTATGCGCCTAGTACTTCTGGAAGTTACCCAAGAAACAGGCAATGTGGTTGCCTCTGGGGAGGGAAACTGAGTCCCTGGTGATACGTATGGTTAAGCACTCAGGTACTAACCGAAAGACTGGAGGTTCAAATCTCCCCAGAGGCACCTCTGAAGAGAGGCCTGTTTATCCACTTCCAAAAGGTCACAGCCTTGAAAGCCCCATGGAACACAGTTCTACTCAGACACACGGGGGGGTCTCCAGGAGTAGGAATCAACTCTGCAGCAACTCTTTTTTTTTGGCGTTGGGGGAACAGAGCAAGAAGGGAGGCTTGTCACAGTATATCTTTCCATATTTTAATAATTTTAAACTAGATAGCTATATCTCTATACTATTTTAAAAAGACATGAGTGAAAGTCCCAAATTCACCCTCTTTGTTCCTCTCTCCAGATATAACCACTGTTAGCAGTTTTGCTTACAATTTTTCTTGGCATGTTTACATATTTCATCCAAAGACAGCTTTGAGCGATAACTACCAAACTTTCTGGAGTTACATAATATTCTGGAGCCCTGGTGGCGCAGTAGTTAAGCATATGGCTGGTAACCAAAAGGTTGGCAGTTCGAATCCACCAGCCACTTCTTGGAAACCCTATGGGGCAGTTCTACTCTGTCCTATAGGGTCACTGAGTCAGAATCAACTTGATGGCAACAGGGTTTTTTAATTTTTTTTTTAAATAATATTCTACTATTTGCTTGAATACATGAAATGCACTCCCTCCTAAAATGCTACTCAGAATCCATTAAAATTTTTTGATTGGTAGAGCTGTACTTCTCCTTGAGATAATCTGTAATATAACAGACGGTAATGAAGCCCACAGTAAAAATCAACATCACAGGAAATAAAGCCCACGGTAACAATCAACATCATAGGTAATAAGACCCCATGTAACGTAGCTCTACTTGTCCCTGCATCACACTCTCAGGGTCTTTTCCTTTGGTCTATCTATGGGGGTAGACTGGTGGAACCATAATAAAACTCCAAACCACGCTACTGCTACACCCTGGACCAAGCCCGAAAACAGCGACCACAATTATTGTCTCTAAATTAGAGGAAAAAAGTATGCTGTCTAAAATAAGTGCATGGTATAATTTTAAGAGTATACACGATATTTCTCCAAAAAATATACACAAAAAGTACTTTATAGAAAATCTAAAAAAGAAAGTGACACAGGATAAAAGCACCCTGAAACAATAACTACCATATTGGTACCTTTCTTTCCAGTTTTTTTTTTTGTATTTTTTATTTTGAAATAATAGTACAAAGAAGTCCCATATACTCTTCACCTATATTCCCCCATTGCTGACACTTTACTTCATCCACCATTTTCTCTCTCAACATGTATAAACCAAAAAAACCAAACCCACTGCTGTTGAGTTGACCCCGAAGGATAGCGACCCTATATATAAATATACATAAAACCAAAAAACCAAACCCAGTGCCATCAAGTTGATTCCGACTCATAGCGACCCTATAGGACAGAGCAGAACTGCCCCACAGAGTTTCCAAGGAGTGCCTGGCAGAGTTGAACTGCTGACCCTTTGGTTAGCAGCTGAATACTTAACCACTACACCACCAGGGTTTCCATAAATATATATACACACCATTATTTATCTGAACCACTTCAGCATAAATTGCAGACATAAGCCCCTAGACTCCCAAATATTTCCTAAAAACAAGGATAGTCTCTTATATAAAACTCCAAAACCAAACTCACTACCGTCGATCCTGACTCACACCAACTCTACAGGACAGAGTAGAACTGCCCCATAGAGCTTCCAAGGAGCACCTGGCGGATTCAAACTGCTGACCTCTCAGTTAGCAGCCATAGCACTTAACCACTACGCCACCAGGGTTTCCTTCTCTTATATAGTCACAGTATAATTATCAAAATCAGGAAATTAACATTGACATAGTACTATAATCTGATCCACAGATTTCATTCAAATTTTGTCAATTATCCCAATACTGTCCTTTATAGAAAAAAAAAAAAAAAAAACTTCGCCCATGTCCAATCCAAAATCATATGTTGCATTATACAGTCTTATCTCTTTGGTCTCCTTTAATCTGGACTAGTTCCTCAGGCTGTCACTCATTGTCTTTTATAACCTTGGCATACTTAAAAGAATGGTCAGTCCAGTTGCTCTATAGATTGTCCCTGTGGATATTTAGATTTGTTTCATGTTTCCTCAAGATGAGATTCAGGTTATGCAGTTTTGGCAAGACTACCACAAAAGGGATGTCGTACCCTTCTGAATACAACATGAATAAGCACGTATTATCACTGGTGATGTAAACTTTATTTAAGACGGTTTTTGCCAGGCTTTTCAGCTGTAAAGTTTCAATTTTTTGCTTTGTAATTATTAATATTTTGTGGAGAGATACTTTGAGAGTATGTAGATATTCTATTCTTCATCAAACTTTCACCTAGTAGTTTTAATATCCATGGCTAACTCTTGCCCAACTAAACGATGATGTCTGTCAAACAATGTCTTGGTCATCTTGTGCTGCTATGACAGAAATACCACAAGTGGATAGCTTTAACAAAGAGAAATTTATCCTCCCACACTCTAGTAGGATAGAAGTCCAAATTCAGGGTGTCAGCTCCAGGCGAAAGCTTTCTTTCTCTGTCAACTCTGGAGGAAGGTCTTTGTCTTCGATCTTCCCCTGGACTAGGAGCTTCTCCATGCAGGAACCCCAGGTCCAAAGGATACGCTCTCCTCCTGGTGCTGTTTTCTTGGTGGTATGACGTCCCCATGTCTCTCTGCTCACTTCTCTCTTTGGTATCTCAAAAGAGGCTGGCTTAAGACACTATCTAATCTTGTAGAACTCATCAATATAACTGCCACTAATCCATCTCATTATATCATAGTGATAGGATTTAAAACACATACAAAATGGTGGACAATCACACAATGCTAGGAATCACGACCTAGGCAAGTTGACAGATGTTTTTTGGGGACACAATTCAATCCATAACAAACGGTAATTTTCAAACAACATCATTCTTTCTACATTAGTTGGCGTTCATTGCATGAACGTACTTTTCCTTCTTCCTCATTTACCTATTTATATAAATATGGGCTCATCGACTCCTATTTTATTCAATGGAACTATTATCCATTATTATTTTGACGGTCAAACCTTCCCAGATTTGGGTCAGTGGGAGGCCCTTCATACTGCCTCCTGCATCATTTTAACATGCTCCCATCACTTTTTTTTTTTAATTAACTTTTATTAAGCTTCAGGTGAACATTTACAATCCCAATCAGTCTGTCACATGTAAGTTTACATACATCTTATTCCCTTCTTCCACTTACTCTCCCCCTATTGAGTCAGCCCTTTCAGTCTCTCGTTTCGTGCCAATTTTGCCGTCTTCCCTCTCTATCTTCCCATCCCCCCTCCAGTCAAGAGTTGCCAACACACTCTCCAGTGTCCACCTGATTTAATTAGCTCACTCTTCATCAGCATCTCTCTCCCCCCCGCTGACCAGTCCTTTTCATGTCTGATGAGTTGTCTTCGGGGATGGTTCCTGCCCTCTGCCAACAGAAGGTCTGGGGAGCATTGCCGCCAGGATTCCTCTAGTCGCAGTCAGACCATTAAGTATGGTCTTTTTATGAGAATTTGGGGTCTGCATCCCACTGATCTCCTGCTCCCTCAGGAGTTCTCTGTTGTGCTCCCTGTCAGGGCTGTCATCGATTGTGGCCGGGCACCAACTGGTTCTTCTGGTCTCAGGATGATGTAGGTCTCTGGTTAATGTGGCCCCTTCTGTCTCTTGGGTTCTTAGTTGTTGTGTGACCTTGGTGTTCTTCATTTTCCTTTGCTCCAGGTGGGTTGAGACCAATTGATGCATCTTAGATGGCCGCTTGTTAGCATTTAGGACCCCAGACGCCACATTTCAAAGTGGGATACAGAATGTTTTCATAATAGAATTTTTTTGCCAATTGACTTAGAAGTCCCCGCAAACCATGTTCCCCAGACCCCAGCCCCTGCTCTGCTGACCTTTGAAGCATTCATTTTATCCCGGAAACCTCTTTGCTTTTAGTCCAGACCAATTGGGCTGACCTTCCTTGTATTGAGTATTGTCTTTCCCTTCACCCAAAGCAGTTCTTATCTACTGATTGATCAATAAAAAACCCTCTCCCTCCCTCCCTCCCCTCTTCGTAACCACAAAAGTATGTGTTCTGAGTTTTTTCTATTTCTCAAGATCTTATAATAGTGCTCTTATACAATATTTGTCCTTTTGCCTCTGACTCATTTCGCTCAGCATAATGCCTTCCAGATTACTCCTCCCATCACTTTTTGAGTAGTCCCTTACTTTCTATAATAGTATGCTCCAGGTTCATCTTATAATTTCCCTCCTTCAGCCCTGGAGTTGGTTATTTTTCCTTTTGATGGAAAATGGAATTTAGAAACCAAGATCTGGGCACTAAGTGTGCTCTTTGCTACTGGGGCTTCCATCTTTATCATAAGCATTTTTTACTTAGTCATGATGTCTGGATATGTGCAATTTTGGATCCTGTGCTTTCACTTTTAAATCTTTTTCCACATTAAGATAGTCTTCAAAAATTCCAATAGTTGTATTTCTGTGAGTGAAAGTAATACAATGCACGCTTGGCTTGCTTCCTATTTTTCACATAAAAAAAAAAAAAAAAAACCTGAAGCAATCTTTCCATATACCAAAAATAGCCTTTTCATTTTTAAGGTTAAAATAATTATTTTGTGAAAGATTATTAGCAGTTTAATGACCCTTGATAGAAACTGCAAAACTGCTCTCCAAAAGGTGTATGCCTGATTCACGATCCATGAGAGAACAGTTTTATCTCACATTTTTCTCCAGTGGGTATTATCATTAAACTTTTTATTTTGCTTCTTAAGAAAATACGCATTTCTTAGTAGGCATATCTCCTACCAACAAGTGCAAGATCGGCAGAACGATTTCAAGTGTACTACAAACTTTCATTTCCATTTCCGTTTAATCTATACCCTGTGTGGTAGGAACCCAAGGTTCAGAGAGGTGATTTGTTCTAAGTCTCACGTCTAATAAGTGTGATGTTTAAAAGAATGGACTCCGGCACCAGCTATGTGGGTCTGAATCCTGTCTCGACTACTAACCAGCTGTGTAACTATAGGGAAATTATTTGACCTCTCCATTTCTCAACTTCATCTATAAAATGGGAATGACAATAGTATCTACCTCATAGTGCTATCGTGAGGATTAAAATGAGTTATAATATGTAAAAGCACTTCAAATAGCATCAAGCCACTATTATTGTTTCGCCATCACTCTCGTCTGTCAATTTGTTGGTAGCTCGTGTGTCGCTATGACGCTGGCAGTTATGCCACCTGTATTTCAAATACCAGCAGGGTCACCCACGGTGGACAGGCTTCAGTGGAGCTTCCAAGTTAAGGCAGACTAGAGAGAAAGGCTTGGCGATTTACTGCCAAAAACTAGCCAGTGAAAACCCTATAGATCACAAGAACATTGGTTGATATGGTGCTGGAAGTTGAGCTCCCTAGGTTGGAAGGCACTCAAAACACAGTGGCTACAACAGCGGGCTGCAGCATGCTAATGATCGTGAAGACGGCAAAGGACCAGGCGACATTTCGTTCTGTTGTCCATGGGGTCAACAGGAGTCAGAGCCAACTCAACAGCAGCTAACAACAACAACGTTATTATTATTAAGACAGTAGTAAACTATGTGTTCTTAAAAAGAAAAAAAAAAAAAAAACCCACTGCCATCGAGTCGATTCCAACTCATAGTGACCCTACGGGACAGAGTAGAACTGCCCCAAAGTTTCCAAAGAACGCCTGGTAGATTCGAACTGCTGACCTCTTGGTTTGCAGCCGTAGCACTTAACCACCACGCCAGCAGGGTCTCCTATGCATTCTTAAGTGAACTGAATTTTGTTGCACATCTTTGTCAAGTGTCTGATAAGTGTCTTACCAGATTCTCTCATTTAATCTTTCCAATTCTTTCAGGCAGGTGCTCTTACCCCTGATTTTATTGATAAGTACTTTGTTTGTCATTAAGACAACCGTGGCAGAATTTTAATTTAAATCTGTAGGAGACTGTGACTATAAAAACCATGTTTTTCCCCCTTGCTGACTGCACATATTCTGAGTTCATTAAGAAAAAGATCTGACCTATCTGAGTGGGGCTGATCTGGAAGTCCTGTGAAGAAATCTTAAGCCAGGCCTTGAAAAAAGTCTAAGATTCACATTAATGGTGAAAACAGAGGAGCTGATAAAAGAAGACACAGCAATTAAAAAGAGAGCGAGAGAGAGCAATTAGATGCACTAAGTAGAGGGTCTGTGTGAGCAACAGTTGATTCATTCCCTGAAAATTTACTAACTAGTCCCTGAAAATCTACTATGTCAGCTGCTGTCCTAGGTGCAGAAGAAAAAACCAAACCCATTGCCGTTGAATCAATTCCGATTCATAGAGACTCAGAGTAGAACTGCCCTATAGGGTTTCCAAGGCTGTAAATCTTTACGGAATCAGACTGCCACGGCTGGTGGTTTCCAACCACCCACTGACCTTTTCATTAGCAGCCAAGCACTTAACCACTGCAACACCAGGGCTCCTTTCAGGTGTAGAAGAGACAGAGATAAAATGGTCTAGTGGAGGAAATGCTTAGCAACCTCTAGCCCGAAAAGTGGTCTGATAAAGGTTAGCACAGGGTGCTAAAGGACAAAGGGCACCCAACCAACGGGGATGTGAGCGTGCAAGGGAAGGCTTCTAGTGACAGCCCTTTAGCTGAAGAAGATGGAAATGGTGTTATCAGGAACAGAAGAGCAGTGTAGGCAGAGAGAAAAGAATGAGCAAAGGCCTGGAAGCTAGAGGGCCTGCCACATCCAGGGCACTGCAGGACTAACAGGTAGAGTGTTGCATGTTCCTGGAATGGAGGCATGAACACAAAAGCAAAGCAAGAGCTGGAATAAAAATGGCTCTCTGCAGACAGCCCAACGAACTGAGATTTTATCTTGAAACTATCACTCTAAGATACCCTTTGAACTTGCTCCTGAAGCTACTCCCACAGGTCACCTTTCAGGCAGATAATACACTGGCTTATAAAATAACAATACCACCTGTGAGGAATGTGCTCCCTTAAACAATCAATTATACGAGACCAAATCGTCAACATTTACCTAAAAGCAAAGATGAGAAGGCAAGGAGAGGAAGGAAAGCTAGATCAATGGAAACGGAACAAAAAGAATGGAAATAATGAGAACGCTGTCACACAGTGAAAATTGTAACCAATGTCACAGAACAATGTGAATAAAAATCGCTGAGAACCCAATTTGCTGTGTAAACTTTCACCTAAAAAACAATAAAATATTAAGGGGGGAAAAAAGAGACATGTCCAATGTCGGGTTTTAAAGACGAAATTTTAGCTACATCGAGAGGCGTGCGTTTGAGGGGGGAAGGTCAGGACACCAATCGGGACTTTTTTCCCCTAGTGGTAAAACACCAGCAATAGTGACAGTGAGGTGGCAAGAGTAGGGCGGTTCAGCTAACAGCAGCTCTTAAAGGATGGGGCGGAGAATCGGGATTCGATGCAGCAACGTCCTGTGGGCCGGAGGGGTTGGTGCCCGCCCCAGCGGCAGAGGCTGGACTCGAACCCCTGCCCAACACCAAAACCAACGCTCTTGATGCCTACAAGGATTTAAACAGAACATACACCTATGGACAGGAGGGCTGCGTTAGGATAGCACGATTTGGGGTCCCCGCCCCTCCCTCTTCCAGGGTTTTCAATACCGCCTCGACGTCGTTTTTGTTTTTGTCAAGCCGAGTCCTACACTTCTCCCGCTCCGAGGACCCCCTCGGCCCCTCTGCACCCCCGCAGTGGACTCCTCAGCCCACACCCCTCACCTGGCCCGGCCGAGGTCCGGACCTGACCATCTCTCGCAGCCTCAGCGAAGCCCAGGCCCAGGGAACCGCAGCGGGGCGGTAAAAGGAATTAACCGCCGCAGGCTCTCGGCCCCCCTTGGCCCGCCCCCCGAGCTTCCGTTTCCGGCAAGGAGCCCGCCGAGCGCCGCGCCTCATGGTAGCAGTTCTCTCGCCTCCTTGTCTCGCCGCCCTGGGCTTGCGCAATAGAGTCCTCTCGGCTTCTGGGAGCGTCACACTCGGGCGAGCGGGGCGGGGCGAGGAGGGGCGGGGCGGGCTAGGGGGCGGGGATAGGGCGGGGCTATGAGGGCGGGGCGGGGCTAGAAGCCCAGGCGCTGGTCTTGAGGGGGCCAGGTCCCCAAACCCAGGAAAGAACAGAGTTCTGAGGGCTGTTGAGGGCGGAGAGCTGCCCTCCCTCAGATGGGGGAGGCGGGGACTATATGAGAAGGGATTGGAATGGGAAGCGGATATGTTTCAGAAGGAATTGGCGCTCACCTTTTGGGTTTTGGCTTTTTATTTTTAGTTCTGAGTTGTGTGTGCGTTTTTGAATGATATTGTTCTTAATAAATGAAAATCAAACCTCGGGATCGTAATCTTTGGGTAACTCTGAGGTCAATTACAAAATTATTCACCGTGGCATTCATCTCAGTACTTATTAGTTGAGATTCTGGCTTTACGTCCGTGCATAGTTGTCAACTCTTCATTGGAGGTAATTATTGCTAATAAAGAATGACACAGTGTTCTTACCATTGCTATGCCGTGCTAACGGTAATGGGGATTAATCTTTAGTTTTTCAGGCATTGATTTTTGGCTTAATGTTTTAAATCAAGTTGAGAAAAAATTAAAGTAACCTAATTGGTTTCGTTTTATCTTTTTTAATGGGAAAAGAGCTACCTTTCAAAAGGCTCAGTTACAATTCATATCAAAATCTGGGAACTAATATCTTCTCAGCAATTCATTACACACTTAGACGGATCGATTTGGGAAACTAGGTAATTGGTAAATTTAGCATTGAATTGGACTGTGAAAACTTCCAGTCCTGGGCCCTCCGTGTTCCTCTCCTATAGCAGTTTTTAACATATTCTTCTGAGAGTTCAGGCTTGTTTTTCTTAATTGATTTTAAGACCTATTTTTTCTTAATAATGCTTATTTTAGAAAGGAGACCTGGTGCTCAGTGGTTACAACCGAAAACTTCCGTGGTTGGAATCCACCAGCCGCTCCTCGGAAAACCTATGAGGCAATTCTACTTTGTCCTATAGGGTCACCGTGAGTCGGAACCGACTGGATGGCAATGGTGTTCTTATTGTTATTGTCGTTATTTTAGAAAATATAGACAAAGAAAAAGCATCACCCATAACCCACCACCCATGAATTACCAATTGTTATGGATTAAATCATGTCACCCCCAAAATATATGTTGAAAGTCCTAACCGCTATACCTGTGTGTGTGTGTGTGTGTGTGGTATTTCTATTACAGCAGCACTGAATAACTAGGACACCATTCCTTACAGTTTGGCACATCCCCTTCCAGAATTTTACCACCTGTTATTTATATGTGTAAACCTTATATCAAGGACATAATATATGTATTATTGTAACATGAGTGTTTTTCCAGTGTTTTATCGACATCAGTTTTCACTAATCTACAATTACAAAATGGGCTGCTTGGTGTTTCATTATCCATCTGCCTACTCTTGGGGATAAAATCCCTACCTTATTTTTGTGCTGTTATTAGTAATGCTGTAGTGAGTGGTCTTCTGCAGGTTGAACTAGATGGAGAGGGGATGTGGAGTTTTCTAGACATGTGGAGAGAGCATGGTGAGTAAGAGGAAAGCAAAAAGGCTCTTGTGGCTGAAGCATGGACAGCGGGGGTGTTAATGGACATAGGGATTGGGCTATCCAGTCCTCACAGGCCACATTGTTACTGTTAGGTGCTGTCAAGTCAGCTCCAACTCATAGTGACCCTATGTACAACAGAACAAAACACTACCCATTCGGCACCCACTGATCAATCCATCTCGAGGGTCTTCCATCCATCTCGAGGGTAGAGGGTCTTCCTCTTTTTCTCTCACAATCTACCAAGCATGATGTCCTTCTCCAGGGACTGGTCCCTTCCAATAACGTTACCGGAATAAGGTTCTTGCCTCTCGCTGGTCCAGAATGAGCAGGTAAGGCACGCAGAATTTTTCACACAAGCAAAGCTTCACTGAAGAGGCTTGCAAGTGGAGACAAGGAGGGCCTAGAGCAATGCTTGCCCTCGTCTCACAGAACAAAAAACAGGCCTGGGTTTTTAAAAGTACTTGAGAGGGAAAAGATTCGTGTTTATTCATAGACATAGACATAGGTGGGGATATGTTAACTAAGGTGCATGCAAGCAGCGCAAGCAGCAGCTCTCCAAGACGGCTCCTGTCCCGGAGGCCACCATAGTATGACAAACTGACAGATGAGTGGTGGACAGGTCACATTAAGGATGTGAGTTATTATCCTAAGGGCAATGGGAATCTATAATGTTTAAGCAGGGAGTAATGTGAATTGATTGGTCTTTCAAAAAGCTCGTCAGCTGAGGTATAGAGCAGGAATTGGCAAACTACTGCCCTCGGGCCAAATTCAGCTGCCACTGATTTTTTTGTACAGCCTGTAAGTGGTTTTTACCCTTGTAAATTGTTGGAAAAAATCAAAAAGAAGAATAATGTTTCATGACATGTGAAAATTGCATGAAATTCATATTTCAGTGTCCATAAATAAAGTTTTATTGGAACACAGCCACACTCATTTGTTTATATATTGTCTATGGCTGCTTTCCAACTACAATGACAGAGCTGAGTAGTTGTGACAGAGACGTTATAGCACGCAAAGCCTAAAATATTTACTGTGATGGTTAAGATTGTGTGCCAGCTTGGCTGGGCCATGAGTCTCAGTGTTTCTGTGTGATCGCTCCCATGTTGGGATCTGCTGTGAGTAGCCAATCAGTTGAAAGGGAGTTTCCTTGGACGTGTGGCCTGCATCTGAATATAAGTGGATGTTGTAGCTTTTCCCTGCTGTGGATCCTGCAGCTGCCTCCCATTTGTCTGACCTCCAGTTCTTGGAACTTGAGCTAGCAGGTTATGGGCCAGTCTTGGGATTTGTCAATTTTTACAGCCTGTGAGCAAGAGCCCTGCTCTCTGACCTGCCGATCTTGGGTTCGCCAGTCCCTGCAGCTACATGAATCGGAGAAACCTTTATCCTGATCCACAGACTTGGGATATTCCAGCCTCCACAATTGTGTAAGCCATTTTCTAGGGATAAATCTCTATATGTATTTGTACACTTTACTGGTTTTGCTTCTCTAGGGAACCCAGCCTAAGACATTGACTATCTGGTCTTTTACAGAAAAAGTGTGGCAACACTAGTGTAGAGGATTGTTTGGGAAGACAAGTGGATTTGAGTGGACCATACATTTCATTCTCTGCCCTTCTGCATGCAGAAGAGATGGACTCCTAAGTGAGGCAGGCAGGCTCAGAGCCCAACCCTTCTGAGAGACACCTGCTCTGGCTTATCCTCCTATACCAAGGAAAACAAGCCATGCATTCTTCCAAAATTGTCCTTGACAAGATAACTGAAAAACGGGCCATAGATGGCCTCAACCCGCCTCTGGGTGGAGATTTAATGTCCTTCTGAAAGAAAATCAACCTCTTCCTCCATCCTGGGGGATTGAACCCTTGTCTAAAGAAAATGCTTAGTCATCCCCAAACTCCGAGTGCCAGTGTAAGGGTCAATCCTGAATATTCATGATGAAATTGCATTTCCCTGTCTGCTCTCTGTAAAAGGCCACCTGCCCAAGCTGCCTGCATGCAGTCTTGGGGGCAAAAAGCCCCGGTTGCTCCTTTCCAAAACAAAGGCATCTTTCTGATCTTCCACCTTGGCCTCTTGTTTATTGTTTATAACAAGCTCACCAAGGAAAACCTGGAGTTTTCACCTGACAACGTAAGGATTACGTCACTGGGGCTTGCCCTCCAGTTTCTGGTTTTGTTTAGTCAAAGTCAGGAAGGCAACCACTTAACACAAACTAGCATGGCTATTATCAGAAAATAACAAATGTTGGCAAGGTTGTAGAGAAATTGAAAACTGAAACCCTCATCCATTGCTGAAGGGAATGTAAAATAGTGCAGCAGCTGTGGAAGACAGCTGGGCAGTTCCTCAAAAGGTTAAACGTATAATTTACCACATGACCTAGCAATTCCACTCTTGGGTACATACTCAAAAGACTTGAAAACAGGGATTCAAAAGCAAATCAAACCCATTGCCATGGAGTCGATCCAACTCATAGCAACCCTATAGTGTTGCCAGGAACTCCGGGTTCTGCTTGGCACAACTCCATCCAGCCAAAATGACAGAGACCCAGATGGAGCGGACAAAAGTCACCTTTATTGTTTGGCCCACCGAGACAATCAGGACAGGCAAGCCATCCAAGACTATCTCCCCAAGGGACCTCAAGGGGAGTTTTATGGGGTTAAGGGCAGGAAGTGGGCACCCAACTCTGTTTTGCAGGCTGGGGCCTTATAAATTTTGATTTCAAGGGCCAGGTCAATTTTTACTCACTGCACAGGTGCACCGGATGGGGAAGGTGGTTTAGTGCTGGTCAGACTTCTCCCTCTGTAATTAGGTCCTTGTTGTCTTTTTCCAGATTATGTGGAAGGTCACCTTAGGTACTAAGATGGCGTCAGGAACAAGTTCTAGCTAGTTTCTTTTGTCACCTAGCTCAAGGAAATCTCTGCAAAGAAAACAACTTCAGGAAATAAGGCAGAGACAGAATATGAACTATCTTGTGAGCCCTGTCTTAGTGGGACAGGGTAAAACTGCCTCACAGGGTTTCCAAGGCTGTAAATCTCTGTGGAAGAAGACTGCCGCACCTTTCTTCCACAGAGCAGCTGGTGGATTCAAACTGCCAACCTTTTGGTTAGCAGCTGAGCACTTTAAGCACTGTGCCACCAGGGAGCGTCACCAATGTTCATCGCAGCATTATTCGCAATAGCCAAAAGGTAGAAACAACCCAAGCATTCGTCGATGGATGAATGAAATAAACAAAAGTGGTATATACATACAAGGGAATATTATTCAGCCACACAGAGAAATGAGTTTCTGAATAATGCTATGAATGAATTTTGAAAACATGATGAGTGCAATACATCAGACACAAAGGAACAAGTATTGTCTGATCCACTTATGTGAAATATGACAAATGTTTTGTCATATATATTTTCCCACAAAAAAATTTTTCAAAAGTAAAAAATAAAACGGAACATACAAAAAAAGAAAAGGAGGTTAGGAGGAGAGACTGTGTATGGATTGAATCTTGACCTCCAAAAATGTGTGTTGAAAATCCTAACACACTCCTGGATGTAATCCTGTTTGGGAACAGAGTGTTCTTTGTTGTGTTGATAAGGCCATTATCAGTAAATATGGCGTGTTTTAAAGCAATCACTTTTGAGATATGAAAGGAACAGGGTAGGCCCCAAAGCAAGGAAACACAGATGGGGGAAGATAGATGTCATGCCACGTGAAGATTACCAAGGAACTGAGACACAGGAGCTGAAAAGAGCCAAGGACCTTCTCCCTTACCCTGAACCCACAGAGATCCAGTGCTCTGAATTTGGACTTCCAGCATCCTAAGCTGTGAGAAAATAAATTTCTGCTGTTATAAATCACCAACTTGTGGTATTTCTGTTACAGCAGCACTGAGAAACTAAGACAGAATGATTGGGGTATTTCTCCCACCTCAGTGTCATTCTGGAGATACAGTAGCCCTCCAGGACTATAGCTCCTAAGGGGAGCCCCTGGGAGCTTCAGTTGTCACCAGGCTCTAATAAAACATTTTCCTCCCCTTGTCCCTTCAGACTGAGAGGTGATAATGGCTTGTTAGTCCCTAGGTGCCTCAACACTCCATACCAAAACCTCTTGCGGTAGAGCCAATTCCAACTCTTAGTGACCCTACAGGACGGAATAGAACTGCCCCATAGAGTTTCCAAGGCTGTAATCTTTACGGGGGCAAGACAGATGCATGTGAGGATCCCAAGGAATGCCTGGGGCTACCAACAGAAAAAGGGTCCACAGGACAGAGAACTTGATTTAGACTTTTAGCCTTCAGAACAGTGGAAACATAAATTTCTGTTCTTGTGATAGTTGTGCTACAGCAGCACTGGGTAACTAAGACACTAGGTAATGTGGTCTCGTCCAGTGCATTTGATACCGCATTATTTTCGGTTGTTGTTGTTGTTAGGTGCCATCGAGTGGGTTCTGACTCATAGCGACCCTATGCACAGCAGAACGAAACACTACCCGGTCCTGCGCCATCCTTACAATCGTTGCTATGCTTGAGCTCATTATTGCAGCCACTGTGTCAATCCACCTCGTTGAGGTTCTTCCTCTTTTCCGCTGACCCTGTACTCTGCCAAGCATGATGTCCTTCTCCAGGGACTGATCCCTCCTGACAACATGTCCAAAGTATGTAAGACGCACTCTCGCCATCCTTGCTTCTAAGGAGCATTCTGGCTGCACTTCTCCAAGACAGATTTTTCGCTCTTTTGGCGGTCCATGGTACATTCAATATTCTTCACCAACACCACAACTGAAAGGCTTCAACTCTTCTTCAGTCTTCCTTATTCATTGCGCAGCTTTCACATGCATATGATGTGGTTGAAAATACCATGGTTTGGGTCAGGCACATCTTAGTCTTCAAGGTGACATCTTTGCTCTTCAACACTTTGAAAAGGTCCTTTGCGGCAGATTTACCCAATGCAATGCATCTTTTGATTTCTTGACTGCTGCTTCCATGGCTGTTGATTGTAGGTCCAAGTAAAACAAAATCCTTGACAACTTCAATCTTTTCTCCATTTATCATGATGCTGCTCATTGGCCCAGTTGTGAGGATTTTTGTTTTCTTTATGTTGAGGTGTCATCCATACTGAAGGCTGTGGTCTTTGATCTTCATTAGTAAGTGCTTTAAGTCCTCTTCACTTTCAGCAAGCAAGGTTGTGTCATCTGCATAAGGCAGGTTGTTAACGAGTCTTCCTCCAATCCTGATGCCCTGTTCTTCTTCATGTAGTCCAGCTTCTCGGATTATTTGTTCAGCATATGGATTAAATAGGTATGGTGAAAGAATACAACCCTGACACACACCTTTCCCGACTTTAAACCAATCAGTATCCCCTTGTTCTGTCCGAACTACTGCCTCTTGATCTATGTAAAGGTTCCTCAAGAGCACAATTAAGTGTTCTGGAATTCCCATTCTTCGCAGTGTTATCCACAGTTTGTTATGATCCACACAGTCAAATGCCGTTGCATAGTCAATAAAACACACGTAAACATCCTTCTGGTATTCTCTGTTTTCAGCCAGAATCCATCTGACATCAGCAATGATATCCCTGGTTCCACGTTCTCTTCTGAATCCAGCCTGAATTTCTGGCAGTTCCCTGTCGAGACACAGCTGCAGCCTTTTTTGAATGATCTTCAGCAGAATTTTGCTTGCATGTGATATTAATGATATTGTTCTCTAATTTCCACATTCGGTTGGATCACCTTTCTTGGGAATGGGCATAAATATGGATCTCTTTCAGTCAGTTGGTCAGGAAGCTGTTTCCCATATTCCTTGGCATAGATGAGTGAGCACCTCCAGCGCTGCATCTGTTTGTTGAAACATCTCAGTTGATATTCCATCAATTCCTGGAGCCTTGTTTTTGGCCAATGCCTTCAGAGCAGCTTGGACTTCTTCCTTTACTGCCATCAGTTCCTGATCATATGCCACCTCTTGAAATGGTTGAATATCGACTAATTCTTTTTGGTATAATGACTCTGTGTATTCCTTCCATCTTCTTTTGATGCTTCCTGCATCGTTTAATATTTTCCCCATGGAATCCTTCACTGTTGCAACTCGAGGTTTGAATTTTTTCTTCAGTTCTTTCAGCTTGAGAAATGCCGAGCATGTTCTTCCCTTTTGGTTTTCCATCTCCAGCTCTTTGCACATGTCATTACAATACTTTACCTTGTCTTCTCAAGAGGCCCTTTGAAATCTTCTGTTCAGTGCTTTTACTTCATCAATTCTTCTTTTTGTTTTAGCTGCTCGACGCTCAAGAGCAAGTTTCAGAGTCTCCTCTGACATCCATCTTGGTCTTTTCTTTCTTTCCTGTCTTTTCGGTGACCTCTTGCTTTCTTCATGGATGATGTCCTTGATGTCATTCCACAACTCATCTGGTCTTCGGTCACTAGTGTTCAATGCATCAAATCTATTCTCGAAATGGTCTATGAATTCAGGTGGGATATAGTCAAGGTCATATTTTGGCTCTCATGGACTTGCTCTGATTTTCTTCAGTTTCAGCTTGAACTTGCATATGAGCAATTGATGGTCTGTTCCACAGTCGGCCCCTGGCCTTGTTCTGACTGATGATATTGAGCTTTTCCATCGTCTCTTTCCACGGATGTAGTCAATTTGATTTCTGTGTGTTCCATCTGGCGAGGTCCATGTGTATAGTCACCATTTATGTTGGTGAAAGAAGGTATTTGCAATGAAGAAGTCGTTGGTCTTGCAAAATTCTATCATTTGATCTCCAGCATTGTTTCTATCACTATGGCCATATTTTCCAACTCCTGGTCCTTCTTCTTTGTTCCCAACTTTTGCATTCCAATCGCCAGTAATTATCAATGAATCTTGATTGCATGTTCGATCAATTTCAGACTGCAGTAGCTGATAAAAACCTTCTATTTCTTCATCTTTGGCCCTAGTGGTTGGTGTGTAAATTTGAATAATAGTCGTATTAACTGGTCTTCCTTGTTGGCTATGGATATTATCCCATCACTGACAGCATTGTACTTCAGGATAGATCTTGAAACATTCTTCTTGATGATGAATGCGACACCATTCCTCTTTGAGTTGTCATTCCCAGCATAGTAGACTATATGATTGTCTGATTCAAAATGGCCAATACCAGTCCATTTCAGCTCACTAATGCCTAGGATATCGATGTTTATGTGTTCCATTTCATTTTTGACAATTTCCAATTTTCCTAGATACATACTTCGTACATTCCAGGTTCCGATTATTAATGGATGTTTGCAGCTGTTTCTTCTCATTTTGAGTCGTGCCACATCAGGAAATGAAAGTCCCAAAAGCTTTACTCCGTCCACTTCATTAAGGTCGACTCTACTTTGAGGAGGCAACTCTTCTCCAGTCTTCTTTCGAGTGCCTTCCAACCTGAGGGGCTCATCTTCCAGCACTGTAACCGACAATGTTCTGCTGCTATTCATAAGGTTTTCACTGGCTGATGCTTTTCAGAAGTAGACTGCCGGGTCCTTCTTCCTAGTCTGTCTTAGTCTGGAAGCTCAGCTGAAACGTGTCCTCCATGGGTGACCCTGCTGGTATCTGAATATCGGTGGCATAGCTTCCAGCATGACAGCAACACACAACCCCCCACAGTCCGACAAACTAGAAATTGGAGGTAGCCGTGGAGGTTGGGAAGACACTCAAATCTGCTAGTTAAAGGAAGGTAAAACTGGTAATCCAGAGGCTGTTAAGTCAATTCCAAGTCATGGCCACCCCATGTGTGTCGTCTGTCAGAGTAGAATTGTGCTTCACAAGGTTTTCAATGGCTGGTTTTTTGGAAGTAGATCACCAGGCCTTTGTTCGAAGACATCTCTGGGCAAACTTGAACCTCTAACTTTTTGGTTGAAGATTAACATTTGCACCACCCAAAGACTCCACAATTTACATAATACTGTAGAAATACTTTCTCAAATGAATTTGTCCTCTGTAATCTGTTTCTTTCCCTTAAAACATTCCTACCTTTAAGGCTGGGAGCCACCAATCATCTGTCAGTTTTTCTTACTGTGGTGACTTGCTGCTGTGATACTGGGAACTATGCCACCAGTGTTCTAATACCAGCAGGGTCATCCATGGTAGACAGGTTTCAGCAGAGCTTTCAAACTAACACAGACTAGAAAGAAGGGCCTGGCAACCTACTTCTCAAAAAAAAAATGGCCAGTGAAAAGCTTATGAATAACAGAGGAACATTGTCTGATATGGTGCCGGAAGATAAGCACCTCAGATTGGAAGGTACACAAAATATGACTGGGAAAGAGCTGCCTCCTGAAAGTAGAGTCAACCTTAATGACGTGGATGGAGCCAAGCTTTTGGGACCTTCATTTGCTGAGGTGGCACAAGCCAAAATGAGAAGAAACAGTTGCAAATATCCATTAATAACTGGAAAATGGAATGTATGAAGTATGATTCTAGGAAAATTGGAAGTCATGAAAAATAAAATGGAATGCATAAAGATCAATACCTTAGGCATTAGTGAGCTGAAATGAACTGGCATTGGCCATTTTCAGTTAGACAATCATATGGTCTACTATGCTGGAAATGACAAATTGAAAAGGAACAGCGTTCCATTCATGATCAAAAAGAACATTTCAAGATCTATCCTGAAGTACAACGCTGTTAAGGATAGCATAATACTCATATGCCTACAAGGAAGACCAGTTAATACAACTATTATTCAAATTTACACACCAACCACTAATGTCAAAGATAAAGAAATTGAAGGTTTTTTTAAAAAATAATTTTTATTGTGCTTTAAGTGGAAGTTTATAAATCAAGTCAGTCTCTCACACAAAAACCCATATACACCTTGCTACACACTCCCAATTACTTTTTAATGAGACAGCCTGCTATCTCCCTCCACTCTCTTTTTGTGTCCATTTCGCCAGCTTCTAACCCCCTCTACCCTCTCATCTCCCCTCCAGACAGGAGATGCCAACATAGTCTCAAGTGTCAGCCTGATCCAAGAAACTCACTCCTCACCAGCATCCCTCTCCAACCCATTGTCCAGTCCACTCCATGTCTGAGGAGTTGGCTTCGGGAATAATTCCTGTCCTGGGCCAACAGCAGGTCTGGGGGCCATGACCACCGGGGTCCTTCTAGTCTCAGTCAGACCATTAAGTCTGGTCTTATGAGAATTTGGGGTCTGCATCCCACTGCTCTCCTACTCCCTCAGGGGTTCTTTGTTGTGTTCCCTGTCAGGGCAGTCATCGGTTGTCGCCGGGCACCATCTAGTTCTTCTGGTCTCAGGATGATGTAGTCTCTGGTTTGTGTGGCCCTTTCTGTCTCTTGGGCTTGTAATTGCCTTGTGTCCTTGGTGTTCTTCATTCTCCTTTGATCCAGGTGGGTTGAGACCGATTGATGCATCCTAGATGGCTGCTTGCTAGCGTTTAAGACCCCAGATGCCACTCTTCAAAGTGGGATGCAGAATGTTTTCTGAATAGATTTTATTATGCCAATTGACTTAGATGTCCCCTGAAACCATGGTCCCCAGACCCCTGCCCTGCTACGCTAGCCTTCGAAGCATCCAGTTTATTCAGGAAACTTCTTTGCTTTTGGTTTAGTCCAGTTGTGCTGACCTCCCCTATATTGTGTGTTGCCTTTCCCTTCACCTAAAGTAGTTATTTTTTATCTAATTAGTGAATGTCCCTCTCCCATTCTCCCTCCCTCCCCCGTCTCGTAACCACGGAAGAATGTTTTCTTCTCAGTTTAAACTATTTCTCAAGTTCTTATAATAGTGGTCTTATACAATATTTGTCCTTTTGCCTCTGACTAATTTCACTTAGCATAATGCCTTCCAGGTTCCTCCATGTTATGAAACGTTTCACAGATTCCCCACTGTTCTTTATTAATGCATACTATTCCATTGTGTGAATATACCATAATTTATTTATCCATTCATCCATTGATGGGCACCTTGTTTGCTTCCAGCTTTTTGCTATTGTAAAGAGTGCTGCAATAAACATGGGTGTGCATATATCTGTTCGTGTAAAGGCTCTTATTTCTCTAGGTTATATTCCAAGGAGTGGGATTGCTGGATCGTATGGTAGTTCTATTTCTAGCTTTTTAAGGAAGCGCCAAATCGATTTCCAAAGTGGCTGTACCATTTTACATTCCCACCAGCAGTGTATAAGTATTCCAATCCCTCCACAGCCTCTCCAACATTTATTATTTGGTGTTTTTTTGGATTAATGCCAGCCTCGTTGGAGTGAGATGAAATCTCATTGTAGTTTTGATCTGCATTTCTCTAATGGCTAATGATCGTGAACATTTCCTCATATATCTGTTAGCTACCTGAATGTCTTCTTTAGTGAAGTGTCTGTTCATATCTTTTGCCCATTTTTTAATTGGGTTATTTGTCTTTTTGCAGTTGAGTTTTTGCAGTATCATGTAGATTTTAGAGATCAGGTGCTGATCAGAAATGTCATAGCTAAAAACTTTTTCCCAGTCTGCAGGTTGTCTTTTTACTGTTTTGGTGAAGTCTTTGGATGAGCATAGGTGTTTGATTTTTAGGAGCTCCCACTTATCTAGTTTTTCTTCTACATTCTTAGTAATGTTTTGTATACTGTTTATGCCATGTATTAGGGTTCCTAACATTGTCCCTATTTTTTCTTCCATGATCTTTATCGTTTTAGATTTTATATTTAAGTCTTTGATTCATTTTGAGTTAGTTTTTGTGCATGGAGTGAGATATGGGTCTTGTTTCATTTTTTTGCAGATGGATATCCAGTTATTCCAGCACCATTTGTTAAAAAGACTGTCTTTTCCCCATTTAACTGTTTTGGGGCCTTTGTCAAATAACAACTGCTCATATGTGGACGGATTTATGTCTGGATTCTCAATTCTGTTCCATTGGTCCGTGTATCTGTTGTTGTACCAGTACCAGACTGTTTTGACTACTGTGGGGGCATAATAGGTTCTAAAATCAGGTAAAGTAAGGCCTCCCACTTTGTTCTTCTTTTTCAGTAATGCCTTATTTATCCAGGGCCTCGTTCCCTTCCATAGGAAGTTGGTGATTTGTTTCTCCATCTCATTAAAGAATGTCCTTGGGATTTGGATTGGAATTGCATTAAATGTATAGATCGCTTTTAGTAGAATAGACATTTTTATAATGTTAAGTCTTCCTATCCATGAGCAAGGCATGTTCTTCCACTTATGTAAGTCTCTTTTGGTTTCTTGCATAAGTGTACTGTAGTTTTCTTTGTATAAGTCTTTACATCTCTGGTAAGATTTATTCCTAAGTATTCTACCTTCTTGGGGGCTACTATAAATGGCATTGATTTGGTGATTTCCTCTTCGATGTTCTTTTTGTTGGTGTAGAGGAATTCAACTGATTTTTGTATGTTTATCTTGTATCCCGATACTCTGCTGAACTCTTCTATTAGTTTCAGTAGTTTTCTGGAGGATTCCTTAGGGTTTTTTGTATAAGATTGTGTCATCTGCAAATAGAGATACTTTGACTTCTTCCTTGCCAATCTGGATGCCCTTTAATTCTTTATCTAGCCTAATTGCTCTGGCTGGGACCTCCAACACAATGTTGAATAAGAGTGGTGATAAAGGGCATCCTTGTCTGGTTCCCTATCTCAATGGGAACGTTTTCAGGCTCTCTCCATTTAGGGTGCTGTTGGCTGTTGGCTTTGTATAAATGCCCTAAATTATGTTGAGAAATTTTCCTTCTATTCCTACTTTGCTGAGAGGTTTTATCATGAATGAGTGTTGAACCTTGTCAAACATCTTTTCTGCATCAATTGATAAAATCATGTGATTCCTGTCTTTTGTTTTATTTATGTGGTGGATTACATTAATTGTTTTTCTAATGTTGAACCATCCCTGCATACCTGGTATGAATCCCACTTGGTCATGTTGAATGATTTTTTTGATATGTTGTTGAACTCTATTGGCTAGAATTTTGTTGAGGATTTTTACATCTACATTCATGAGGGATATAGGTCTATAATTTTCTTTTCTTGTGGTGTCTTTACCTGGTTTTGGTATCAGGTATATGGTGGCTTCATAGAATGAGTTTGGTAGTATTCCATCCTTTTCTATGCTCTGAAATACCTTTAGTAGTAGTGGTGTTAACTCTTCTCTGAAAGTTTGGTAGAACTCTGCAGTGAAGCCTTCCAGACCAGGGCTTTTTTTTGTTGGAAGTTTTTTGATTCCTTTTCAATCTCTTCTTTTGCTGTGGGTCTATTTAGTTGTTCTATCTCTGTGTTAGTTTAGGTAGGTAGTGTGTTTCTAGGAATTCATCCATTTCTTCTAGGTTTTCAAATTTGTTTGAGTATAGTTTTTCACAGTGACCTGATGTGATTCTTTTAATTTGGGTTGGGTCTGTTGTAATATTGCCCCTCTCATTTCTTTTTCAGGTTATTTGCTTCCTCTCCTGTTTTTCTTTTGTCAGTTTGGCTAGAGGTTTATCAATTTTGTTGATTTTTTCAAAAAACCACCTTTTGGGAGAGATTGGAACTCTTATACACTGCTGGTGGGAATGTAAAATGGTACAACCACTTTGGAAATCTATCTGGCATTTTCTTAAAAAGTTAGAAGTAGAACTACCATACAACCCAGAAGTCCCACTCCTCGGAATATGCCCTAGAGAAATAAGAGCCTTTACACAAACAGATATATGCACACCCATGTTTATTGCAGCTCTGTTTACAATAGCAAAAAGCTGGAAGCAACCAAGGTGTACATCAACAGATGAATGGTTAAATCAATTACGGTATATTCACACAATGGAATACTATGCATCGATAAAGAACAGTGACAAATCTATGAAACATTTCATAACATGGAGGAACCTGGAAGGCATTATGCTGAGTGAAATTAGTCAGATGCAAAAGGACAAATATTGTATAAGACCACTATTATAAGAACTTGAGAAATAGTATAAACTGAGAAGAACACATACTTTTGTGGTTACAAGGGGCGGGGAGGGAGGGAGGGTGGGAGAGGGTTATTTACTGATTAGTTAGTAGATAAGAACTACTTTAGGTGAAGGGAAGGACAATACTCAATACATGGAAGGTCAGCTCAACTGGACTGGACCAAAAGCAAAGAAGTTTTCTGGATAAACTGAATGCTTCGAAGGTCAGTGGAGCAAGGGCGGGGGGGTTGGGGACTATGGCTTAAGGGGACTTCTAAGTCAATTTGCAAAATAATTCTATTGTGAAAACATTCTGCATCCCACTTTGAAATGTGGCGTCTGGGGTTTTAAATGCTAGCAAGCGGCCATCTAAGATGCATCAATCGGTCTCAACCCACCTGGATCAAAGGAGAATGAAGAACACCAAGGTCACACGATAACTATGAGCCCAAGAGACAGAAAGGGCCACATAAACCAGAGACTTACATCATCCTGAGACCTGAAGAACTAGATAGTGCCCGGCCACAACCGATGACTGCCCAGACAGGGAGCACAACAGAGAGCTCCTGAGGGAGCAGGAGAACAGTGGGATACAGACCCCAAATTCTCATAAAAAGACCAGACTCAATGTCTGACTGAGACTAGAGGAATCCCGGCAGTCATGGTCCCCAAACCTTCTGTTGGCCCAGGACAGGAACCATTCCCGAAGACAGCTCATCAGACGTGGAAGGGACTGGACCATGGGTTGGAGACAGATGCTGATGAAGAGTGAGCTACTTATACCAGGTGGACACTTGAGACTGTGTTGGCGTCTCCTGTCTGGAGGGGAGATGGGAGGGTAGAGAGGGTGAGAAATTGGCAAAATTGTCAAGAAAGGAGAGACTGGAAGGAGGGAGTGGGCTGACTGATTAGCGGGAGAGTAAGTGGGAGTATGGAGTAAGGTGAACATAAGCTTATATGTGACAGACTGACTTGACTTGTAAACTTTCACTTAAAGCACAATAAAAATTATTAAAAAAAAAAACCACCTTTTGGTCTTATTAATTCTTTCAATTGTTTTTCTGTTTTCTATTTCATTTAGTTCAGCTCCAATTTTTATTATTTGTTTTCTTCTGGTGCCTGTGGGTTTCTTTTGTTGCTCTATTTCTATTTGTTCAAGTTGTAGGGATAATTCTTTGATTTGGCCCTTTCTTCTTGGATGTGTGCATTTATTGATATAAATTGGCCTCTGAACATAGCTTTTGCTGTGTCCCAAAGGTTCTAATAGGAATTGCTTTCATTCTCATTGGATTCTATGAATTTCTTTATTCCATCCTTAATGTCTTCTATAACCCAGTCTTTTTTGAGGAGGATATTGTTCAGTTTTCAAGTGTTTGATTTCTTTTCCCTGCTTTTCCTGTTATCGATTTCCACTTTTATGGTCTTATGGTCAGAGAAGATGCTTTGTAATATTTCAATGTTTTGGATTCTGCTAAGGCTTGCTTTATGACGTAATATGTGGTCTATTCTAGAGAATGTTCCATGTGCACTAGAAAAGAAAGTATAGTTGGTTGCTGTTGGGTGGAGCGTTCTGTATATATTTACAATGTCAAGTTGGTTGATTGTGGCATTTAGATCTTCCGTGTCTTTATTGAGCTTCTTTCTGGATGTCCTGTCCTTCACCGAAAGTGGTGTGTGTAAGTCTCCTACTATTATTGTGGAGCTGTCTATCTCACTTTTCAATGCTGATAGAATTTGTTTTATGTATTTTATTGCCCTGTCATTGGGTCTATAAATATTTAATATTGTTGTATCTTCTTGGTATATTGTCCCTTTAATCATTATATAGTGTCCTTCCTTATCCTTTCTGATGAATTTAACTTTAAAGTCTATTTTGTCAGAAATTAATATTGCCACTCCTGCTCTTTTTTGATTGTTGTTTGCATGATATATTTTTTCCATCCTTTGAGTTTTAGTTTGTTTGTGTCTCTAAGTCTAATGTGTGTCTCTTGTAGGCAGCATATAGATGGATCTTGTTTTTTAATCCATTCTGCCACTCTCTGTCTCTTTATTGGTACATTTAGTCCATTTACATTCAGGGTAATTATGGATCGGTAGGAATTTAGTGCTATCATTTTGATGCCTTTTTTTGTGTGTGTGTTGACAGTTTCTTTTTCCCACTTGATTTTATGTGCTGAGTAGATTTTCTTTATGTATTGTCCTTTCCTCGTATTTGTTGTTGTTGATTTTGTTTCTGCTGAATCTGTATTTTTCTCTTGTATTTTATTTTGGTGAGTAGAATAGTTTGTCTCCTCTGTGGTTACCTTATCATTTACCCCTATTTTTCTAAATTTAAAACGAACTTTTTTTCTTTGTATCACCGTACCTTCCTCTCCATATGGAAGGTATATAATTACATTTCTTAGTCCCTCTTTATTATTTTAATGTTTTTATGTTTTATATAATAACATCGCCATTACCCTGTGTTGGGATTTTTTTTTTTTAATAATCTTTATTTTTTTTTTTGGATTTCCCTGTCTGTGTTGACTTCTGGTTGCTCCGCCCAGTGTTCTAGTATTGGGGTTGATACCTAATATTATTGATTTTCTAACCAAAGAACTCCCTTTAGTATTTCTTGTAGTTTTGGTTTGGTTTTTAAAAATTCCCTCAACTTGTGTTTGTCTGGAAAAGTCTTAATTTCACCTTCATATTTAAGAGACAGTTTTAATGGATATATGATTCTTGGCAGGCAATTTTTTTCCTTCAATTTTTTAAATATGTCATCCCATTCCCTTCTTGCCCGCATGGTTTCTGCTGAGTAGTCCAAGCTTATTCTTATTGGCTTTCCTTTGTAGGTGACTTTTCTTTCATCCCTTGCTGCTCTTATAATTTTGTCTCTTTATCTTTGGTTTTGGCAAGCTTGATTATAATATGTCTTGGTGACTTTCTTTTAAGATCTATCTTATGTGGAGTTCGATGAGCATCTTGGATAGATTTCTTCTCATCTTTCACAATATCAGGGAAGTTTTCTGCCAACAAATCTTCAACAATTTTCTCTGTATTTTCTGTTATCCCTCCCTGTTCTGGTACTCCAATCACTCGTAGGTTATTTCTCTTAATAGAGTCCCACATGATTCTTAAGGCTCCTTCATTTTTTTTTTAATTCTTTTATCTGATTTTTCTTCAAATATATTAGTGCCAAGTGATTTATCTTCGAGTTCAGAAATTCTAGCTTCTACTTGCTCAATTCTGCTCCTCTGACTTTCTATTGAGTTATCTAATTCTGTCATTTTATTGTTAATCTTCTGAATTTCTGATTACTGTCTGTCTATGGATTTTTCCACCTTATCAAACTTTTCATTATGTTCCTGAATTATCTTTCCAATTTCTTCAGTTGCTTTATCTGTGTGTTCCTTGGCTTGTTCTACCTATTGCCTCATTTCCTTCCTGATGTCTTGAAGGGTTCTGTATATTAAACTTTTGTATTCTGCATCTAGTAATTCCAGGAATACATTTTCATCTAGAAGATCCCTGGATTCTTTATTTTGAGAGCCTGTTGAGACGATCATGGCCTGTTTCTTTATGTGACTTGATATTGACTGTTGTCTCCGAGCCATCTATAAGTCACAGTATTAGTTTATGCTTGCTTACTGTGTCATAGCTTCTTGCTTTGTTTTGTTTTGGTATACCCCTGTGGGTTGCTTGAGTGAGCTAGCTTGATTATTTTCACCTTTGGAGCTCTGGTGTCCTGTCCCCAGCTGGCTAGAGCTGTTTTCAGGTATATCAATCTAGGAGTCCATTCAGTTTTCTTGTATGAATTCAGCTCAGGTTTCCAGGAAGCTGATATCAAGTGTGTGGTACAGGCTCTGTCCTACAGTTTTAGAGGGGCAGGGGTGATTGGCTTATATACCGGTTTCTGATTGCAGCAGGGGGTCACACTCTGAACAAGGCAGCAGGCTGAGAACTGACCCTCAAGTGTCTCTGAGGAAAACACGTCTCTGTTCCCTAGAGCATGCTGGTGGGTGGGTTCTGCAGAGAGACCATGGGCACCAAAAGTTTTTGGTTGTAAGGACTAGGAGGTACCATTTACCTGGGCCCCTGTTGCGGGTGGCTGGGTGGTCTGAGTGGAGCTACCAGTCCTTAGGTCCCTGTTGTGGGTAGGTGAGGACCTTGTTTATTAGGCAAAGCAGTGTCAAACGTCAAACACCCACCTCTCCACCGCATAGCCGAAATGGTTAGAGTCTGCCAACAAGGGCCTATTCTCCGAAATAGGCCCACACAGGTCCACGCAGAAGGGAAAGGTGCTCAAGGTCCACGGACGGTTTATGCCTGGACAGGAGCCGCTTCTGTCCTGAGCTCCTCCAGTTAATAGAGCTAGCAAATTATCTTTTCCCCCCAGTTGCAAATTTTTTCCTTCCCCAGGCCAAAAGGACAGCTCCAGGTGCTCACCAGGGTCTATCTCAGGCCTGGGGATTCAGCTGCTGAAGCCGGGGTGGGGGTGGGGGGTGCACGGTAAAATATCCTCAAGTCCTTAGCTTTTGCTGAGGGCGCCCTTCTCCTCAGGTTCCGGAGGTGTGAGTGGGCTGTGTGGCTGCTGCTTCTCCTTGAGGAAACTGCGGGCCGAATGCTAGGACCAGCCCACTGCCACCACCGCTGCTCCGGGAATGGTGCCTGAGGGCTCCCCGCGATTCAGGTCCGGCAACTCCTCTCCACTTCTGAACGGCCTCTTTCTCCCTCTGCCCCTCATTTCACTGTCTAAGCTTGTCTTTGATGCTCAGGGCTCCCGGCTTGTCACAAATATACTCGTTTTGCTTGTTTTTTCAAGTCTTTGTTGTAAAGAGGGCTGGACAGAAACATCTGTCTATTCCCCCATCTTGGCTCCGCCTCTCGAAATTGAAGGTTTTGACAAACTTCTCCAGTATGAAATTGACCAAACATGCAATCAAGATGCATTGATAATTACTGGTGATTAGAATGGGGAAGTCGGAAACAAAAAGGTCTGATAGAAAATATGGCCTTGGTGATAGAAAGGATGCTGGAGATAGCATGATAGAATTTTGCAACACCAATGACTTATTCATTGCAAATACCTTTTCTCAACAACATAAACAGCAACTGTACACTTGGACCTCTCTCGATGGAATATGCAGGAATCAAATCGACTACATCTGTGGAAAGAGATGGTGGAAAAGCTCAGTGTCATCAGTCTGAACAAGACCAAGGGCTGACTATGGAACGAAGCATCAGTTACTTATATGCAAGTCAAGTTGAAGATGAAAAAAATTAAAACAAATCCACAAGAGCCAAAAGAGAACCTTGAGTATATCCCACCTGAATTTAGAGACCATCTCAAGAATAGATCTGATGCATTGAACACTAATGATCAAAGACCAGACAAGTTGTGGAATGACATCATGTTCATTATATATGAAGAAAGCAAAAGGTCGTTTAAAAGACAAAAAGAAAGAAAAGACCAAAATAGATGTCGGAAGAGGCTCTGAAACTTGTTCTTGAATATTGAGTAGCTAAAGCTAACAGGAAATGAAAACATGAAAGAACTGCACAGAATATTTCAAAGGGCAGCCTGAGAAGACAAAGCAAAGTAATGAAATGTGCAAAGACTCGGAGTTAGAAAAGCAAAAGGGAAGAACATGCTCAGCATTTCTCAAGCTGAAACAACTGAAAAAAAAAATTCAAGCCTCAAGTTGCGATATTGAAGGATTCTATGGGCAAAATATTGAACGACACAGGATGCATCAAAAACAGATAGAAGGAATACACAGTCACTACACCAAAAAGAGGAAACCCTGGTGGCGTAGCAGTTAAGTGCTACGGCTGCTAACCAAGAGGTCGGCAGCTCAAATCTTCCAGGTGCTCCTTGGAAACTATTGGGCAGTCCTACTCTGTCCTATAGGGTCGAGATGAGTCAGAATCGACTCAACGGCAGTGGGTTTTAATACCAAAAAGAATTGGTCAATGTTCAGCCGTTTCAGGAGGTAGCACATGATCAAGAACCAATGGCATTAAAGGAAGAAGTCCAAGCTGCACTGAAGGCATTGCCCAAGGCTCCAGGAATTGACAGAATAACAGCCGAGATGTTGCACAAATGGCTGCAGCCTGGGGACGTGCTCACCCATCTATGCCAAGACTTTTGGAAGACAGCTTCTTGGTCAACTGACTGGAAGAGATTCATATTTGTGACCATTTCAAAGAAAGGTGATACAACAGAATGCAGAAATTATTGAACAATATCATTAACATCACATGCAGGTAAAATTTTGCTGAAGAGAATTCAAAAGTGATTGCAGCAATACATTGATAGGTAACTGCCAGAAGTTCAAGCCGGATTCAGAAGAGGACGTGGAACAAGGGATATTGTTGTTGATGTCAGATGGATCTTGGTTGAAGGTAGAGAATACCAGGAAGATGTTTACCTGTGTTTTATTGACTATGCAAAGGCATCCGACTGTGTGGATCATAACAAATTATGAATAACATTGCCAAGAATAGGAATTCCAGAACACTTAATTGTGCTCATGAGGAACCTATACATAGACCAAGCGGCAGTTGTTCAAACAGAACAAGGGATATTGCGTGGTTTAAAATGAGGGAAGGTGTACGTCAGAGTTGTATCCTTTTACTATACTTATTCAATCTGTATGCTGAGCAAATATTCCAAGAAGCCAGATCGTATGAAGAACATAGCAAAAGGATTGGAGGAAGGCTCATTAACAACCTGAGATATGCAAATAACACAACCTTGCTTGCTGAAAGTGAAGAGGACTTGAAGCACTTACTGATGAAGGCCAGAGACTACAGCCTTCTGTGGATTGTACCTCTAAAGAAAAGAAAAATCCTCACAACTAGACCAATAAGCAACACTAGGATAAACAGAAAAAAGATTGAAGCTGTCAAGGATTTCATTTTACTTGGATCCACAATCAATGCCCACGAAAGCTGCAGTCAAGAAACCAAATGATGTATTTCATTGGGCAAATCTGCTGCAAAAGACCTCTTTGAAGTGTTAAAAGGCAAAAATGTCAGTTTGAGGACTAAGATGCTCCTGACCTAAGCCATGGTATTTTCAATCACCTTATATGCATGTGAAAGCTGGACAATGAATAAGAAAGACTGAAGAAGAATTGATACCTTCGAATTATGGTGTTGGTGAAGAATACTGAATAAACCATGGATTTCCAGAAGAATGAACAAATCTGTCTTGGAGGAAGTACAAACAGAATGCTCCTTAGAAGTGAGAATGGTGAAATTTCATCTCATATACTTTGGACATGTTATCGGGAGGGACCAGTCCCTGGAGAAGAACATGATGTTCGGCAGAGTATATGGTCAATGAAAAGAGGAAGACTCTCAACGAGATGGGTTGACACAATGGCTGCAACAATGGGCTTAACCATAAGGACGATCGTGAGCATGGCACAGGACTGGGCAATGTTTCGTTCTGTTGTACATACGGTCGCGAAAGAGAGGAATACTCCCAATGAGATGGATTGACACAGGGGCTGCACAATGGGTTCAAACATAGCAAGGATTGTGTGGGTGGCACAGGACGGGGCAGTGTTTTGTTCTGTTGCACATAATGTCACTATGAGTCCGAACTGACTCTATGGTACCTAACAACAACAACAATCTTTATGAAAGCAGACTGCTACATCTTTCTACTGAGATGGGGCTGGTGGGTTCAGACTGCCAACCTTTTGGTTAGCAGCTGAGTCCTTAACGATTGTGCTGCCCGAGCTCCTCAACACTCCCTAAAGACAAAATCTGTTGACATTAAGTCTATTCTAACTTACAGTGACCCTATCAGACAGAGTAAAACTGCCCCATAGGGTTTCCTAGGCTATAATCTTTATGGGAGCAGAGTGTCACATCTTTCTCCCATGTGCCTTGCTGGGTTCTTTCTATGAGTAAGAATGGGTACTCTTAAAAATAAAAGCAAAGAAATTTATTAAGACAGTTCAAACAGGGGATGGGTCTGACCTCACAAAGTGAAGCCAAGCCCTCTAAAATGGTAGAGTCACAGAGGTATTTTTACAAGATGAAATACAACATTCTGATTGGAAGTTGCAAGATCAGGTAAGCAGGAGGTGGGACAACTCGGAGGGTGCTTCACAGCGTATGGTTGGAAATATGAATATCGACTCTTTGGACTGGGTAGTTTAAATACACGACAAAGGAGAGTTTTACAGGGTGGTCTCAAGGCAACTAACTCAAGACTTTTCCTGAGGGCTGCTGAGAGGGTTTCTGATAAAGGTCTTGTGTCGAGACCCTCCTTTAGGAACATTCTTTCCATATCTTTAGTTTAACCACAGAGAAAATCGTTTCCTTTGTCTAAGGGTTTGGCAGTTGCGGGTGAAGTAAGAAAAGCTAAGATGGAGTTGGAACTCAGAGCAGGGCCAATAATTCTGACATGAGTCAGGTGTCTCAGTTTTGGAACTCTCGCACAGTTTGAGCTGCCAACCTTTAAGGTAGCAACCGAGCACTTCACCACTGCACCACCAGGGCTTCTCCGACACTGCTTAAACCAAGAACATACCCATTACCACTGAGTTGATTCTGACTCATAGAGACCATACAGAACAGGGTAGAACTGCCCCATAGGGTTTCCAAGATGAAGTTGATGGATTCAAACTGCCAACCTTTTGGTTAGCAGCCGAATGCTTAACCACTATGCCACCAGGGCTCCCTATACCCCTTATATGTCTGTAAATCTTCTTTTAATTAGCTTCAAAATCTCAGGTAAGAGTGTTTTCTCTTTCCTGACTGGTAGGAAGCCATCGTAGTAGACCAGATGAAACAGGTCAGCTGGGATAGGGATAGGGAGAAATGAAGAGAACAGATGCAAGAGAAGCATAGGAGGTAAAATGGACAGAACCTGAAGATAGATTCAGGAAGTAAGGCAAAGGAGTAGTGTTTCTTTTGACCCTGGTTTCTGGGTTTGATATCTGGGTGGGTGGTGGAAGAGATCCAGATTTAGGAGAAAAGTTTATGAACTCATTTTCCCCAACATTTTATTATGAAAAAAAGCCCCAAACTAGGAACTCAGATTTGGACATGTTGACTAGGGGGTGCCTTGCAGTCATCCGAGAGAAGATATCAAGTAGACTGCTGGATATTTGCGTCTGGAGTTCGGTGGGGAGGTGTGGGCTGCAGATGTGCATTTCTGAGTCATCCGTGGTATCTGAAGCCATAGGTTTCTGCGTTTGCTTTAAGGTTACTTCCTCAAGAAAGCTTTTCCTTCCACGTCTCTGTCTCACCCTTGAAAACTAGGTTGAATGCCCTATCCTATTACGGAATTGCACCACTTTTCACAATTTTAATTGTGTGATTAGTTATGAAATGTCTGTCTATCCAAGTATAATTTAATCTCTATGAGAGCAGAGACCTTATCTTATTCAGTGAAGTATCCCCCAGTGCCTAGCACAACGCCCAGAACATAGTAAAAACTTTAAAATTTTTTGTTGACTAAGTAAATGCTGACTGATCTCCGTTTGGACTGCTTTATTGCATTGAGGCTGACAGCCACTTGAGTGCCATGAGACTCAGGATTATCCAGGACTCAGCCCTTTGAGTCTGATGTAGAGATTTAGGTCACTGTAGTATCATGGGTACCCGACTCTGCTTGGTCTAGCTAATGGTTGGTTTGTTTAAATTTTATTTTGATGAAATACTGCATATATAAGAGAAGATTTACCATTTTAACAATTTTTTAGCGTATAATTCAGTGACATTAATTATTTTCACCAGGCTCTGATACCATTAACCACTATCCTAAATAGAAACTCAGTGCCCATTCAGCAATAACTCCCATTTCCCGCCTCATCTAGCCCCTGGTAACCACCAATAAACTTTGGTCTTTATGCATTTGCCTATTCTAGATATTTCATATAAGTGGGATCATATACTTGCCTTTTGAGTCTGACTTATTCCATTCAGCATAATGTTTTCAAGGTTCATGCATGTTGTAGCATGTATCAGAATTTCGGTTCTCTTTGTGGCTGCATAATATTCCATCGTGTGCACATACCACATTTTGTTTATCCATTCATCTGGTGATGGACACATGGGTTGTTGCCACCTTTTGGCTATTGTGAATAATGCTGCAGTGAACATTGGTGTTCAAGTATCTGAGTCCCAGCTTTCAAGTTTCTTGAGGGTACACGTAGGAGTGGAAATGCTAGGTCATATGGTAATTCCGTCCTTAATTTTTTGAACGATCACCAAACTTTCCCATGGTCGCTGCACTATTTTACATTTCCACCAGCAATGCACAAGGATTCCAATTGGAACCCTCCACATTTTGCTAACACTTGTTAGTCTCTGTTTTTCTGATAATACCCAGCCTGGTGGGTGTGAGTGACATCTTACGGTGGTTTTGATTCGCGTTTCTCCAGTGGCTAAGGGCCTTGAGCATCTTTTCACACGCTTATTGGCCATTTGTATTATCTTCTTTGGAGAATGTCTATTCAAGCCCTTTTGTCCACTTTTTATAGTTTACATAGTTCTCAAATATTTTCTTCCATTCTTTAGGCTGTCTTTTCACTTTCTTGATAAAGTCCTTCGATACACAAAATTTTTTCATTTTGATGTACTCCAAGTTATCTATTTTTTTTCTTTTTGTTGCTGGTAGCCAGTGTTTTATAATTTAGCATATTGGACTAATAGCTTTTCCAATTGGCTCACCTCTGAAGTGTGAAAGTCTCTGTTCATGCTTAACCACGTTCCAGTTTATAGGAAGCAACCAAAGCTGCAAAGCATTATGAAAATCTAAACTAAAAACGCAGTAAGATTTATAGCCGAGATAAGAGACTCAAAAGTAAGAGGCCGTGGACTGGATAATAAATCAAACTTTGGAAACATGAGCTTGGTTCTGCTTGGAAAGATCTGAGACTTGTTGCCTTTCCTCAAGCCATTTGTTGCCTTCCAGAGCTATTTCTAACCCAAGTGTTCTTAAGCTTTTGAGATCATATAACTTTGAGAACTGGCTAAAAGCTTTGTATTTTTTTCCCTTAGGAAAATGCTAATGTGTACATTTCTGAAGCTTTTCTGTATATAGTTTTATAAGAGGACTTCAGGAGCCTCTCCAAGAATTCCTGGTTATGAATCCTAGTCGAACCTAATTCAAAGACTGGCTTTCTATGCTGGAGTGACCAGCTCTTTCTCCCACAGGGCCCTGGTGATCTTGGGAGTTGGTTAACTAGGGATAGTGAGGTGCCTAATTAAATAGCATCAAGGAGAGAGGGGACCTGGAACACAGAGAAAATGGAATTGGGCCATAATCTTTGCATTTCCCCGAAGCTTTAAATGTATCTGCAGTCTTCACTTTAACCAAAATAGCTTAATTTAGTAAAGCAAGAGCCCACTTCTTTTTCTTTATAAATTCCTGGTTTTATTGCTTCCTGGATGTTTTTCTTTTTAAAGAAGAAACATATGGTTTATATGTTACAGAGCTCTCTGTTTGACAGCCTAACTGGGGTCATGCTGTGGTTTCATGTAGATTGTACTAGTTCTGTAGACTAATTTCTTCTCTGAGTCTTTGGTTTCCTTCTTTCTCTTTTGCTTCAGATGAGAAGAGACCTGTAGTTTTATTTTAGATGGCCACTTGCAAGTTTTTAAGACCCCAGACACTACTCACGAAACTAGGATGTAGAATATAAACTTTCTGAACTATGTCATTTGACTGAGTTGTCCCACAAGACTATGGTCCTAAAACTTCAAACTCAGAAAACCAGTCCAGTGAGTGTTATGTTTAAGAAATGTCTGTAACTGTATCCCCAATGTGTTTTCTTACATATATGAAGGTACATGCATGCACACATGTATATATGTATACATATAGCTACATGTATATATGCACACATATATATACAAACATACATACCTATACATATTCCATAGGGCTTTCAACAGCTGATTTTTCAAAAGTGGATTGCCAGGTCTTTCTTTCGAAGTACCTCTGGATGGACTTAACCTCCACCCTTTTGGTTAACAGCCAACCGTGTTAATCATTTGCACAGTACCCTTTATTGGCTTTCTTCCCATCAGTTTCTCTTCTTTCAGTGTTCCTGTGATCACCTCCCAAATAAACTGCTTACACTTACATCCTTGTCTCAAAGATTGCTTCTGGGGGAAATCCCATATGAAGACAGGCATTAAGCATATAAGGCAGCACAAGTTTGGAGTCGGACCTGGATTCAAACTCCTTCTCACCAGTGACAATGAACAGCTTAATATCTTTAAGATTATTTCCGCATCTATAAAATGTGGATAATAGTACTGACTTTATAAGGTCGAGTTGTGAAGAAAATTTTGAGAATGTTTGTAAAGTGTCATGCACGGCGGTTTGCACATAGTACGTACTTAATAAATGCTAGCTATTATTTTTTAATGGAGTCCCTAGGTGGTGCACACGATTAAGCACTTGGCTACTAACTGAAAGGTTGGCAGTTCAAATCTACCCAGAGGTCCCTCAGAAGAAAGGCCTGGCAACCTACTTCCAAAAGTCATTGAAAACTCTATGGAGCAAAGTTCTACTTTGACAGACGTGTGGTCGCCATGAGTAGGAATCAACTTAATGGCAACTAGATTTTTAAAAATTATTATTACCCTAGTATTTATAACAGTATTTATAATATTCATATGGCATAGCCCAGGTTGAGGGCCAGGTTGCTTTCACCCTTGGAGCAACTGCTGGAGCAGGGTGATTCGGCAAATGTGCTGTAGCACCTGAGTCTCTTACCTGTGACTTAGAAGTATTAATAGCTTTGGAAGCATCGCAACAGTGAGCCAGAGCAGAGAACAAAAATGGTGGACACCAAATAGTGACTTAGAAGACGAGCAGTTGGCAGTGCCATGAGGGTATTGCCAATTGCTCTTAGTCTCAGCTGTTGGTGTCCGTGCCATCAGTAATTTCATATCTGTGTGTAATATATGCTTTGATAGTTGGGGTTTCCTTAACCGCACTCTCGAGGGATTATGCTCAGGGCTACTCTGAGATTTAGCTATTGATTTCAATCTGTATCCTCAAATGTACAAAGGACCCTTTGCTTTGAGTTTATGAATTTTGTTATCTTAGAGTCTTCCAGAATGCTCCTCCCCAGCCTCTCCACCCCCACTTCCTTCTCACAAACAAGACTATATATCAATTCTTGATCATAATGAAAGAGAAACCAAGGGACACTGGGGCACTGAGGCAAGTTAAAGGATCTCACTCATTCTCTAAATTCTACATCCTATTAATTATGGTGCCAGGTTTCACCCGAGGTACTTTAGCTCCCTGCCTGAAGGTGAGAATTTTCAATTCTCAAGCAGTGTTAGGTCCCAAAACCAAACCAAACCCAAACCTGTTGCTATTGATTCCAACTCATAGCAACCCTATAGGACAGAGTAGAACTGCCTCATAGGGTTTCCAAGAAACGGCTGGTGAATTCAAATGGCTGACTTCTTGGTTAGCAGCCGAGCTCTTAACCACTGTGCCACCAGTGCCTTTTAGGTCCCAGAATGGATATAAATGTTGGGCCACTTTGGCCAAGAAGGCAGCAGTACCCTTGCAGGTACGGTTCTGTGACTATGGGGGAAGAATTCGGTTCAGCCCCTTCAATTGTTTCACCCTAAGCCAAAATCAAGGGCCCGTGGTGATGTCCAGTCACAATCACTTTTTTAACTTTATTTGGACACCAATAGACAGTTTTTCTCCCAATTCATATATGAGCAAGTTAACATGATTTTTAAACAGAAACAACTTTAAAAGAGGATTGATAGAAGGGAGGCAGTGACGTTGGAACTCAGCCTGTTAATCTCCTCTGCTTCCTCGGAGAAAGAACAATCTTTAGGTGACCTCTTCAGGAGGTCTTACACTCATGCAGGGGATTTTCCCCAGAAGGTCCCATTACACCTGTACATATATGGTGTCAGGAAACTCTGTTAACATCGATACTTTAATAGTGATCTCTAAAGCACTCTGTTAGTACCTCTCAACACCACTTGCATTAAAGTGATTTATGCTCGTGTCTTATCTTAGTGTTAGACTGGGAACTTCTTGAGAGCAGAATTCAGATCTGATTCATTTGTATATGCTCAGAGGCCAGCGTAATTTCTGGCTAGGATTGCGAGGTTTAGCAAAAAAACAAAATAAATACTTTTACTAAAAATTATTCATTGCTTCCCTGAAATTCAATCTAACTGGGCATCCTGTATATTATCTGGCAACTCTATTCCTGTGGCATAAACAACCAGTTGCCAGTTCTGACCCATGTATATCAGAGTAGAACTGTGCTCCATGGGTTTTCAATGCTTAATTTTTTGGAAGTTGATCAGCAGACTTTTCCTCTGAGGCACCTCTGGGTGGACTGGAACCTTCAGCCTTTCAGTTAGCAGCCAAGTGCATTGACCTTTTGCAACCACCCAGGGACTCCTCCTGGCACAGAGCTAACTAACCTCAATAAATATTGGTGAATGAGTGAACAACTAGTATAATACCAACAAATGGAGAAATAAACCAGTAAAAACTTGGATGGACCTTATCTAACTTAAGCTTAATAGTTACAAAACATCAACGTTGTGTCCAGTTAACATTCTAACTTTGAAATTCAACAGTCTGGCTTTGCCTCAAGATGCATTTTCTCTCCACGCTTTGTTAGCCACTTTCACCCGGAGCCAATGTGGAAAGAATACTAATCTCTTAATGCAGGTGTTTTTCCCCAACACTTGGGCATCTTAATTCCACACATTTCTGATTTAGTATGTTTGTGTAATTGTTTATTAGCATGTCCCCGTTGTACAAGAAAATTGACATTGGATGGTGGATGGAGTTCAGTCATTCTGAAGCACAATTATCTCTGTATCTTCTTTTAAAATTGCCAGAATTGTGCTTTTACTCCAGCCGAACTCTGGGGTTTTGGGTAAAGTCATTCACCTTGATTAAACCATCAGGACCAATTCTGTGTGGGGAAAATACATAGACTTGGGTTAGTTCGCTAAACATGATGAATCTTAAGAAAGACAACATATAAACAACTCTCTAGCTCCATGTTCTGCTGCTGCTCCTCCCTCATCAGCCTCAGTTGTCCTGAGCTCTCCTCCTCTGCATTTACCCTACTGGCTCTTGAACTTGAGAGTCAGAGTCACCTGGAGAGCTTGCTAAGACACAGATTAGCCCCACTCCAGAGTTTCTGGTTCAGTTGGTCCAGGATAAAGCCTGGACACTGCATTTCTAACATGTTCCCAAGTGATGATGCCTCTGCTGGTCTGAGGCTCATGCTAAGAATTGCTGTCCTACACCATTCTTCCCCTCCACATTCCTCATCTCCTTTCTATCTTTACTTCACATTTCTCACACCATTTCTGTTTCCAGAGCAGTGTAATATGGTAACCTCACCATATCATGGCTTGGGACCCTGCTAGATTTGTTTTCCCTGTATTTGTTCACCCCCAGTTGGTAAAGGTTTACTTACACTTCCTGTTCAATGTAGTTTAGCATTCGGCTGACATGCGATGCCGAGATCTCCCCGTCCACTTCAGCAATATACGTGTAGAGAAACTGGAAGGTGCTAAAGGGGATTCTGGGAGGTCCGCTATCATGGTCAGATGATAAAACTTCACACACGATCTTGAGAGTTTTGGCAATGGTCTGTAAAACCACAAGATAAAATGAAGAGAAAGTCATTATTCCAGGCCAGATTCTTGAGCTCAGTTTAGATACAAAAAGAAAAAAATATTACTCTCATAAAATGAAGTGGGACTGGTGCAATATTCTGGAAAGCTTGAAATATTTACACCTAAATGTCATTTAATTCAATCTAAACAAAATGGTGAGTACCTATAGATAGTTTCTGTCAACTCTGACTCATGACAACCTTTTGTACAATAGAATGAAACGTTGCCTGGTTCTGAGTCACCCTCGACATCACATGTTCGAGTCCATGGTTGCAGCTCCTGTGCCAGTCCGTCTCACTGAGGCTCTCCCTTGCCCTTATTGGCCTTCTCCTTCACCAAACATAATGTCCTCCTCTAGTGACTGGTCCCTCCTGATGATGAGTCCAAAGCAAGCCAAGTTGTACAATGTCCTGTTGTGATCCATAAAGTTTTCATTGGCTTATTTTCAGAAGCAGATTGTCAGGCCTTTCTTCCCAGTCTGTCTTATTCTGGAAGCTCCGCTGAAACCTGTCCACCATGGGTGACCTTGCTAGTATATAAAATACCAATGGCATAGCTTCCAGCATCATAGCAACACACAAGCCACCACAATATGACAAACCGATTATCTACTTCTGAGAAATTAGCTACTGAAAGCCCTGTGAAGCACAGTTCTACTCTGACACACACGGGTCACCATGAATCAGAATCGGTTGACAGCAACTGGTTTATTGAGTGCCTACTGGGCGTCTTTTTCTCCTTTCTTTCTTTGTTGGAGGGGTATCTTTAGAGAATCAGGTTTATAAACTGCTGAATATATGGAGACATTTGTTTCTTTAATCAGAATAACCTTACTGAAAGAGGGTAATTTGCTTTTACATTCCACAAACTTACAGTTTTTCTTATTCTTGTTGTTCTACAATCATCTCTGTAAAGGGTTGAGGTAATTAGTCTAGTCTGCACGCTCCTGTGAGAGACGTGGAGCAGTGCCACCGCAGGGAGAAGGAGAGAGAAAAAGCTGATGTCCCTAGGAAGACAGGTGTTCCAGATGCAGGAAAAATGAGACTGGACATCAAGATAAAACCCATCCGTCTGAAGCATGTGGCTCCATCTAACTACAATCATGAGGTACATTATCGGGAGTGCCTGAGTGGTGCAAATCGTTAACACCCTGGGCTGCTAATTGAAAGGTTGGTGATGCAAGCCACCCAGAGGTACCTCGGAATAAAGCCCTGGTGATCTATATCCAAGAAATCAGCCACTGAAAACCCTATATGGCACAGTTCTATTCTGACACACATGGGGTCACCATGAATTGGGATGGACTCGATGGCAACTGGTCTTGGTCAGTACGTAATACTAACCCTGTTGCTGGGGGAAAAATTAGTAGATGATGATTGCCAGAAGTTGTAATGGAAAGGTTAATATAGTAGAAGCAAACCACTCCTTTCACTGAAATGTGAACACTAAGGATCATGTTCAGAGCAGAGGTTTTAATGTACCAGTGTCTTTCAACAAGCCTGCCCTTTGAATACATTTCACAAGGGAAAGAGTTGTGTAGTGATGGGATAAAGCAAGGAAATGATACAAGGAAAGGATGGTTTAGCTCTGAATCTGCAAAGACAGGTTAGCATGTACATCATAGAAGTTTGTTAAAACAGACGAGGTGCAAATGTTTCTTGCACACCCTCAGGGATCAGTGAAAAATCAGTCCTGAGTGGTGAACTGGGTGAGGCTGGGGGAGTGAACAAGCAGATGCTATATCTCACCAAATGGCTGGCCAGCACTGTTCTCCCTCTGTAGCTGAGGTTTGCTGGTTCTGCTCCCAGCCTCTCCCTGAATATAATGAATGTCTAGGTGCTGCTTCTTTAACTGTGGTGTGCGTTACATAAGGGTGTAAGTCTACAAGCCAGAAGGTAGATGAGGGCACTGAATAAACTTGGCCCATCTTCTTGTAGTGACATTTGCACTTGATGGCCAGTATTTTGAACATTATTTGCATATTAAATCAAACATCGTTATTTTATGAAATAGAATCTTCAATGTACATGAATTTGTATGTGATAAACCACACGATGTCAGAGACACTTGGGGTTTGCAGCAGGCCACTTGGCATTTGCTCTCTCTCCTTGGCACCCTCTTGTGGAAAGCACCGTAAGCACAGTGTGAGCCATTATGCAGCCACTTCCACCAAGGGGGTGGGAGGACGGGCATGCATGAGGCTGGCTCAGGGGCTGTCAGTGAGGATGGGAAGGCATCCACGTATTTGAGGTCAGCATAAGAATGGCTTTGGGTAGATTATTTGCAATCATGAGTGCTTGCACTCAACTTCATAATTTTCATCCATAGCTCATCCTCTCTACTTCTGTTAACCAACTGCTCTCTTACTGCCTTTGTTTGGTTATCTTCTTTCTGCAGCCTCATCCAAATTAGGGTGGTTTCTACCCCAAATATCATCTTTTATTGGTCATTCAAACAGCAAATATTCAAATTCTATTGCCCTTATAAGATCTAAAAACATTCAATAAATGAATGAATGGATGAATGGATAAACTCTTTGGACTGGAGCTTTTTGGTAAACTGAAATAAATCTAAAGTAAACATCTGCCTTCTTCTGCACAAGATCTCTGGTCAGATGAGGGTCCACGTCATAGAGATAGCATCTTATGAGCTTCATTTTCAATCTCAGAGGTAAAAGGCTCGACAAGTGAATTATTTGCTAAGAAAATGTAAGCCATTCCTTCCAGTTAACCCAATTATTTACTACTTGCAAGAGCTTTTTGTTCTACATAAAGTCTCAGTTGGAAAAGGAAGTGGCATAGGCCAGTCCACAGGGAGGAATCCTGAAACCGACAAGGTCTTCAAGCCATTGCATTTTGAATCACATGTATTAGGTCAGGGAGCTCAAGACTTGAGTACGTCTACTTGCTACCTAAAATTCCTGCATTAGGCTCTTCTCTACAAGGGGAGAAATGGCTTTTCTAGATGGCACAGAGATCATGGTTGGGTACTGAGGAAGGAGGGAATTCCTGGGCTTATCTCTAGATAAGTGGATTAACTAGAAGACAAAGCCTTCACCCCAGATGGTGACACTCTGACCACCCCACATTTAAGTTCCTAGCCACAATCCAGTGTGATCCAATGAAGGAATTGCTTCCTGGATTTACAGGGCACATTTTATTTATGGACTTGCCCTCCAGGCTGACCTCACCTCTAGGTATTCTTTGACATACGGTAATTAGGGGCAAAGTCAAACATGTCAGGACCTTTCAGAATCTAAGGAGCCTACTATTATCCACAGCTAGGGCTGAGGGTGACTCAGTGGAAGCAGAGAAGGGGGAATAGAATCACAGAACATTAGAGGTGAAGGAACCTCATGGAACATCTAACCCAACCTCTTTGTTTTTGAGACGAAGTAGAAAGACACAATTCACCTCATGGTTTCTTCTCACCAATTTGGGAGGCAGCCACATCAAAGTGAACCTAGCAGCTGCACAGTGGGCTAAGCAGAGGGAAGGTTGGAATTTGGCTTTCCAAAGCCACTCTTGGTTACTGTGGGATATAGGGATAGGGGAAGATTCAGACATCTCACAAGGCAGTGAGGGGCTGTGGCATAGACCCCTTACGCTAGGGAACAGACCTCAGCACCAGTGAAAACTGAGATGTCTGTGGGGGAACACCATTGTGCGATGACTAACCTGAAAGAGACTAGACCATTCATGCTGCAAGCAGCTGTGACCAGGCAGACAGAGGCATCACCATGGAAACCAGAGGTGCCCAAGAAGACCAACAGACGTGCGAAAACCTTCATTTGGCTGCGCTGAGGTCCTGGACTCACTCTTTCCTTATAAACTCAACTGTCATCTTGGAAAAGAGGATGGGGGTGCGGGTGGTACAGAAGAAATCTAAGAGACTGTGCAATTTGCCTAAAGGCTGTTTCAATTATTGCATCAGGCTGAAATTCCTGGATTGGATTAAATCTAGTTATTTTCTTACTCTACCCTTTGTGGGTAAACCAAAACTAAACCCACTGCCATCTAGTTGATTCCTACTCATAGTGACTCTATAGGACAGAGCAGGATTGCCCCATAGGTTTTCCAAGGAGTGGCTGGTGCATTTGAACTGCCAATCTTTTTGGTTAGTAGTCGAGCTCTTACTCACTGCCTTACCAGGGCTCCTCTTTGTGGGTTTAAAAAAAAAACCATTGCCATTCAGTTGATTCTGACTGATAGTGACCCTACAGGACAGAGTAGAACTGCCCTATAGAGTTTCCAAGGAGCAACTGGTGGATTCAAACTGCTGACCTTCTGGTTAGCAGTCGTAGCTCTTAACCACTGGGTGTGTCTTAAATCAATCTCTTTTGAGATATGAACAGTGCAGAACTGAGCAAGCAAGCATAAATAGAGGGGAAGACACATGCCACACCACCACCAAAGAACTGAGGAATAGAAGCTAAAAAGAGACAAGGACCTTCCGCCAGAGCAGACAGAGAAAGACAGCCTTCCCCTAGAGACAGCACCCTGAATTTGAACTTCTAGCCTAAACTACGAGGAAATAAATTTCTGTTTATTAAAGCTACCCACTTGAGGTATTTCTGTTATAGCAGCACTAGATAACTAAGGTGCCAGCTCTTGAGCTATTTCCACAGAAGTGAGATCAGTGCTGTTGGGCCCCTCGTCTGCCCTTGGAGGATAGTAATGTATTCATTACATAATGTTGCTATAAAGGACAATGAACAGGAAAAAAAAAAAAAGGAACACAAATGGCGCCTCCTCTTCTCTCTCAAGAAATGATAATGAGGAAAGTTTCAAGGAAAACCCGTAGAAAAAGTTGGACTACAGTATTTCTGGTGAATTTTCTCAGAAACAAAAATGTCAAATCTGCGTTTCAAGGATATTCGAGAAGAAAGCACAAAATGTGCCGAACTATTCAAGCTACATTTTCCCACCGTTTGGCTTTTGCAGAAAAAAAAAAGAGGCAATGATTATCTCATTAATTTTTAAACTCATTTATTTCAAGGATTTTTTTTTAACCAAGTTTCTGGTTCATTTTCATGGAAGTTATTAAAACAGTGTTTAACAAGACTGAGTCCATGTATAAGAAGACACCTAAGCTTTAGTTAAAACGCACACACGCTCACACACACACACACAGGTTTCAGCATCTTTTCCTTCAAACAGGAAAGTGGCTTTTCCAATTGTAAACCAAGGCAAATTGGAAAAGGCATGAATTTGTGTGAGCATCCTGCATCAGTGCTGATGTCATAACTACAAGTCTAGAAATAGCCTCATCTCTCCTTCCTTGCTCTCTTATCTCTGGTTTTCCTGTCCGATTACATTTACCCAATTGTATTTTTTATAAGGCTGCCCCTCTTTGTAAGTCTCCATTCTATATCTGCTAGGTGTCTGGCAGCTGAGTATAAGCAACTCTTACCCTGCAGTGCACTCTTGGTTATCTCTATGAATATAATGGAGGGAGTGGAGTGGTGATAGACATGAATCTGTGTGCAATGATTGAAATTCACAAACAGCCCCTAAGCCACATTTTAGCCAACCTGTCCCTAGAGCCTGGATCAGTTTTCCTCTCTCTTTCCCCCTAACCCCTGCTAAAAAGCACAGAAATGAGCCTAATCCAAGAGGAGGAAAAGACGAGAAGCCTGGATAATGAATCCACACGCATGCTCATCTCCAATCCACAGCCTTGGAGAGTTGACTGTGTGTCTTGATGCACAAACTGTCAACTCCTGCCCTTCCAGGCCCAGAGAATTTCCCTAAAGGAACACAAAACATTAAAACGACTTACAACTCCAAGAGAACTGCAAGCAAGGGCTAAGAACTTTAGCCACTCGATCTCCTCCGTGAAGCGACCCACGTTCATCACACTATTAAACAGATCTGTTGGGAGGCTGAGCACCTTCCACATCTGGGCCAGCTCATCTGCATGGATGATCAGCCTACCGGCAACCTGCAGGGTAGGAACATGGAGAACACAGGGAATGAGGCAGCCTCTGCCCCTGAGACGCACCTGCCCAGCGAGGCCCCGGATTCTCCCAGGGCACAGCAAGTGGGGTTGTCAAGGAGGTAAGACTCTGGCAGTTTCTTTGCAAGGGCAGAGAAATATTCACCCTAGTGAAAGAACATGGTGAGATAGAATTTAATAATTTTCAACTCCAAATGTCATAGTTATAGGAAACATAGACTTTTAGTATTGCATTTCAATTTTTTTCTGATGTTTTTATTATCTGCTGTTTTATCCCTAGGTTATTCCTGTAAGGCAGATAGGGCAGCCTGAAGGGGCAGAGGACTCATGTGACTGAGACCACGGATTAGTGTTGAAACTAGATTCTAGAGCTTTTGTTTCCAGACTCCATTGAGTTCTTTGCACAATCCCTCACATGCATCCCTCACGCTTTCTCAGGAACAAGATGGGGATATGGCTACCCTCAGGGTTTGGTCTGGATGCATAATGTTGCTTGGCCCCAAGTACCTTGAATCTGTGTCACACCCACAGCACAAGGCACTTGGTGGCTAGGAAGATGGAGGGAATGAGTGGCCAGTTGTTGGCCAACAATGTGAGAAGGGCACAGATGCCCCAGTGAAGGTCCAACACCTCCCCTGGCCTTCTGATGCTGGTGAAATGGCTAAGCCTCTGGGACCAAGATAGTTGGCTAAGTCAGTCCTGAATCACCCCAAAACTCTCTGTCTTGGATCCTAAAGTGGACCACGATAAGCCATATTTTCCTGGAAATTGACCCAAAGCATCCAAGGCAGCTCCCAAGGTGATTTGGCTGTGAGGAGAACCAGACTTTTTCCTAAAACGTAGCCTATACCTACACCTGGGATAGTGGGGGAGCTATAATAGGCCCCTTTCCAAATCACGACTGGCATCATAAAAAAAAAAAAAAAAAATATTACAGTGTTAATCAGTAAGGGAGACACAGCTGAGGGACTTTGGCCTTGCACTCTCCTGGAGGGAAGGGGTTAGCATTGTCCTGAACCCTGGACACTCTGCCAGCTTCAGGGCAGTCTGAGGATGTCCCCACTGACAGCTCAGCACTGGATAGTCCACAGCCATTTCAGAATTATTCCTATTTCCCCAAGGGGAGATTAACTTTAAGTCCATCGTTCAGTGAATTTTAGGATGGTGCTGCACGTGTGACCAGCTGAATGGCCGGGTGACAGTGGGCTTTGGTCTGTATCCACCCAGCCTTGACATTGTCCCCCACCCCCCTTATATACCGCAGTAGTGTGGCCCTTACCCGAGAATGCAGGATCTTTAACAGCTCAGGTGTTAGCTCTGCCCAGTTAGACAGAGCCACTCGCTCAGATCGCTCTCTCACAGGGGGATTCTCTCCACGGGACATGGCTCCAAAATAACTACGAGAGAAACAGTTAGGGGGTGGGGGAGCATTCTATAGTCCGGTGGCTGCTGGATACCAGACACTTGTTTATAAAGCTCCTTGACATACAGAGTCGCTATAGTGTCGCTATGAGTTGGAATTGACTCGATGGCACTGGGTTTGGTTTTTGTTTGGTTTTGACATACAAGGAAAGCCTGAATGTATTGCTTTCTGTGCCTAAGGCCTAGAGAAGGCTTAGGGGGTGAAAATATTTGCTCCTTTCTAAGAATGAAGAATAATCAGCAAATTCTCTGGAGTATATTGGGTATGTTTTTTTTTTTTTTCCCCAGTCATCCCTCCTAAGCTTTTTACACACACACACACATACACACACACATCATAAGATATATAACACATCATAGGATATGTATGCGTGTGTGTTTGTGTGTTATGTATATGTTCATGTTTGTGTGTATCTGTAAGATTAGGAGAAAAAAATTGTTATTTCTAATTCCATGCTATCTTTTATGGAGGAAAAACCCTAGTAACTAGATGATCTTTAAAAAACAGACACACACACACACACACACACATAAATAAAATCTTTATCAGTACAGGTAGTCCCCGACTTACAACTTGAGTTACGATGAACCACACTTACGACCGACTGGTTTCTGCTTTCGTTTTGTACATCTTATCACCAGTAATATGTACAACATACGATGCTGCAGTGCGTAATTTGCTGATGTTATCATTCTCAGATGTAATGTTTCCAACCCCCAAAGACAAATAAAGACCAAATTTGTAAAGATACTGATGATAAAAGGCAATAATAAGGAAAACTAAAAAAAAAAAAAAAAAAAGAGGTATTCAACTTACGTCAGAACCGACCTATGATGGAGTCGTTAGAATGGAACCCCTTGTAAGTCGGGACTACCTGTACGATGACCACAGATGTACTTAAAGTCAGTATTAGGTAGTGAGTGAGGATATGTAACCTTGGAAAGAGAAGCTGGGAGAAAACTAAAGTGCCCTGTGTAAGAAAGAGGGAGAGAAAGAGAGCTCTAGGGTGAGCCAAGAAGGGGAAAGCCTGGAAAGAACAAAGCTTGGGGCTTCAAGAGGGAAGAAAGAGAAGGTTGGTGGGGCAGAAAGGGAGGCTCAGGGGGAGAAGACAAGCCAAAGAAGGATTTGAGACAACCTTATATTATGTGGGGTGTATGACATAAAATCCTTCTCTACCTTCCCTTTAAAAGCTTCAGGAAAGTCTGCTTGCTTCCCAATGCTTTGCAGAGTGGGGTTTTTTTTTAGGGGAGGGGGGCAATGTGGACAAAAAATACTGAGTCCTGTTTCAGGATTGGCATGAGATGGGAAGAGGCTGCCTGCAGCAGGGAATGGACATAGCACTTGACAGGTGGGTCACCTATGCTACGTGGAAGGGTCTATCTCCATTACTGGAGTCCCTGGGTGGCGCAAATGGTAAAGTACTTAGCTATTAACTGAAAGGTTTATAGTTCAAACCCACCCAGAGGTGCCTTGGAAAAAAGGCCTGATAATCTACATCACAAGCCTTATCAGTGACCATCCCTGGGTCACAAGCCTCTGCTCCTCCTCACTTTATCTTTCACACTGTCTATAGATCCATGTAGTATAAAAAGAACACAGAGAATTTTGTAAAGCCCGTCTTAGGGCCAAGCCATTCCTTGATGAGGCTGAGAACCATTTCCTGTCTCTAAGCCACAAAGCAGCTCAGAACTAAAGCTACTCAGACTAAAACAATGCCTTCCAGTCACCCCTTGGAGGTCATCAGCATGAAGGGCAGAAAAAATATTCTAAGGTCACCTTTAAGGAAATAAACCCATTCCCGTTGCCGTCAAGTCTGTTCTGACTCATAGCGACCATACAGGACAGAGTAGAACTGCTCCATAGAGTTTCCAAGGAGCACCTGGCAGATTTGAACTGCAGGCCCTTTGGTTAGCAGCTGTAGCCCCTATGCCACCAGGGTGAGAAATCTCTGCAGACAGATCAGTGTTGGGATGGGTGTGGGTACAGGGTGACAACAGGAGTAGGGTGTGGTCTCAGTCTATAAAGCCAGACTTAGGTGAGATATACGGTCGCTATGAGTCAGAATCGACTCGATGGCACTGGGGGGTTAGGTGAGATGTAAATGATGACAGAGACACACAGCTCCTCATTCCATAGAAGTGATTGCCCAGGTAGAGAGTGACACTCAGCAGCTTGTTAGTGGAGTTGGTTAGAGAACATTGAAATGAGGCTGTAGTCAGTAGATTCAGTCCTGTATGGGTGCTTTAGCTTCACGTGCGAGCGAACCATTCCATGGTTAGACACATACTGCAAATGTGTGTTGTCCTGTGGGTCTACTATGGGACAGATGAGTTTATGTCTGCTGAAGCAAGGTGGTTTCATCATTGACAGCCCTTAGGTAGGGAAATTCTTTCTTGCAATGAATTAAACACATATTTGGCCTTGGAACTACTTTGTGGAGTTTTACCCTCTAAAAGGCTACTGGTTTGTGAGCCATGTAAGACCACCTGATTAGTGCTTTTCATGTCTGAATAGGACAGAGAGTGCTCTTAGGTCATGATCCCCTTTTTCGTTGCCATTAAACTACAAACTGATTTTTCACCAATGTCTAAAAAATTTATAGTGCGTGATACAATATGGGCGTGAACAGGCCACAACGGTGGAACGTCTTCTCCCATAAATGTCAGGGACAATACCAAGAAATGTCATTTTTCTTACCATAACACAGCAGCATACATACAATAAAATGGGGTTTTAAACTATCGGATAGTATAAAACAAAGTGTCTGACTATGCCAGAAGGAATCAGTCTGCTGAAGCTAAAGTTTATAACACGTCAAATTTAAAATGGAAAATTAAACAGGGGTCATTACTAGGCAAAGCACTACTATTTATGTCTCTTTTATGTATAAAAAACCAAACCCATTGCTGTCACTTGATTTTGACTCATAGGAACCCTATAAGACAGGGTAGAACTATCTCCTAGGGTTTCCAAGGAGCAGCAGGTAGATTTGAACTGTTGACCTTTTCGTTAGCAGCTGAGCTCTTAACCACTGTGCCACCAGCCACCAGGTCTCCTTTTTATGCATACCACTGGCTTATTTTCCTTTCATTTGGAAAAGCCTCATCCTAACCTAGCCCAGGAGCACAGACAGCGCTGCTCAGAGTCTAAAGAACCCTCTTAGATTACCTTTGGTGCCTTCTCAAAGGTGGCCACACCTTCTTCCCACCCAACACACCTACTCACAATCTCATGCTGAAGACATTCTGCCTTGTCCAACCCACCATGTCCTCTCTTAGTCCCCCTTTCCCACCGAAATTCTGCTAAGGAAGTAATCACCAAACAATAAAAATAGCCTGGAAATGGTCAGGGAGGTCTAGTTAGCTTCAAATTCCTGCCACAAGCCCCAGACCCCCAGCTTTAAGCAGGCGAGTTTGTCTAAGAAGCAATTTCATAGCTGAGAGGATTTCTGTGTAAAGCTGTTTCAGTCCAGGCCAGCAGCTATTACTGTGTAAGACCCATCAATTGAGCTATCTCTGGAGGTCTCTCCCGAAAGAGGGAGCACTGTTTTCAACCCAGCTATACTCCTGCTGACCTTCTCTCTCTGTTTTACCTCCTTTTTCTTTACTATTCAAAGGAATGCTAACGAAAGTAACAATAATTTCACCAAAGACAAAATAAAAAAAGTGTCTCTGATCGGGTGCAAGTATGAGTTTTAACAGCCCTGGAGGAAGGTGTCTCCTTAAAGGGGTAGATCCAGGAGTGAACCAGGTTGGACCCATCCCACACAATCCACCCAGCAGGATCCTCACATGGCTCCCCCAGGTGCACTGCTGCCATCTAGTGGTGAGATAAGAGAACGCGGTCGTGGTTTAAGGAAAAGCCCAGCTAAACTGCAGGGGGATTCTGAACTCTTCTTTCCACTGGGACAGATTGAGGGGGTGCAGAGATGGGGTGGGGTGTGCGTGGGCTGGTGTGATGTGATGGTCTAGTTCTTGCTGTTTGCCCCAGGACACTTTGCCTATCGCCCTGGCTTCATGTTGCTAAGTTTGGCTCGCTCAGGGGAGGGCATCCCATCCTTGACCGCTGTGATGTTTTCATGTGTGAATTTTAAAACACCAAAGCCATGCTAGAACCGAAAATCACAAAGGTTATGCTAATCAGCCTCCACTCCCTGGCTGCAGCCATGACAACCTCCTCACAGTTTTCCATGACATTCATTCCCCCCAGTGTGGGAACGAGGGGCTGGAGGAGGAAAGGAAGACGCACTCGGCAGCCCATTGGATGAGATCCTGCGGCTGGGTCCGGATGGCGGCTTTGGTGAACTGCTTCAGCAATTCTGGCAGCTCCGGCGGGATGCATATTTGCTTATCGGTCTGAGGCATTGACCTATTGGCAGGAAAAAAAAAAAAATGGGAATGTTTGAATCAAAGGACAACAGGAATCCTGGTTAGGGGGTCACCCAGCCTCTGTCTGACATTCTCTATAGTGGGGACTTCACAATCCCCCAAGGGATGTATTCCATTGTTGTGCAACTCTAAGGTTAGAAGAAGGCAGTTCAATAATCTCTGTTTTTTGTTATTGTAAACAATTCTGTTCTTGACACAAAAATCACACAATGCTTCTTCGTTCAAAAAGTAGAGATCAACAAGAAGCAGAAGTCTCCCCTAATGATGTTACCAAAAATATAGACTGTATCCTTCCAGAATTTTTTCAACGCAAATATATGTGTGTTTGTATAAACAAAAAGGGGTCATACCAAACAGCTTATCTACTCCACAGTATATTATGGGAGTCTTTTCCATGTCATACAACTCTTATTGGCTGGATAAGAGCTGTAGAAAAATTTACTCTGCGAATTTAGCATTTGACATTAAGGTTATTGCCGATTAAAAATAATCAAACAGCCTTTTAATGAACATCTGTCTTTACACAGGTGTGTACTTAACTACTTGAATCTTAAAGTGAAACCTTGTACACCTTCACTCAAAAAGTTCCAGGGCAGACCCATAACAAGAGAAGAGATAGAAAAGGTAATAATAATAATAAAAAAAAACCTCCCAACAAAACTAAAGCCCTGGACCGGGTGGTTTCACAGGAGAATTCTACCAAACATTCAGAGAAGAGCTCACACTAGTACTACTCAAACTATCTGAGAACACAGAAAAGGAGAGAATACTCCCAAACTTATTCTACAAAGCTAGCATAACCCGATGCCAAAGCCAGACAAAGACAACACAAAAAAAGAAAATTATAGAGCAATATCTCTCATGAATATAGATGTAAAAATTCTCAACAAAATTCTAACCAATGCAATTCAGCATCATACACACAAAAAAAATACACCACAACCAAGTGGGATTCATACCAGGTATGCAAGGATGGTACCTTAGAAAATCAATCAACATAACCTATCACATAAATAGAACAAAAGAAAAACACCACACGATCATTTCAATCCACACAGAAAAGGCATTTTGGTGAAGTCCAAAACCTATTCCTGATAATAATTCTCAATAAAATAGGCATTGAAGGGAAATTCCTCAACATAATAAAGGGCATACATACAAAACCAACAGCAACATCATTCTCAATGGAGAGAGGCTGAAAGGATTCCCCCTGAGAATGGAAATAAGACAAGGATGCCCTATATCACCACTCCTATTTAACATTGTGCTGGAAGTCCTAGCTAGAGCAGTAAGGCAAGAAAAAGAAGTAAAGGGCATCTGTATTGGAAAGGAAGAAGTAAAACTATCCTTATTTGCAGATGATATGATCCTATACATAGAGAATTCCAAAGATTCCACAAGAAAACTACTGGAACTAATAGATTCTGCAGAGTAGCAGGATATAAGATCTACATAGAAAAATCATTTGGATTCCTATATACCAATAAAGAGAACTTCAAAAAGGAAATCAGGAAAACAATACCATTTATTATAGGCTTTAAAAGATAATATACTTAGGAATAAATCTAACTAGGAATCTGAAAGACCTATACAAAGAAAACTTTAAAACGCTACTGCAAGAAACCAAAAGACCTACACAAATGGAAAATCATACCATGTTCATAGATAGGAAGACACAGCATTGTGAAAATGTCAATTCTACTCAAAGCAATCTACAGATACAATGCAATCACAATCCAAATACCAACAGCATTCTTCAATGAGTTGGAAAAACTAATCACCAACTTTCTGTAGAAAGAGGCCCCAGATAAATAAAGAATTATTGAAGAAAAACAACAAAATAGGAGATGTCACACTACCTGATCTCAGAACCTATTGTACAGCCACGGTGGTCAAAACAGCCTGGTCCTGGTATATCGACAGACATGTAGACCAGTGGAACATAAATCCATTCGCCTACAGTCAGGTAACCTTTGACAAAGGACCAATGTCCATTAAATGGGGGAAAAAAAAACCCAAAACCAAACGTGTTGCTGTTGAGTCTATTTCAACTCATAGCGACCCTACAGGACAGAGTAGAACTGCCCCCATAGGGTTCCTAGGGAGTCGCTGGTGTATTCAAACTGCTGACCCTTTGGTTAACAGCCAAGCTCTTAGCCACTGCACCGCCAGGGCTACAAATTGGGAAAAGATAGTCTTTTTTAACAAATAGCGCTGGCAAAACTGGATGTCCATCTGTAAAAAAATGAAACAAGACCCATAGCTCACACCACATACAAAACCTAACCCAAAATGGATCCAAAATGGATCAGAGACCTAAATACAAAATCTAAAATGATAAAGATTATGGAAGAAAAAAATAGTGACAATGCTAAGGGCCCTAATAATGGCATAAATAGAATATAAACCATAACTAATAATGTACAAACACCAGAAGATAACTAGATAAACGGCAGCTCCTGAAAATTAAACACTTAAGCTCATAAAAAAACTTCAACAAAAGAGTAAAAACAGAACCTACAGGCTGGGGAAAAAAATTTGGCTACAACATATCTGACAAGGGTCTAATCTCTAAAATCTATAGAATACTTCAACATCTCAACAACAAAAAGACAAATAACCCAATTAAAAAATGGCCAAAGGATATGAACAGACACTTCACCAAAGAAGACATTCAGGCAGCTAACAGGAACGTGAGTAAATGCTTGTGAGCCTTAGCCATTAAAGAAATGCAAATCAAAACTACAATGAGATACCATCTCACCCCAAAATTACTGGCACTAGTAAAAAAAAAAAAAAAAAATGCTGGAGAGGTTATGGGGAGACTGGAACTCTTACGCACTACACTGCTTGTGGGAATGTAAAATGGTAAAACCACTATGGAAAACGATATGGTCCCTCCTTCAAAAACTAGAAATAGAAATACCATACAATCCAGCAATCCCGCTCCTAGGAATATATCCTAGAGAAATAAGAACCATCACATGAATAGATATATGTACACCCATATTCATTGCAGCATTATTCACAATAGCAAAAAGATGGAAAACAAACTAAGTGCCCATCAACAAATGAATGGATAAATCATGGTACATACACACAACAGAATACTACGCAATGATAAAGAACAATGACGAATCCTCAAAAGATCTTACGACATGGATGAATCTGGAGGGCATGATGCTGTGTGAAGTAAGTCAGTCACAAAAGGACAAATATTATATGAGACCACTATTATAAAAACCCAAGAAAAGGTTTACACAGAAAAAAAAAAATCTTTGATAACTATAAAGGAGGTGAGATGAGGGAGGGAAAATCACTAACTAGATAATATATGAGTGCTAACCTTGGTGAAGGGAAAGACAACACACAATATAGTGGACGTTAGCACAACTTGACCAAGGCAAAGTCATAGAAGCTTCTTAGGCATAGCCAAACATCTTGAGGGACCCTGTTACTAGGGCTGAGGGCTGATGACCATGGATATCTAGGTCAATTGGCAAAACATAGTTCATAAAGAAAATGTCCTACACTCTACTTTGGTGAGTAGCACCTGGGGTCTTAAAAGCTTGCGAGTGGCCATTTAAGATACATCTATTGGTCCAATCCCACCTGGCACAAAGGAGAATGAAGAAAACCAAAGACACAAGGAAAATATTAGTCCAAACGACTAAAGGGCCACATGAACCACAGCCTCCACTAGCCTGAGCCCAGAAGAACTAGATGGTACCCAGCTACCACCACCAACAGCTCTGACAGGGATCACAATAGAGGGTCGAGACAGAGCAGGAGAAAAATGTAGAAGATTCAAAATCACACAAAAAAAGACCACTTACTGATCTAACAGAGACTGCAGGAACCCTGAGACTATGGCCCTCGGACGCCACACTAACTCAGAACTGAAGCTACTCCTGAAGTCAACCTTTCAGCCAAAGATTAGACAGGACTATAAAACAGAGAGTAGCATGCGTGAGGACCAAGCTTCTTAGTTCAATCAAGTATATGAGACCAAATGGGCAACTCCTGCCCAAAGGCAAAGATAAGAAGGCAGGAAGGGACAGGAAAAGTGGATGAATGGACATGGGGAATCCTGGGGTGTGAAGGAAAAGGAGGAGAGTGCTGACACATTGCAGGGACTGCAACCGATGTCAAAAAACAATTTGTGTATAAATTTTTGAACAAGAGACTAATTCGCATTGTAAACTTTCACCTAAAGCACAAAAAAATTAAAAAAGTTCCAGGACGGACTGGACCAAAAGCAAAGAAGTTTCTGGGATAAACTGAATGCTTCAAAGGTCAGCGGAGCAAGGGCGGGGGTTTGGGGACTATGGCTTAAGGGGACTTCTAAGTCAATTGGCAAAATAATACTATTATGAAAACATTCTGCATCCCACTTTGAAATGTGGCGTCTGGGGTCTTAAATGCTAACGAGCGGCCATCTAAGATGCATCAATTGGTCTCAATCCACCTGGATCAAAGGAGAATGAAGAACACCAAGGTTACACGATAACTATGAGCCCAAGAGACAGAAAGGGCCACATCAACCAGAGACTTACATCATCCTGAGACCAGAAGAACTAGATGGTGTCCGGCCACAACCGATGACTGCCCTGACAAGGAGCACAACAGAGAACCCCTGAGGGAGCAGGAGAATAGTGGGATGCAGACCCCAAATTCTCATAAAAAAACCAGACTTAACGGTCTGACTGAGACTAGAAGAATCCCGGCAGTCACGGTCCCCAAACCTTCTGTTGACCCAGGATAGGAACCATTCCCGAAGACAACTCATCAGACATGGAAGGGACTGGACTGTAGGTTGGAGAGAGATGCTGATGAAGAGTGAGCTACTTGTATCAGGTGGACACTTGAGACTGTGTTGGCATCTCCTGTCTGGAGGGGGGATGGGAGGGTAGAGAGGGTTAGAAACTGGCAAAATTGTCACGAAAGGAGAGACTGGAAGGGCTGACTCATTGGGGGAGAGTAAGTGGGAGTATGGAGTAAGGTGTATATAAGCTTATATGTGACAGACTGACTTGATTTGTAAACGTTCACTTAAAGCTCAATAAAAATTATTAAAAAAAAAAAGTTCTGGGATAAATTGAAACGAAACCTGAAAATCCATAGATGGTATATAATTCTGTGCAGAAATAGACAACAGAAGAAAAGATTTGGTCTGACTTAGAAAGACAGACTAGATATTCTGAAAAGCCCTCCTTCTATAAAACATCTAGATGCTAGACGAACCTCAGCAAACATACCTTTCAAATTGTCTTGCTGAATTTACAGGAAAGTGAGAGAAAACCTTAAGAGCTAAATAAAGTGAATAAAGCAGAAACCTGAGTGGTGAGCAAATGAAGAAATTCTGGCTGACCTGGGGACAAATGTAGATGGCAGGAACTTGAAACTTTGAGATAAATAGCCAGGCAGGGAGGGAGGAGACAGGGTCTTGGGCCCACAAAAAAGTAAACAGCTCAAGTGAAAGACTCCCCACATCCCCGATAAATCTGAGACCCTCCAAGGAATTATACTCTTAGTATGAAAGGGTGGAACCGAAAATATCTGCCTACTGGCAGTGGGACTGATGCAGAAATCTGTTCCCGTGGCTGCTTCTTGTTGGGGGAAAAATAGTCTCCCAAGAATCTGGAGCCATAGGCTAGGTCTATGGTTTTAAATTTAATCACCAGCCTGGTTGGGACATCTAAGACAAGAAATTAAAGTGGTCTCAGGTTGGTGGTATGCCCTTACCTTTTATGTTATTTTTTCTTTTATTTTGGGAAAAGAGGAGGCTAAAGATACTAATTTTAGACTTTGTAAAAAGCCAAGTATGCGCAGGAAAATTTCAAGGGTAATCACTGTAAAATATAGTTACCAAAACAGTAAAGAGGAAAAAAGGAATTAAAAAGCAAAACGAAACAAAACACATTAATCAATTCAAAAGAAGGCAAGGCAGGGTGGGGGGACACATAGGAAAAGCGGACAAATAACACCATAGAGAGGAATCCCTATGTATCAGTAATCACAATAGAAAGAAACGATGTTAAACGTGCCTGTTAAGATAAAGAAATTATCAGACTGGATTAAAAAAAAATCTGGCTATAGGCACATCTAAAACACACACACACACAGACACACACACTTGCGGACACAGAAAGACTAAAAGCAAGAGGATATAAAGATAAACGGGCAAGTGATAACAACCAGAAAGTCGACACATTAATACCAGACAAAAGAGACTTTAAGGCAAATACATTATTAGGAATAATGAGGGCCATTACATAATGATAAAAGGTTCGATTCCTGGAGAAGAAAGTGTAGTTCTCAGTGAGTACACTATGGACATCGACATAAATGAATCTCACGGTGCTGGTTGCAAAAAAAGCAATATTTTTTTAGGGTTACATACGTATGTCATAACATAATGAGCAAACACAAATTCAGAACGGGCTTACCCCTGGCGGAAAAGGAGAGGGGTGTCAACAGGGAGATGCAAGACGGGCCTCAACACTATTAGTAATCCTCTATGTCTTAAGCAGAATGGCAGCCGCTTCACTCAGGATGTGTGTTTCATTATTTTTAGGTCTATATTTACATTATGCACTTTATTTCGTGTGTATGAAACAGTTCCTAATTTTAAAAAGTTACCATTGCCAGTTGATTGTTTCTGGTGACTTTGTCAGTCCATTTTGTCTAGCAAAAGGTAGTGTGTTATTTTGCTCATACCGTCAGCATATATTTTGATGGATCTTTTAGTTGCTATGCAATTGTTTCAGTTCTCTTCTGAAGGCTCAGATGGCCTCATGTAAACAAAAAGATGGCCCAGCCCTAACTAAACAGTCTTTCGTGTCAACACTAAGAATAATGACTCTTGATCAGTATAGAGCAAAGTTAAGCAAAACCTTTACATCATCCAACTGTGTTTTTCAACAACTGTCACGTGATGTCTCTCCATTTCTGAGCCCAGAATCTGTAGTAAAGTCTGTATACCTATCGTCTTTTTTCAAGGTACATTCCTTCTTTCGCCCCTTGGAATTTTTTCACCTCCTGCAATTCTACTGCTCCCTTAAAAGTCATCAGTTACATCTACCAACTTCCTGTATGTGCCAGGTACGATGCTAATTATCCCATACCCGTTGTTTCATTATTCCTCAAAATATCCCTATGAGGTAGATTATATTATTATCATCCTCCGGGTGATGAAACTAAGACAGAAAAAGAATGAAATGACATACAACTAAAGTGGCAGAGGCAGGATTTGCACATACACTGCCTGGTGCAGGAGGTGGTCAGACACAATTGTCCTTTCCTCCTTGAGGCTTTCTCTTCCGTTTATGGCATAATACCATTCTTGGCTTTCTGTTTTCCTCAGCAGTCCTCCTCTATCTCCTCCCATAACCCTTCTTTCCTCCTTCCTTCTGCTAAGCAGGTGTCAGCAATCTTCCCAAAGCTCAGTCGTCAGCATTCTGAAGTTAGGTCTTCCTACAGCTCTTCCTGGAGAGCTCATGCCCTCTCATGGTTTCATCTGCTGTCCAAAAAAACCAAACCTGCTACTGTTGAGTCAATTCCAACTCATAGTGATCCTAAAGGACAGAGTAGAACTGCCATGTCGGGCTTCCAAGGTTGCAGTCTTTATGGAAGCAGACTGCCACATCTTTCTCCCGTGGAACGGCTGGTGGGTTTGAACCGCCAACCTTCTGGTTAGCAGCTGAGCGCTTTAAGCACTGCACCACCAGGAGTCATTGGTCATCTGCTATGCAATTGTGTGAATGACACTCGTGCATCCACCCCTAATCACTCACCTGTGCTTCTGTTCCATGTTCCTTGCTGTCTCCAGGACACATCTCCACTAGAATTCATTTTCTGTCTCTCAGCTAAGTGCTCCTCCCAAATTTGTTTCGGAACATGATGTCACCAGTCTCTCAGTCATTTGGCATCAAAGCCCTGCAGTCATCCAATCTCTTCTACCTGTTGAATCTCACTGGTAATTCCTTTGAAACATATCTCCAATTCATCCCTTCCTCTCTAGCTCTACTCCTTTTACTCCAGTCCAGCCCCTCATCCTGTATTGTGCAGCCTCCTAACTGGCATTCCTGTCTTGGATCATTCGCTGGCCTATTTTTGTTCAGTGTTTTCAGATCTATCTTCTACACTGCTTTTAATAGTCAGAGAACCCTGCTCACTATGGCAATCATATCCTCACTCAAGATTTTCCATGGTTTATCTACATTATTTTAAACTAAACGTTTTCTGCTACTATTTACCAACACTAATTTCCAACACACAGTCTGCCCTGGCCACCTTCCAAGAATTTATATACCCAAGAAGTAACACTTTCTTATCCCTTGTTAACATTACAGTATTCTGCTTTTCTCTTTTCCTCAGTACGTTGCTAATTCTAGCCTGTTTTACTCGTGGTACACTCCCTCTTCCTTCCATCTGTTTAAACCCTACACACCCCAAGGTTCACCTTGAGTCTACGCTACTCTACAAGGCCTTCCTAGAAAACCTAAGGATTGTCCTTCCTGGACACCCCACAGGAAATATTGTTTGTGGTAGACATTTTCCCTTTGAATCTCATTCTGACTTTTATAGCTCTCTAAAGCTCAGCAGTGGCAGGGAAGGTTACAGGTACGCCAGGAGAGAGAGGTGCTTGTAAGTTTTTTTTATAGAGATTCACAATTTACAACCATTCATAAATTTACAACGGTTGAAATTTTACTTGGATACCGTTTGGTTCAGTCAGTAAACGTCCAGATTTCAGCAATTACTCTTTTTGTGTTTAAGGTTTTATGCATATCACCTGCCACCAGAGAATGCCTGTGTGGGGCTTGTCCCTTTAACCATTCTGTTAAAACCATCTCCACGTGTCTGATTATTACTTTAATTGCCATGGATTTATTACGTGAGAATCTTTTCTTGTATACGTGTATTTCATTTTTTCTTTGTTTTAATTTGTTCTTATTTTTTCACATTATTTTCTCTCAACAAAGAAGAAATACGATTTCCAGTCATAGTCATTATCATTATCACCACCATCATCATCATTAACTGTCCCGAATAAAACAAATAGATTTTGCTCATTTTTTTTCAAGTGTGACTTGGTTTATGTATTAATTTATTCGTGGCTTTTGATGTTATCAATTATCCAAAGTCTGATTTTAATGGAATTTCATAATTAATGGCTTATCATTTATTTATAGAAATAAAAACAATTTGCTCCTAAAAGTAATGGGAAATAATTGATTCAGTAAAGGGGCCCGTAGGCCTTTAATACTTAATGAAAAAAAATTTTCAAAATTTTTTGGCTATTCGTGAGTACAAGTAATATTTATATTTTGTATAAAATTCAGAATTTTTGATTATTAAACCAATATTTCCATAATTTCCCCTTTACTTACCAAATGCTTAATTTTTCAAAAACTTTGTTATTTCTTTGAAAATATGCTTACGTAGATAACCTTATTTTCTCTGAAAATTGATTTATTGTAGTTAAAATGACCTATATTGTCTCCTTAAGTACTTCAAATTTAAATATTTATTTTCCTATCATAAATATAATACACAATTAAATATTACTTTTTATTGAAATATAGTTACATTTAAATACTTTAGAAATTCATGAGACATATGCAGTCATAAAAAATATAAATTTAAGTCACTTCTTAGGCAACACAATGAGGGTTTTTTCAAATTTGGATTTGTTTGACCTGTTAATTCTTTCCTTCCTCAGTCTACATATCCTTTCTGCATGGAAAAGTTACCAAATGAAAAAAATAGCACCAGATAAATCATGCCAGGGCTTAATAGAAAATAATTACTCCAAAAGTTTTGGTCTCAGTTGCCCTTTACATTCTTAAAAGTTATTGAGGACTCCAAAGAATTCCACATATGGTTATACCTGTCAATATTTATTATTTTAAGAAATTAAAACTAAAAAAATTTAATATTTATTTTTATGTCCTTTATACATTATAACATTTCTGTGAAAAAAAATACAGTATCTTTAAAAAGTAATAATCCTTAGTGAGCAGAAAGGCAATGTTTTACATTTTTTGCATCTCTCTTAGTGTCTGACTTAATAGAAGACAGATTCTTATACCTGTTTTGCAATCAATCTGTTGTGATGTCAGACATCATGTAGTTTATGGAAAACTCCACTGTACCCTCATGTTAAAATGGCCTATAATGTCATAGTACTATTACAAAAATAGTTTTGACATCGCTGACCCCCCGAAAAAAATTTTCAAGGACCCTCAGAGATCCTTGAAACCACCTTAAATCACTGTTTTAAGAAGCTGTTTACAATAATATCTGATTGGGCTGAAGAAGCTAATCTGAAGATCTTGTAATTAAGAACTAAAGCCAAAATGTCTTCTACAGTTGCACAATTACCTATTTTACCAACCAGCCTGGAAAATGACCACAATGTTTGGGACCGAAAAAAGCAAAGGAAATAGAAAAAGTGTTACTCTGGCATGATACTATTGGAAGATGCATCTGAACAGTCAGATGCTAAAGAGACAACACTGTCCACAAGGCTAGTCAAAAAATGTCTTTGCAAATTAAAACTACGATGAGATTCCATCTCACTCCAACAAGGCTGGCATTAATCCAAAAAACACAAAATAATAAATGTTGTAGAGGCTGCGGAGAAATTGGAACTCTTATACACTGCTGGTGGGAATGTAAAATGGTACAACCACTTTGGAAATCTATCTGGCATTATCTTAAACAGTTAGAAATAGAACTACCATACAACCCAGAAATCCCACTCCTCGGAATATACCCTAGAGAAACAAGAGCCTTCACACAAACAAATATATGCACACCCATATTTATTGCAGCTCTGTTTACAATAGCAAAAAGCTGGAAGCAACCAAGGTGTCCATCAACGGATGAATGGTTAAATAAATTGTGGTATATTCACACAATGGAATACTATGCATCGATAAAGAACAGTGACGAGTCTGTGAAACATTTCATAACATGGAGGAACCTGGAAGGCATTATGCTGAGCGAAATTAGTCAGAGGCAAAAGGACAAATATTGTATAAGACCACTATTATAAGATCGTGAGAAATAGTATAAACTGAGAAGAACACATACTTTTGTGGTTATGAGGAGGGGAGAGAGGGAGGGTGGGAGAGGGTTTTTTACTGATTAATTAGTAGATAAGAGCTGCTTTAGGTGAAGGGAAGGACAATACTCAATACATGGAAAGTCAGCTCAAATGGACTGGACCAAAAGCAAAGAAGTTTCCAGGATAAACTGAATGCTTCAAAGGTCAGCGGAGCAAGGGCGGGGGTTTGGGGACCATGGTTTAAGGGGACTTCTAAGTAAGTCAATTGGCAAAATAATTCTATTATGAAAACATTCTGCATCCCACTTTGAAATATGGCATCTGGGGTCTTAAATGCTAACAAGCAGCCATCTAAGATGCATCAATTGGTCTCAACCCACCTGGATCAAAGGAGAATGAAGAACACCAAGGTCACACGACAACTATGAGCCCAAGAGACAGAAAGGGCCACATGAACCAGAGACTTACATCATCCTGAGACCAGAAGAACTAGATGGTGCCCGGCCACAGCAGATGACTGCCCTGACAGGGAGCACAATAGAGAACCCCTGAGGGAGCAGGAGATCAGTGGGATGCAGACCCCAAACTCTCATAAAAAGACCAGACTTAATGGTCTGACTGAGACTAGAGGAATCCCGGCGGTCATGGTCCCCAAACCTTCTGTTGGCCCAGGATAGGAACCATTCCCGAAGACAACTCATCAGACATGGAAGGGACTGGACTGTAGGTTGGAGAGAGATACTGATGAAGAGTGAGCTATTTGTATCAGGTGGACACTTGAGACTGTGTTGGCATCTCCTGTCTGGAAGGGGGATGGGAGGGTAGAGAGGGTTGGAAGCTGGCAAAATTGTCACGAAAGGAGAGACTAGAAGGGCTGACTCATTAGGGGGAGAGAAAGTGGGAGTATGGAGTAAGGTGTATATAAACTTATATGTGACAGACTGACTTGATTTGTAAACGTTCACTTGAAGCTCAATAAAAATTAAAAAAAAAATGTTTTTGCAGGGAGATGAGTTGACAGAGGTAAGTAACAGAGTTCAATTCATAGCACTACTTAGAATCCCTGGAGAAGAATGCTTTGAAAAATATTAATTGTGCTACCAAAAAGTATCATAACAAACTACTTGAGATGAAGTGTTCTAAGTAGTAACTAAATACTTTAAAAAAACAAATAGGATTTTATGGCTGTTAATATTTTTTTATGCAGACTCAAAGATTTATACACCATACTGATGATAAAACTTCAGTGACAAGAAGTTGGAAAGGTTTTCTACCACATACATTCTTCATGTTCTGAACAGGGCTGTAACCGGTCCTTTCTGGTCTGACCACCTGCTGAGAATTTGCATTTCAATTCCAGATATACTGAATCAGAATCTACATTTTAACAAGATCCCCAGGTGATTCTAAATGTATAATACCAAAAAACCCCGCCAAACCCACAGCCGTTGTGTCAATTCCAACTCATAGCAACCCTACAGGACAGAGTAGAACTTCTCTATAGGGTTTCCAAGACTATATGTAAATCTTTACCAAAGAAGACTGCCATATCTTTCTCCCACGGAACAGGTGGTGGGTTCGAACTGCTGACCTTTCAATTAGCAGCTGAGTGCTTTAACCACTGTGCCACAAGGTCTCCTTAAATGTGTAATAGAAACGAATATTGGGTATCATAAATAACGGAGAGCGTGTAACTCCAACTTCAGTCAATACTTGATTACCTGATGCTGTCGAGTCAATTCTGACTCATAGTGACCCTGTAAGACAGTAGAACTGCTCCATCGAGTTTCCAAGGAGCCCCTGGGAATTTGAACTGCACACCTTTTGGTTAGCAGCCGCCGTAGCTCTTAACCACTACACCACCAGGGTTTGGATATGTTAGTGGGGGACTTAGGTTTGCCTGAAATAAACACAGGCTGTTGGTTTGTTTGAAGTAGTTCTAAGTCTACAGTATTGTCGAAAACCTGAGCCCCACCCAGAAAATTTGCATTGAAAAGGCCTGCAGACCCACTCAGAACTGTTGAGAGAGCAGGAAATTTGCATTTGAAGGAAGGGCTTGCAGGAAAAAAAAAATGACTGTTTTGCTTTTTGAATTTCAAGCAAGTGCTTTGACATTGAAGGCACTGAGGCAGAAAAGTCAGTGCCCCTTAGAAGAAACCTCTCACAGGACTGGAAGTTAAAGGGAGCCAGAGAGTAGACAGTCTGGTATGTTTGCTGAGGTGGCAACCAGGATCCACTTGATGAGTGGAAGTGGGGCAGGTGCAGCACTGAAGAGATGGGCTAAGTTTGGACATATTCCATTGGTACCCGTTGACCTAGCCCAAGGAGGCTAGGGATGAGACAGAGAGAGAGAGAGAGGAGGGGCTGGCTGGTCTGAAGTGCTGGGAGGTATGTAGAGTCCCAAGCCCACGGCTGGTACCCACTGACCTAGCCCATAAGGGCTAAGGACAAACTGACCAGAACCTGATCAAATAAAGAGAAAGATATTTGCACCGTGAGCTGCTGTAGATTGCTGCAATTTGATGGTTGTTCTGGACTGGACTTTGCTTTGATGCAGATGCACAAAATTCCAACCAGAACATTCCTCAAATCAAGGAACATACTTGTCTTCTCAGAGTACTGGTTTCATTGGGATGGGCAATTTAGAAACTGGCTATGTAAAATGGGGGCCGACAGCACTGGGTAAGACGTGGCTGGCTTACAGACTTTCATGAGTGTGCTTACACCAAAGTGAGGGGGACAAGGGAGAATCTCCACTGAATAGTTCCCTCTTTTCTTGATGGGTCTGGGAAGAGAGGGTGGCGGAAGATGCTGATAGGATTATATGATTCATTTGTGAGCGTCGATCATTGATAGAGTTAATTGTGATTGTAAAAACTGTAACTGTAGAAGCAGTAACTGTGAAAGAGGGGACTAAGGGGGAGGCACTGCTGGACTGGTGTACCGTGGCCAAAACTAAAGCCTTTTCACCTAAAGCCAAACGTAAAGCCACACTGATACCACGTGAGGCTCAGAGCAAGGGAATAATCTTTCAGTTAAATTTTATCAGACGTCAGAGAGGGTAAAGACAAGATGACTTTTGGAGAACCTGACCGGATCAGATGGACACCTGCAGCAGACCTAAATGGCTGGTACCTGAGTACTCTCACCCTGAGGACTCTTTGCCCTACTGAAAGACTAATTGTTATTTTTTTTTAAATAATTTTTATTGTGCTTTAAGTGAAAGTTTACAGATCAAGTCAGTCTCTCACATATAACCTTACATACACCTTACTACATACTCCCATTTACTCTCCCCCTAATGAGTCAGCCCGCTCCCTCCTTCCAGTCTCTCATTTCGTGACTGTTTCACCAGTTTCTAACCCTCCCATCTCCTCTCCAGACAGGAGATGTCAACAGTCTCAAGTGTCCACCTGATACAAGTAGCTCACTCCTCATCAGCATCTCTCTTCAACCCATTGTCCAGTCCATTCCATGTCTGATGAGTTGTCTTCGGGAATGGTTCCTGTCCTGGGCAAGACTAACTGTTAATAACTGTTTTGGATTGGTAAAATGATTAAAAAAAAAAATTAGGAGAAGGTAATTCTTCAACTATGAAAGGGCTGATGGCTAGAAGAGCCAGAGGCTGGCCTGCAATGCAGTAAATTACTTAATATGGCCCTTCTAGCTGGAGTCCTTGTAACTCCTACCAAATGACTGGGTCATGCTATGCAAATGAAGTGCTTGTGGCCCACCAAAGGGATTGGATAGCTTACTAATAATACAAATATGATACATAGGGGTAAATCACCCCCCCCCAAAAAAACCCACACCCGTTGCTCTTGAATCAAATCAAACTAATGGCGACCCTATAACACAGACTAGAATTGCCCTGTAGGGTTTCCAAGGAGCGGCTGATGGATTCAAACAGTTGACCTTCTGGTTAGCAGTGGAGCTCTTAACCACTGCTCCACCAGGGCTCCCTTACAGGGGTGTGACCATGCAAATAAGTTATATAGAGCCCTAATAAGGGGATTGGTCAGTTTTGCCATCCCTGTAGGCTTAAAATGAGTCATCCCAGAGGTGAAAAGGGGGACCTGTCTACCAAGAAGAAAGAAGAGACGTGCATCTTTTGGGCCTGGGATCCCTGTGCTGGGACCCTCCTAGATCCAGGAGACAGAGAGCTGTAACAACAGAGATGGTGCAAGACAGTGAGAAGCAGTGGCAGAGAAGTTGTGGCAGCAGAACTGGGAGACTGGCGGGAGATGGTACAGTGGGCTTCCTGGTCCATGAAGGGAAACGGCTATAGTGGATGTGCTGACCCACAGAGTGAGAAAGCTGAGTGCCTTTGGGCAGGAGGCTTCCTGGCAGAGTAGGTGTCTCCGGGCACTTATTGGTGGAGCTGAAGAGCTTTGTCACACTTGCTCAAGCAGGCTAGAGGCCAGGCTGAGAGCTGAGGGGCGAAGGGCCAGAGAGAGATCTGCTAGTAGGCACGGCTGAGAAGAGGCTGTCCTGATGGAAGAACTGTATCCTGAGTGTTCCTAATCCTAAACTGTAACCCGTTACTTCTCTAATAAACTCCATAATCGTGAGTATTATTTGTGAGTTCTGCATGTTCATCGCAATGAATTATCAAACCCAGCAGAGAAGTAGAGAGTGCCCTGGGAGCAGGGGCCTATCTTCAGAAAATAGCACCTAGGGCAATGAGCTTTAAAGTCCTGAATCATCTCTCACAGCTGGCGATGAAAACTTCGATGGGCAATAGAGACTGCTCATTTAGCACGCCTGCCTCCTCAATGGCTCCCTGGCACGCACCCTACCTGCCATACCTTAGTTACGCCTCTGTGTGGGAGGGATGGCTGGCGTCAGAATTGGTAAAAAGGCTGGAAAAAGGAAGCTTGTCTGGCCTCTGCCTCACAGGAATCAACCTTGGGCTGATGCTGATGGTGATTCTCTCTCCCCATCGTGAAGCTTGACAAGGGAGTCTGAGGCTGCCGCCACGCCATCTTCACAGCTTTTTTTTTTTTTTTTTTGACAAATAGAATTCTCTGTACTACACTGAGAAAGATGTTACAAGGTTAATTTCATTAGTTTCCATATTACATGTTCAAAGGGTACATCACCAGAATGTTAGATTCAGGGTTTCTTGTCATCACACATACTATGCTCAGGTTATCACACATTGCCGTGGGGGCAAAGCAGTTTGGTGTTCGATCCCCTGCCACCTGTTCCAGGTGACAGCAGCTCCTGGGGTATGGACAGTGGGCTTCCTCCTCCACATGTACACATGCAGAGAATTGTCCGTGGATGTGGTGAGGACGTGGACAGGAATCAGACCCACTGATAAGTAGCAGATGGTCTCTGGTTATCTTCAAATCTTCGTAGCGGGAGGCCATCGATGGTGAAGAGGAACAGGTGTGGCCCACTCTCAAAGACAATCATATTTCTATCATTGATTCCAAGGTAATTAGGAGCCTTCATGTGAAATGGTAACAGGAAACTTGCAACCTTCTGTGCCTGGGTGACTGTTTTGCTGTCAGACCACTCAGTTGTAAAGTCAAAAGTGGTAATTTTTGTCTTTTTGTGAGAGCCTTTTTGGAACATCACTGTTTTCCTGCTTGTCTTCCTTGAAGCCCAGCAAACATCCTACCACCATGCAAAGGGAATAAGGAGGGACAGGAGAGTGTCACCTTCTGATGATTTCCGTAAGCACCCTGTAAAAAATACCATTGGAAAGACATGTTGCTGAAAGATCTCTTTCTCGTTAGGAGAGCAGAGCAGAAGAGCCACACTATCCAGATGCATTAACCCTAGAAATATGCCTTAAATCAGGTGTGTAGATGTTACCTTCCTAATCACCCATCATCAGGAACAGACCATCCTTTGTGAGAAAGCCTTCCATGGAAAAACAGCACTGAGATGGTGAAAGCAGCCACAGCATCTCCACCCTGACAATTCCACACCTTGCTTGTTCCCCCCAAATCCCCAGTGAATTCGAGATGCCTCTGAGGGAGGGTCGTCACATGCTCCCATAAGAGACTGCTGGATTGGGCTTACCCAGATCACAGCGCCCTCCTGCACATCCCAGGTGAAAAGCCTGCACTTTAAAGACATCACAAATGACTGACCACTCTCTTGTCTGTCCATTGAGAGGTCACCTCCTGAGAGATAAGTAATAGCTCTTAAGAGTCCAAGGTTCTCAGATACTTCTTTGCAGGTAAAGTCCTCTGGTTGTGCCAAGGCCACGCGATGCCCCTGCTTTACTTGGCTGAGGAAGAACTGCTTCCATGTCTTTGTGCTCAGGCGTTCATCAGAGAAGAAGTAGACCGTCCATCTCTTCAGACGCATCGTTCCCCACATGTGACCACTCTCTGCAAGCATACTCTGCTGCTTTTCACTGATTCTTGAACCACCTGGGGATCTTGTTAAACTGTAGATTATGATTCAGTATATCTGGGGTGGAAATGCAAATTTCCAGCAGGGGAACCGGCTTGAAGCCCTGGTTCTGAACACCAGGAAGTTCAAGTAAGATATTGTTTTGTTCCCATCAAAGGTCGTCTGTGCTTTTGCCTGTCGGTGTGAATTCCACATTAAATGGTGTTATTAATAAAATCCAAGCTGATATGTTTCTGCCTGTTTTCAGCTTTGTGTGAACAAACTGTCTCTGCTGTTTCTTACCAAAGTAGCTACCAAAGGAAAAACTTCTTGAGGTTAGAAGCTAAAAGAAGAATGAAAAAGAGGTTCTAACATTGCAGAGTCATTGAAGGAGAGTCTATTGCCTTAAAAAAAAAAAAAAATCATTTACTTACTTGACATTTTTGAGTACTTGAATGAACATAATGAAAAACACCAGGAGTGTGTGAAAATATAAAGTACGTTAACAAATTTCATAGATTTAAAGTAAAAGTGGTTCTAAGTAGTCCAACGGGGAGTTTAACTGATATTTTAATGTAAATCATAAAGAAGACTACTAGACAAACATCTGTTAAATGTTTGATATTTGAAAATACGTACTCGATAGGAAGTTCAAGTGAATTAGAATTTCATTCACATTATCACAAGAAATTTCAACCTTACATTGTCAATGAAAGAAGAGATCAAATCATCCAAATTCCAGTGCGTGGTAAGAAAGGAGTTTCTGTCAATTAAAAAAAAAGGAATAAATACTTCCTACCATTTGCTAAGATCCATCTGAAAGGCAAACTTCCTCACTGATGGTGATGATTATAAGAGTTTGACGAGAACATCATGAAAATGTTTTGATCAGAAACTGCATGTAGTCATTTCAACACAAAATGATATAAAGCAAACTCATGATAAAGAAGGAGCCCTGGTGGTGTATGGTTAAGAGATTGACTGCTAACCAGAAGGTCGGTAGTTCGAATCCACCAGCCACTCCCTGGAAACCCTGTGCGGCAATTCTCTGTCCTTTTTTTTTTTTATGGGGTCGCAGCGAGTTGGAATCAACTCAACGGCAATGGGTTTGGTTTTGGTTTATGATACAGAAACAAGTTTGATTTCTCTTTAAACAGTTTTATAATGTTTGATTTGGAAATTTTATTCAAAATATTTACTATCTTCCCTACTACTCTGTATTTTACTTTTTATCATAATTATGCAATACAAGCCCATTGTTGCAGCCACTGTGTGCAACATAGGCTCAAGCATAACAATGTGAGGATGGCACAGAACCAGACAGTGTTTCATTCTGCTGTACATAGAGTTGTTATGAGTTGGAACCAACTCAACAGCACCTAACAACAACATGCAATACAAACATATTGGATTTTTAAAATAAGCCCCATGCGGACCTCCCGAATCCATCAGTTTGTGCATACTTCCTATGGGTACCATGATATGAAAAAAGTCTGCTCTAAAGTGTCAAGTACTCCTGTTTAAAAGCCATTAAGATTTGTTTAAATGTTTTAAGATTACCTGTTATAGAAGAGATTCTGGTAGTTATCGAAATTAATTTCTGGTAAAAGCTGAGATTTATAAAAGTTCAAAATAATGTTCATTAGAAAGCAAACTGTTAAGAATACTGGTTGTTAAGGAAACAATTAGCTTCTACTTTCAATTACTCAAAGTATTGACATTTTTTTATTGATTAGAAGCCAGGCAGGAGGTTGAGACAAATTAGCAAAGCAGATAAATTCCTTTTAATTGCAGAGAAATAGAGTTCACAGAATATCACATAGGCCAGTGACACCTGGTACTTTCTTAACAGGAGCCAAAAAAAAAGAAATAGGAATACCCAACTAACCACTGGCAGAAACTGCCTTACCCAAGAAAGGACTATAAGGCAATGTAACTTTGTATTAGTTTATAAATAGGAAGCTGAAGTTCCCTCAGGAGACTTGGAGGTGCTTGCTGGGACTGGTGGAGAGAGGCTTTAAAACCTGACACCTATTCAATTTATAAAAACACTAAAGCATGAACAAAATTTGTGATTGTCACGTGATTAAGATTCAGATAACCTGAGTGAGCTTGAAAGAAGCAGAAAAGTAGGTCTATGTCACGTTAGTCTTAATATAACTGGTAACCACATTTGGACTCACATTATTTTTTCTTTAAACTTTGCTCTATTTTCATTAAAAAACAATAACAACAACATAATAATCTTGCCCATGTCATCCACGACAGCACATTACAACCTTGCATCACCTCTACTATCCAATTCCTTCACTTTTGCTTCTGCGTTGATCTTTGCCATTCCCTGACAATATTTAATTCTATTGATTATTCAATCTCCATTGAATGACTTTCCCCTCAAGCCTGCATCCCACCCAAGTCGTCTCTTCAATCTCAGTAGATTAAATAATTTTCTGAGTGAGATCAAGAATGTCAGAAGGCATGAACACTGCCATCATTTTCCTACGTCATATATCTCTTTGATAGTAAATATTTTGACCACTTGAGCCCTTGGTCTTTCCTCTTTCCAAGACCCAAAGAACCAGGCTATAACAGCCAGCCCTTTACATTCTCCAGCAAATTTAATCTTTTCCATCTTGTTGGCTCCTCACCAATAAAACAGGCATAGTCTGTCCCTCTCTTTAAAAATTTGTTATTTGACATTACTGCCTTTCCAATGATCTAATTCTCTTTTTCACTGTCAAACTTCTCAAGTGCTTTAAGGGCTGACTCCCTTACCTCTCCATTTGATCCTTCCTTTAACCTCTTAAAATAAGGCTTCCATTCTGATTATTGTCCTGAATAACTCTCTCAGATACTACTCTAAGTCTTCCTTACTGTTAAACTTCTTTTTTATGAAATTAGGTGCTCTGTTATATAATGATTCCACAGAGTCTTATTTGTCCTAACTCTCTATTGCCCCTTTTTAGTTTTTATTGCTCACTTTTATCTCTACCCTCACTTTCTAGAAATATTTCCCAAGGCCCAGTCCTTGGCTGTTTTATAATCTATACTTTTTTTCTTTCAAATAAATTTGTTCTTTTTTTTTTTTAATGAATTTTGGTGTTTCATATACACTTTAAAATGATGCCTACTCTGCAGCTGTTGGATGTAATATTATATATATGTCAAGAGATGTAATCATGTGGTTAAAATGTTGTGTATTCTTAAAATTTTTTTCTATTTCTTAAATTTTTTTGTGTATTTCTTAAAATTTGCTTCTTCTATTTTTTTTTTTTTATCAGTTACTGAGAGAACTGTGTTAAAATTTTCACCTGTGAGGTGGTTCTGTCTATTAGTTCTGTCAATTTTTGCTTTACAAATTTTCAAGCTCTGTTATTAGATGGGTACATGTTTAGAATTTTTTAAACCTTCCTGTTGAATTGACCCTCGAAATGCTTCTTATGTTCAGTTTTACTTCTTGTCTTAAAATCTACTTGGTCTGATAACTTTCTTTTGGTTAGTTTTTGCAAAATATTCATTTTTCCAAATTCTTCTTTCTTGTGTGTGCCTTTTTATTCAAAGTGTGTCACCTGTAAACAACTTTTTAAAAATGTACACTCTGAAAATCTTTGTGTATTAGTTGTATTATTTAGGTCATTTACATTTAATATAATTACTGATAGTTATTTAAACCATCTTTCTTTTTATTTTCTATATTATTTGTTTACTCCTTTATTCCTCTTTTCTTGACTTTTTTAAAGCAACATATTCTAATTTTTCTCCTCTTTTGGGTTTTTAGCTATGCATTCTTTTATTATTCCTTTGCTGATTACCTTAAGATTGCAATATGCATCCTTAATGTATTACAGTCTATCCTGTATTGATAGTTTTACTTCTTTTAAAATAATGAAAGGACCTTAGTCTTCCTCCAATCCTGATGCCCCGTTCTTCTTCATATAGTCCAGCTTCTCGGATTATTTGCTCAGCATACAGATTGAATAGGTATGGTGAAAGGATACAACCCTGATGCACACCTTTCCTGACTTTAAACCAATCAGTATGCCCTTGTTCTGTCTGAAAAATTGCCTCTTGATCTATGTACAGGCTCCTCATGAGCACAATTAAACCCAATTTATTCCTCTCTCACCCTTTGTACTACTGGTATAATTTATTTTATTTCTACACATATTTTTTTATTTTACTATTGCCAACACATGTAATTACTATTTTTTAAATATAGGCAATTTATTTTATACACTTTTTTACCCTTTCTTGTGATCTCCCTTCCTGATGGTTGATGCCTGTCTCTGAAATCATTTTCTTTCAGGCTGAAGAATTCTCTTTCATATTTTTTATAGTGCAGGTTTTCTGGGGAAGAAGTCTCTCTTTTTTGTCTGAAAGTATATTTATTTTGTCTTCCTTTTCAGAGGAACATATTTACTGGGTATAAAATTTCTAGGTTAGTAACTTTTTTCTTCAGCACTTTAAGTATGTAATATTGTTGCCTTTTGGCTTCCATGGTTTTGTTGAAAAGTAAGCCATAAGTCTTATTGTTGTGCCTTTGGAGGTAATGTACCTTTTTCACTCTGGCTGCTTTTATGATTTTTCTCTTTGATTTTCACCAGTTCAATTACAATGTGCCTAAGTGTAATATAAATTTACTTATCTTGCTTAAGGTTTACTGAGCTTCTTGAATCTATGAATTGGTATCTTTCATCACTTCTGAGTAGTTTTTTAGCATTGTTGTTGTTGTTAGGTGCCATCAAGTTGGCTCTGACTCATAGTGACCATATGCACAACAGAACAAAACACTGCCTGGTCCTGCACCCACCTCACAATCATTGTTATGCTTGAGCCCATTGTTGCAGCCACTATGTCAATCCATCTCATTGAGGGTCGTCCTCTTTTTCACTGACCCTCCACTTTACCAAGCATGATATCCTTCTCCAGGGACTGATTCTTCCTGACAACATGTACAAAGTATGTAAGATGCAGGGTCACTCACCATCCTTGCCTTTAAGAAGCATTCTGGTGGTACTTCTTCCAAGACAGATTCGTTCATTTTTTTTGGCAGTCCATAGTATACTCAATATTCTTCACCACAATTCAAAGTTGTTAATTCTTCTTTGGTCTTCCTTAGTCATCATCCAGCTTTCACATGCATATGAGGTCATTGCAAATACCATGGCTTGGGTCAGGTGCACCTTTCTCTTCAAGGTGACATCTTTAAGGAGGTCCTTTGCAGCAGATTTGCCCAATGCAATGTGTCTTTTGATTTCTTGACTGCTGCTTCCATGGCTCTTGATTGTGGATCCAAGAAAAATGAAATTCTTGACAACTTCAATCTTTTCTCCATTTATCATGATGTTGGTCTAGTTGTGAGGATTTTTGTTTTCTTTATGTTGAGGTGTAATCCATACTGAAAGGTGTGGTCTTTGATCTTCATCAGTAAGCGGTTCAAGTCCTCTTCACTTTCAGCAAGCAAGGTTGTGTCATGAGTCTTCCTCCAATCCTGACACCCTGTTCTTCTTCATATAGTCCAGCTTCTCGGATTATTTGCTCAGCATACAGATTGAATAGGTATGGTGAAAGGATACAACCCTGATGCACACCTTTCCTGACTTTAAACCATGCAGTATCCCCTTGTTCTGTCTGAAAAATTGCCTCTTGATCTATGTACAGGCTCCTCATGAGCACAATTAAGTGTTCTGGAATTCCCATTCTTCTCAATGTTATCCATAATTTGTTATAATCCACACAGTCGAATGCCTTTGCATAGTCAATAAAACACAGGTAAACACCCTTCTGGTATTCTCTGCTTTCAGCCAGGATCCATCTGACATTAGCAATGATATCCCTGGTTCCCTGTCCTCTTCTGAATCTGGCCTGAATTTCTGGCAGTTACCTGGTTGATATACTGCTGCAGCCACTTTTGAATGATCTTCAGCAAAATTTTGCTTGCGTGTGACATTAATGATATTGTTCTATAATTTCCACGTTCGGTTGGATCACCTTTCTTGGGAATAGGCATAAATATGGACCTCTTCCAGTCGGCTGGCCAGGTAGCTGTCTTCCAAATTTCTTGGCATAGATGAGTGAGCACTTCCAGCACTGAATCCATTTGTTGAAACATCTTAATTGGTATTCCGTCAATTCCTGGAGGCTTGTTTCTCACCAATGCCTTCTCTGCAGCTTGGATTCTTTCTTCAGTACCATCAGTTGCTGATCATATGCTACCTCCTGCAATGGTTGAACACTGACCAATTCTTTTTGGTATTCCTGTGTATTCCTTCCATCTTCTTTCGATGCTTCCTGCATCATTTAATATTTTCCCTGTAGAATCCTTCAGCATTGCAACTCAAGGCTTACATTTTTTCTTCAGTTCTTTCAGCTTGAGAAATGCCAGGTGTGTTCTTCCCTTTTAGTTTTCTATCTCCAGCTCTTTCTTTAGTATTACCTCTTTGAATATTGACTCTGCCCTGTCCTGTCTCTCCTCGCCTTCTGAGACTCCATTTATGCACATGTTCTAACATTATATACATGTTAAAACATATTCTCTGTGCTTTCCCCCTCCCCCAACTTTTTCTCAGTGATTCGCTTTCAATATTTTCTATAGACCTGTCTTCGAGTTCATTGACCATGTCTTTTGCTGTCCAGGCTGCTGTTAAACCCATTCAATGAATTTTTCGTTTCAGTTCTAAACTATTTATTAGATTTTTTTCATAGATTCTATTCTGTGTGAAATTCTCCATTTTTTCATGTATTTATACATGTCCTTCTCAAATTTCCTGAACATTTTAGTTATTTTAGAGCCACCATCTGATAATTCCAGTATATGAATCTACCTGTAGATCTGCATTCTAATATCTAGTTTTCCTCTTAATTAGCAGACGCATTTTCCTGCTTCTTTCCACTCCCAGTAATTTCTTGTATGTTGAACATTTTGTGAAAACCAAAATGTGTTTAAGCGCCTCAAATTTTCAGTCCCTCTCATCAGCGCTGTGTGACTATCAAAAGCTTTTCTAGTTTCCCTTTCTGCTAGTAAAGTCTCTATGCAAGGGCCAAGCATAATATTAGTCCACACCCAGAGCTGGCAAATGCCACCAGGGGAGAAAATGGCTTGCAACCATCAGCTCACTTTGGAATGGTCTCTTGCCTTTTGGAATTTCAATTAATCTAGTCCTTGTTGCTTCTAAAGCTCTCTGATGTCTTTACAATGCTTTTAAGAATAACTTTTCAAGATTTTTAAAATTGTTTCAGCAGAAGTCTTGAGTTATTGCAACCTACTATATTCTAGCTGAAAATAGAGGCTTGTTTTTTATGGCTTTAAGTGGATCTCTATGCTGATGACTCCCAAATTTCCAGTTGTAAACTCTCAATCAACTATGCTACAGTCCCGTCCACCACCTACTTACTGCCTTGAGTTCCCCTTTCCCATAAAATCACCCAAAACAGACTTCTTTTACTCTTTCATTTGCTTTTTTGTCTGATATGTCCTGGCCATCTGAATCATCCTTCTCTTCATTCCACCTTCAGTCCCTGATGGACCTTTTTTTTTTTTTTTAACCTCTCAGGTAGGTGAATGAAAAGGAACACCTTCTTAAAAAAAGAAAAAATAAAGGGTTTAACTTAACTCATGATATAGTTTAATATCTTTGTACAAATGAAGTACAAAGACATGATGGGCACAAGGTTTCAGCTTCTGGCGGAGCTGAATCAAGAGCTCAAGGTCTACTTCCTTGCTCTTTTCGCATTATGCCATACTGCTTCTCTCTGAATAAGGCAATTATGCATCATGGATTTCCTCTAGCTTTGCCTATCCAACTTTATTTCACAGGAGCATAGACTTTTTTTCTACCCTGGACTAAATCCATGTTCAAGCCAACCCAGCATTTGGATGCCAACAGCAATGTTGCTAAAAACAGCCTTACCTGACCTTGTCCTTTTCAGTAGTAGTTTTTGGCTCTGTCATTAGCAAATTTCCCATCTTGCTTATGTATCCTATTAGTACCACTTCTGGGAAGTTCTGAGTTTCACATTTTATTATTTAATAAGTGAGCAGATAGCTTTTGATTTATCCTAACTTAGCCATGGTCATATTTCAAAGATTTCTACCATGTTCACATCATGGGTCACGAACCCCAGGGCACCATTTACAGACTGCCATGTTAACAGTGTTTACTAAAACTGTGTTATGTGATCCCCTGATTTTTGGACACCCCTAGGATCATCTTAGCCTTGTCTTTCTTAAGTTTGTGAAAGACTTAACCTCTTCAGAGCGAAGTGTCAGAACGCCCCCATACCTTTCTCATCCTTCTACTTGTCTTTCCTACTTCTGATTTCACCACAGCATTCCTATGACTCAGAGCCTCAAATATACAAGGGCTCTGAGGGATAAATGTACTACAGTTTTTAACATAAGATCAGGGATATGTTTCTTTCCTATTTCTATTACCATTGCAAATCATATACCTTGCCCTCAGGGAGTTCACAGGGGAGTGGAGGAGACTGATAGGAAAATCAGTGATTAAAATAGGGTATTACAAGTGCCAAGACGTTTGTACTAAGTTATATGATAACAAAAGAGAAACTCCTAGATGAGGTACCTAATTCACATGGGGAAGGTGAAGGGGGTTAGAAAATGCTTTCCAAAGACTGATGATGTTTGAACTGGGACTTGGGTAAGCTTGGTTTGCTTCTTGCTGTATTCCTAGCCCTCCAGAGCAGTGCCTGGTATAGAGTAGATACTCAATAAGTATCTGTTTACTGATGGGAGTAAGGAAGGAATTCCAGGTGGCTAGAAGGACTTGGACAAAGGTGTAGGGTATGGGAGAACTTGGTGAATTGAGGGAACTGTAATTAAAAAGAGCTAGAGTGGGCAAACTAGGAATGGTTGGGCCTAAGACTGGAAATACAGCCCAAGACCAGAACATAAAAGGCCTGGTATACCTTGCTAAGGCTTTTTTTTTTTTTTTTTTTGAACCTCATTTTAGCATCGTTAAAATTTTTTTTTAAATAATTTTTATTGAGCTTTAAGTGAACGTTTACAAATCAGGTAAGTCTGTTACATATAAGCTTATATACACCTTACTCCATACTCCCACTTACTCTCCCCCTAATGAGTCAGCCCACTCCCTCCTTCCAGTCTCTCCTTTCTTGACAATTTTGCCAGTTTCTAACCCTCTCTACCCTCCTATCTCCCCTCCAGACAGGAGATGCCAACACAGTCTCAAGTGTCCACCTGATACAAGTAGCTCACTCTTCGTCAGCATCTCTCTCCAACCCATTGTCCAGTCCCTTCCATGTCTGATGAGTTGTCTTCGGGAATGGTTCCTGTCCTGGGCCAACAGAAGGTTTGGGGACCATGACCGCCGGGATTCCTTTAGTCTCAGTCAGACCATTAAGTCTGGTCTTTTTATGAGAATTTGGGGTCTGCATCCCACTGATCTCCTGCTCCCTCAGGGGTTCTCTGTTGTGCTCCCTGTCAGGACAGTAATCAGTTGTGGCCTAGCACCAACTAGTTCTTCTGGTCTCAGGATGATGTAAGTCTCTGGTTCATGTGGCCCTTTCTGTCTCTTGGGCTCATAGTTATCGTGTGACCTTGGTGCTCTTCATTTTCCTTTCATCCAGGTGAGTTGAGACCAATTGATGCATCTTAGATGGCCGCTTGTTTTGCTAAGGCTTTTGAACTTTATCTTGAAGGCAAGAGAAAGGTACTAAAGCATTAAGCACTAGAGTCATGCTATCAGGTCATTGTGTTCACTTGATGCGCCAGTTTTCAATTTATTACCTCTTGACTCCAGATTCACCCTTCCTTGCCTCCTCAGTATAAATGGAGCTGGGTCCTTTAAATATTTCTCCTTTGGCAGCTGGTATTATAACGTTAACCCTTGTCAGGAGAGAGCACTGGAGGAATGCTAGAGGAGCAAAGGGCTTCTCTTCCTGGCTCCAGCATGCTTCTCGTGCCAGGCTGCAGGAGCATGCACTGGGATCCTGTGGTGCCTGGCTTCTCCAGCATCTGAGTGCCTGCCTCTCACAGTGCGTGGCAGCCAGCAGTGCCCATTGGCCAGCAGCTTCCCTTGGCACTTCCCTTGGGAGGTTTTATAGCAGAGTGCGGCCAGCAAAGAACCTCCTCGTGAATGGCTTCTCTGGCATTTCAGAGAGGTGATTTCTGCTGGTATGGCACCTCAGGAATTATTACTAATTTGTCATTCAGTGAGTTGTGGTCATACCTTCTCCAACAAGATCTATGGGATGTCTCTTCCTTGGGTGATCTAACTCAAGAGTAGTAGTTGCTCTTTATATCTTTGATTCCTGTATTATTTAGAGCTCTCTTTCCTTCTTACTCTCCAACCCAGTTATAGTTAATAATTTTTTTTATATTGAACTTTCCCTGTTCAAATTACTATGTGATTTCTGTCTCCTTGTTGGAGCCTGACTGAAACACACGACGACTCTGACAGGGAGTGAGGTGAAGCTTCAGGTAGAGAACCCAGTTAGAAGAATATGGCAGAATTGCTGGCATAGACTCTCAAGAGCTTCGCTGCCTTGAAAAGGAGTTGCAAAGGGGAGGGATGGGACAGACACATATTTAGTAGATAGGATCTACAGGACTTGGTAACTATCAGGTGAGGAAGGTGAGGAGAGGGAAGAGTCTAGGGTAACTCCCCAGTTTTTAAGCTTGAATGGGAAGATGGTGGTACCATTGTAGAAATGGAGAATACTGAAGAAGGAATATGTCAGATTCTCCTCCCGTATTCCCACTTACTCCCAGGAGTTCCATATACTTTACGGTTTGAGTCACAAAGACTTAGAATCATAGATTCCTTGGGCTGGAGAGGCACCAAAGCCCAACTTTTCTGCCTTTAGGCAAAGTGAGCCATTTGTTCACATCAGATAAAACAAGGGGGGGACTGGTCAATTCTGTCTTAACATTCCATGATTTCAATATTTCACAAAGTTCTTTTCTATTTACAAAGCTCTCAGAACGGCAGGGATTCCTCAATTATCCATTCCAGGTTCTCCAAAACTCTTCCAGTTCGATAATTTCTTTTTTTCTTAAATGGAACCTATTGTGGAATGGCAGACCAACACATATTTGCTAAGTGTTGAAAAATGTAAGTCGTATCAAATATGGGCTAGAGGTTTGTTTCTGGAATTTCTCCTTTGGCTTTACAACGTGTAGGCTAAACAGGGCTTCACTTATATGAAGGCTCCAGGCACCAGAATATCAGAGGCAGTTTCTATAACAGCTCTTGGAAGCAAGGACCAAGTAAACTGTACTTTTGGGCTTAAAATACGAGTTGGTGGTTACCTGTGCTTGGAATGCACCCTCTCCCTTTTCACAGAATAATTTTTCCTTCAGAGCTCAGCTCAGGCTTCCCAGACCTTCCTGATTAGGTCAGTTCCATTATACCTTCTCAGAGCACCACCTACCCACCTTTCCTTGACAGCACTCATCTCAGCTCTAATTTTACATTTGGTGTGTGTGTGATTTTTTAAATTAATACCTGCCTCATCCAACAGACTAAATTTGAGGACAGAGATGGTCAGTTTTTGCACATTCCAGTGCCCAGTTCAGTGCCTGGAATAGTCTGTCCTCAATAGGTATTAGTAAAATTAATGAATGATAGCAGCTGATAAAGTGCTAGTCATGCCATTGGGCCTTATGACAATCCCCCTACAGGTATGATTATATCCTTGTTACAAAGAAGTGCAAGTTTAGTCAATGGGGTGCGAAAAGTGGGGAGGAGGACTCTGATTCCAAATTTTGTGTTTCCAAAACACTGTGTAAGATATCATAAAATAGTAGTTCTGGGATCTAAATACATGTATAGTTTCGCCAGATAACAATAACCCCCCACAAGCATATCTTAATGATCACCAGTCCCTCCCCTTGCTCTGTGAACACAGCCAGGTTCAAAATCCAGGTGAGCCCATCAAGCAGGACTCTTCCCTCAGACCCGCGTGGCCCCTGGGGCTCACCGCTCAGGAGTTCTCTTCCTTTCACTTCCCCTCCAAGAATGCTACCTGAAGTTCGCTCCCAAATGCGCTGTCTGACACCTTGCGCCTGGCCTCAGGCGGCAGGTGTGAGAAGAGGTCCAGTGCCTCTCACCCTTGGCAGGAGAGCAACAGAACCTGGGCGGGACAGGCGGCACCAGCGAGAAAGGCACAAGAGAGGCGGGGCAGGATGGGGCTTTGTCTGCGCTTTGCCTTTGCCTGGCAACCTGGATGTGGGCTCCGCTGCCTGGCAACCGCGAGGAGGGGGCCGGGCACGACGTCACAAAGCCTCCCACGTGCGGGCCCTTCCCACCTCCTTGCAGAGTCCGAGCTCTCAGCCCCCCACTGACACACACCTCTGGCAGAGTTCGGGCTCCCAAAATCCCATCAGGGCGGAGCTGGGAAAGACGCAGAAAAATAAAATAAAATGAAGCTTTGAAGTTTGTGGGAGGGCCAGACCGCTGGCTGTTTTAGGATAGGTCGGGGGCGGGGGGATGCCTTCGGAAGACTCCTGGGGGAACTTGTGGCAATTTACAGTGGCCTTTTTTTTTTTTTAAAGCGGAAATGGAGGAGCTTAAAATTACCTTTTTGGCTTGTGGAAAGTGGGCAGGTGGGAGAAGCCCTTGGGAATAATAGTAGCAAACACTTCTGAAGGACTGATTTATGCCGGAAACTAGTCAAATGAATTACACATATTAACTCTTTTAGTCTTTACAACCACCCCATGAGGCAAGAACTATTATTATCTCCATTTTATAGATGAGAGAACTGTAGCACAGATCAGTACCAGTTACTGTCTGGTTGAGTCAGATTCATGGTGACCACAAGTGTCTCAGAGTGCAGCTATACTCCATAGGGTTTCCAATGGCTCAGTTTTTAGAATTAGATCACCAAGGATTTCTTCCAAGCTGCCTCTGGGTGGACTCAGACTTCCGGCTTTTTGGTTAGCAGCCCAGCAAGTTAACCATTTGCACCACACAGATTAAGTAACTTGCCCAATGTGACACAGCGGACAAATGACAGAGTCAGAATTTGAACCCAGGCTGGATGATTCCATATCAGGCACTCTAAACCTCTGTGATGCTTAAAAAGAAAGAAAGGTGGTTTTAGAGCTAGCACGGATAGGAACAGAGCTGGAGATGTTTGAGACAACAGGATTACAGGTGGGAAAGAAGAAAAACATTGAACAAGTTGGATGTGGTCACTGCACTGGAGCACTTTTTCAGAGGGGCACGAAGTGCTCACAGTGACTTTGCAAGTAGGTATTACCTTTGTGTTAGAAATGAGAAACCGGCTCAAAACCGTGGGTAATTTGTCTCTGGTCAAATAACTGGCAACCAAAACCAAACCCATTGCCGTCGAGTTGATTCCAACTCATAGTGACCCTATAGGACAGAGTAGAACTGCCCCATAGGGTTTCGAAAGAATGGTTAGTGGAAACCTTGGTGGCATAGTGGTTAAGAGCTATGGCTGCTAACCAAAAGGTCGGCAGTTTGAATTCACCAGACACTCCTTGGAAACCCTGTAGGGCAGTTCTACTCTGCCCTGTAGGGTCACTATGAGTCGGAATTGACTCGACGGCAATGGGTTTAGTTTTGTTTTTTGGTTTGGTTGGTGGATTCAAACTGCCGATCTTTTGGTCGGCATCCATAGCTCTTAACCACTGTGCCACCAGGGCTCCAAACAGCTGACAGTAGGGCCAAATTTGGCTCCATATGTTCTGATTTCAAGAGTCTTCTTTTTCAAGCTGCCTAGCAGGCAAGAAAAACACCATCTTTTCTTTGGTACGGCCTTTGTCACTTCATGCCCATTTTTAAGGTGCCCATCACACCATCCAATCTTTCAGTCCATTTATACTGGACTATTTATGGTGTGCATTGGTCTAAGTCAGTGAGTTAGTTCACCCAGGGCCTTCAAAGATTTCCCCAGTTGTGAGATGAAAGCTGTTGTCTCCCCTTAAAGCAATTTCAGGCATCGGTGAGCAAGTGGGAGTGTATGGTTTATGTTTGCAGAGGGCTTTGCACATCCTACCCTTGCCCATTTGTAAAGGGTCCAGTCTGCTGGCATTTGTGTGCAAGGTCCTGCAGATTTTTGCACACCTGGAGAATCCTGGACCATTTGGGGGTGGCCACTTGCCCACAGACAAGATCTGGGGATAAAAGAAACCTAATTACTGGGCACCACTTGCCTTTCTGAGGTCTCTATGGAGGGACCACCAGGCTTTGGTATAGACATCTGGCCATCAGGGTGGGCCTTAGAATGCGAGGGGGAGGATGGAGGCATGAGGGCTGCAGGTGTATCCTCCAGGAGAAAGGGAATGCCATGAGCACCGGGGTCTGTTCTGTGTGCACACAAGGGAAGAAGGGGTGCTGGCCTACCTGCTTTCATGCAGAGTAAATAGGGCAGGAGAGGATTACACTGATTTTCCTGCAGAAGAAGAGATTCTAGAGGCAAAGCAGAAGCCAGTTGGAGGTGGAAGATGGAAAAACGGAATTGAAATGTGGCAGATGAAATGTAAGAAGGAACTTCATGATACTGTGACTGAAGTGGTCTGGATCTCTGTGTCTACAGGAGGCCAGGTGGAGAGGCAGCAGAGATGTTATCCTTGATCTGTCGCTCGGTCAATAAATGGGACAGAATATAAGGAAGGGAATACGACTTCACAAGGAAGCGATGAACACAGAATTCAGGAAAGTTGTTTTCCTCACGAGAGGCAGGGGAAGGGAGGAAGGGGTGAGCGACTGGCAGTGCCCCGCTCTTGGTGTGGGTGCTGGCTTCACGGCGGTCATTTATTACGTCTCAGAACTTACATGTACTGTTCTGTAAACTACCAGTTACCTTCAAGTTGATTCCGACTCATGGCGACCCTGTGCTGTACAGGGTTTTGGGGAGCAGAGATCACCAGGCCTTTCTTCCGAGGCCCCCTCGGGTGGATTTGAATCATAAATCTTTCAGTTAGCAATCAAGTGTGTTAACCGTTTGTACCACCCAGGGACTCCTGTACTCTTTTATATGTGTCAAATATTACATAATAAATATTTTTATGTAAACACACTGAATAGGTAATACTGGTCCCTTCTGTTGTCTTGTGGATTTGAAAATTAACTGTATACTTTTTAATCATTTAATTTTTCCCTCTCTCCTATATCATTCCCATAAACTTACAAGCATCCTTTAATTTTTTTCCCATCAGATTCCCCTCCAGACCTGTCCCATTTCTCTGCTCCCTTTCACTGCAAAGTTCTATAAAAGATTTTCCTGTCCTTGTTGCCTCTAATTTCTCTCCTCCCAATCTCTCTTGAACCCATTCGAATCAGGCTTTTGTTCCCATCACTCCTCTAAGTCAAGTCCTCCTGTCAAGGTCACCAAAGACATGTTCTTAAATGCAAAGGTCATCTCTTAGCCTCAATTTATTGACCTAGCAGCAGAACTCAACCTTCTACATCATTCATCCTTGAAACTCTTTTCCTGGCCTTCAAGACAATGCATTTTATTAGTTTTTCATCTTCCTCACTGGCGATTCATTCTCAGTCTCTGTTATGGATTGAATTGTGTCTCCCCAAAATATGGTTAGGATCCCTATACCAGTGGTTATAATCCCATTTGGGAATGGGGTCTTTGTTATGTTTATGAGGCAATATCAGCATAGGGTGTGTCTTATGTCAACCTCTTTTGAGATAAAAAAAGAGCAGATTGAAACTCACACACACACACAAAGACCAGATTTACTGGCATGACGGAGAGTGAAGAAACCCCAAGTATGGCTCCCAGACACTCTTTTAGCTCAGCAACGAAGTCACTCCTGAGGTTCACCTTTCGGCCAAAGATTAGATAGGCCCATAAATCAAAACGAAACTAAAGGGTCACATCAGCCCGTGGGCAAGGATTAGAAGGCAGGAGGGGACAGGAAAGTCGGTAATAGGGAACCTAAAGTCCAGAAGGGAGAGTGCTGACATGCCGTGGGGTTGTTAACCAATGCCACAAAACGATATGTGTACTAACTGTTTAATGAGAAGCTAGTTTGTTCTGTAAACCTTCACCTAAAATACTATGAATTAATAAAAAAGAGCAGATTGAACAAACAACCAGGCAAGCAAGGAGAGATGGAGGAAGACAGATGCCACGTCATGAGATCTCGGAGGAGCCAAGGTATAGAAGCTAAAAAGAGACGAGGACCTTCCCCCAGAGCAGACAGACAGAAAGCCTTCCCCTCAAGTCAGCACCCGGAATTCAGACTTCTGGCCTCTTAAATGTGAGAAAATAAATTTCTGTTTGTTAAAGCCAGCCACTTGTGGTATTTCTGTTACAGCAACACTAGATACCTAAGACTGCCTATTTTGCTAGCTCTTCCTCCTTTTCCTGGTACCTTAATGGAGTGCCCCAAGATTCATCCTTGGACTTCTCTATTTATACTCATTCCCTTGTTGATCTCATCCAGTCTCATGTTTTGGATACCATGTTTATATCTCTAGCCCTAACCCCTTCCCTAAACTCCACACTAGAATGAATATCTGTCTACCTGATAGTACCACTGGAGTTCTAATAGGCATCTCAAACTTAACATGTCCCAAACTGAGCTCACAAGGTTCCTTTCCAAACCAGCTCTTCTAGTCTTTTACTATCAGTAAATGGTCACTCCATCCTTCCATTTGCTCAGGCTAAAAACCTTGGCATCACTCCTGGCTATCTTTTCTCTCATACGTTACATCCAATCAGAGCAAATGTTGTTGCTCTATCTTCAGAAACCAAACCCATTGCCTCGAGTTGATTCCAACTTATAGTGACCCCACAGGACAGAGTAGAACTGCCCCATAGAGTTTCCAAGGAGCGCCTGGTGGAGGCAAACTGTCCACCTTTTGGTTAGCAGCCATAGCATTTAATCATTGCACCACCAGGGTTTCTCTATCTTCAAAAGACATCCAGAATCTGAGCACTTCTCACCACCCCTGCTACCATCAGTCTGGTCTGAGTGAATGTCATCTCGCGCCTGAACCACTACGATGGTCTCCTAACCTCTCTCCTTGTTTATACCTTTGCCCTCCTATAATTTATTCTCAATGCAGCCACCAAAGTAGTCCTTTGAAAATGCAAGACTGATCACATCGCTCCTCTGCTCAGGACCCTCAATGGCTCCCATCTTACTCAGAGTAAAAGACAAAGTGACCTGCGAGATCCTTAAGCTCTCTGCACCTATTGCTTATCTCCTCTCCTCCTTCCTCACTCTCCTGCAGCCACACTGGCTGGCTCGCTGTTCCTCAGAAATGCCAGGCACACTCCTGCCTCAGGGCTTTCGCATTTGCCATTTCCTCCATCTGGAACACTTTCTTCAGATACCAGCAGGGTTCACTCCTCAGCCCTTTGAGGTCTGTATTCAAAGGGCGCCTTCTGAGGGAGCCTTCTCTGGCCATTGTATTTAAAATTAAGCACCAGCCTCCCGGTTTTACAATCACCACCTGGCACACTATGTATTTTATTAATTTGCCTATAATCTCTCACTGGAGTGCAGAGATTTTTGTTTTATTCACTGCTGAGAACAGGACGGCACACATAATGGGCACAGCAAATATTTGTTTAATGGAATAAAGTTCTCCTTTTTGTCTCTCCTTCCATCTTCTTCCCTCCTCCTTCCTCCTTCCAAGAGACCCTCCTGAGAAATGTTACTTCAGTGTCCATTTAGTTTCACTCGTCCAATATCTTAGGTGCTAAATTTGTATTTGGACACGTAAGGACAAGTCTGGTACCAGAGGGTGGGAATCCGAACCTGCCTTAGTGCCGCCATCGTCTCAGCTTTATTATAAAAAAATCAACTGATGTGTATTAACTGTGGTCTCAGAAAGTAAGTTCTTCCTCTCCTGTTTGGCTTATAGTGTGGTTCACTTTCCCCAGATCTTAAGTTTGGTATTTCCCGGCAAACAAGACTTTATACCATCCTACCTGCTGCTTGGATCATGGTGAGCCTGGGGCTAAGCAGTGGTGATGGTCTCGCTATAGCCCAGCCCAGGTCAGGCACACTTCTGGCGTTTAGCTCTCTGTGATGTGGTTGTAAGTCTCTGCATTTAGCCATCCACCCTGTGGACACAATCTCCTTTCATGTGTTTATCGGCTTTCTTTTGCTGCATAAGAAATTACCATGAACTTAAAACAACCTGTGTATGATTGTACAGTTTTCATAGGGGCAGGCTTCTGGGTAAAGGCTAGCAGGATCTTCTGCTAAGGACCTCACCAGGCTGAAATCAAGGTGTCTCATGGGGCTGCGATGTCATATGGAGCTCAGGGTTCTCTTCTGTGCTCAACGGTTATTGGCAGAATTCAGTTCAGTGTAGTGTTAAGACTGAAGTCTCTGTTTTCTTGTTGACTCTTGGTCAGAGATCATTCTCAGCTCCTAGAAGCCACTGTCAGATGCTAGCCACGTGGCCGTCTCACAAAAACTTCACAGCCTGGCTATCTGCCTTCTTACACGCCAACAGGAGGATGTCAACCGTTGGTGCTTATCTCTTTTGAGGGCTCACTTGATTAGGTCAGGCCCACCCAGGGTAAGCTCCCTTTTGATTAACTTGATGTCAACTGGTAGGGACCTTAATTACACCTGAAAAGTCCCTTTTGCCATGTAATGTTAATTACTAGAGTGAAATCCCACCATATTCCATTTACCCTAAAAGGTGTAAGACACTTGGCAATGTCTGGAGACACTATTGTTATCACAACTGGGGAGTCGGGTGCTGCTAACATCTAGTGGGTAAAGGCCAGGGATGCTGCTAAACATCCTACAATGCACAGGACAGCCCCAGGCCCCCAACAAAAAATTACCCAGCCCAAAATGTTAATAGTGCCGAGATTGACAAACTCTGCCTGTCTACGATCCTCCAAGCTTCCTAAATGTTACAGCTTGACTCTTCTTAAGAAAACATACTTTGTACACATTACTTCCTGGCTGAAAAAAATTATTTACCATTTCCTCTCTGCACATGTCTCTCTCTGCCTAAGATGCCCTCCTTCTTCCATTTCTCTGCAGATAAATCCTCCTTTATTCTTAAGGTCCATAGCAAGAGCTCTAGCCTGTGCCCTGGGCTATTCTCCATTTTCCACTCTCATCTCTACTCTTCTCTACCCTGCTCTGCGGCCCAGGACTGCACTTTCTAGACTCCCTTGCCCTCCAGCTTCTGGTTGGTTTGGCCCATGGGAGGCATCAGCAGGAGATCAGAGGCAGGGTATTTATTTCTCAACTCCCAAACTGAGCTCACTGACTTACCTCTTTGCCCTCAGTTCTGGTGGAACATCCCTTCTTCCTTTGTACCAGTTTCCGTGGGGCTCCAGTAATACCATTCCTTCCCTTGCTCCTCCCTTCAGACCCAGAGGCAGTAATGGCTGCCACTGTTGCTAGTCCCTGAGTTCACCACTGTGGCTAGTTGGCTTAACTCCACCCACATCTCAGTAAATAGTTCCTTTGTTAAAGTGTCTTTACTAGTTAAAACCATTTACTGTCAAGTTGATTCTGACTCATGGCAACCCGTGTGTATCAGAGTAGAACTGTGCACCATAGGGTTTTCTTCTGAGGTACCTCTGGGTGGACTTGAACCTGCTTTTGGTTAGCAGCTGAGTGCATTAGCCGTTTGCAGCACCCAGGGACTGCAAGCACTCTCAATCATAGCAGCATAAGGATTTCCCCTGGGTGTGCCATCTGCTTCCTGCTGGATCTGCACTAACACATCCTCGTTGAAGATTTCTCTCTCTTCTTGGCTCCCATGCAAAACTTTTAGTGGGACCACTCCCATGTCATTCAGCATATATGCCCTTATTCTACTGTTTCATTTGCATCTACTATTTCCTGTATTTCTCAACAATATTTGCAAAGTCCTTATGGGTCACAGTTATTTAATATATCATTTTACACCCTCTTGTCATAGTGCCATGTTCAACAAATGTTTACCAATGAAAGTTATGATAAAATATGTTGAAAAAATTACATTTTTTTAAAATAGAGTATTCTGAATTTTGATTACTTATTTTCTTCTGTGCCATGGATATTTGAGGTAATGGGAACTCAGTAACCTTTCCGTGACATTGCAAAACTGACTGAGGCATGGACTTGGTGACTTCAGTTTGGCTGTTCAAATGCTTTGTTTTGCTTACCTCCTCCTAGTTCTCGATGGTGTTTTGGGTATTTGTGGCTGCTGAATAAGGGACTCCAAGTAAAATTGGGGGTTTCCGTATTGACTTCCTCCCTCGAAACCAAAATCTCCCTTCAGAACTCTTTGCTACGTTATCGTATTACTGGTCTGCAGGAAGCAAACGTTCCATTTGCTCCCTGTGTCTACAGCCTGGCACTGCCTTGCGCCTAGACATGTGCTTAATAAATGCCTTTTTGTCCCACGATTCACTTCGATGAGTCTTTATTTAAATATCTAATGATGCAAAAATTGGTGTGCCTCCTTAGGGAATCCTGGGAAAGTATAGGGATATAATCAAATGGCTTGCAAACTGCCCTTATTTGTTTATAACTCTAATATGAAAAGAAGGATGTAGTTATGAAAGGGGATGTCCACATTTCAGGGAAGCCAGATCGTAAGGAATGAGGGGAAATCATCCTTAAGAAAAGGGGGAAGTGCTGAGTCATTTTCTAGAGTTATTGCTTTGTGCGCTTCCCGCACTGTAATGGTAGTTTGTGTGGGTACTTAAAAAGGCTGTTTCTTCTGTTCTCTGCTAACTACGTCTCCCTCTGCCTGATTCTGCAGTGGGGTCTCAGCTTGACCTCATGGTGTTGGTTATTCTCATGCCAAATATCCCCACCCAAGTTCTGTTTCCCCTCTACCAGAAAGATGAAGAAGATGAGTAGAGAGGAATGATAGGTAGTCTCTTGCTCACGGTCCACCTTAGTGATTTCATGGAAGGGCTTGGAAAATGTGAAGCCCATGTAGGCTAAGTGGCAAGGCTATGCCTTTGTGGGCCCTTCCTCTATTGAAAATATGAAAAATTATTTTCACAACTATGTTGGTATAAAGACAAATACATTTATATTATGTTTATGAAAATATCTTCTTCGACCTAAAAGTTTGTTCTTTAGTTCTGTTTTTAAGAGAAATTAAAATATTTTTGTGTCCTGTAAAAGTATTTTGGTCCCTAGGCTCTGTGCCTACTGTGTCTAATGAATAAGCCAGCCCTGTAAGTGAGTCATTCACGGGAAAGAAGGTCACTTGACTCCTTCTCAATGACGCTCAAGTTAAGAGGTTATGATCATAAATAAGGCAATTGAGTGTTCTTCCTCTGAGAGGCTTGAGGGGCTTTGGAGGGAGAGGCAGTGAACCAAGAAGTTCGGCCACTTCCTGTATATGGGCTGCTTATCTCTTCACTTGTCCTAGGTGACTTCATCTCCTCCGTGCCACAGAGATCATGTTATAGTCTCTACTCTGTGAAACAGGAGCCTAAGCCGAGATAAGATGAATCTGGTGGCTTGCTTTTGTGCAACTGATTCAGATTCTGATGCCTTGCAGCCTTCTTGGCTGCAGAAAGAGGAAGCATATTTAAAATAAATTGTTCTTAACATAACGGTGTTACTGGTTCATTATAAAAACTTGGCAAATATAAAACGTTGAGAGAAGATTAAAACAAACACACACAAACAACTCCCTTAATCCTGCCTCCTACAGTCAACCACTGCCCATTGCTTCCTGAGGTTGTAGCAGTGGGTGAACCATGCCACAGATGAGACAAGACCATTGGAGCTCCCAGGAGCCAGCCCAGCAGTGCCTGCTATTGATGCTGTTGTCATCTCAGCTGCCTGTAAAATGGTTGGATTTCACTACAACACTATCCCCTCAAATGCTTATAAGCTATGCTGTTAACTGAAAAAGGCAGATTACAAAATTGATTTGCAGCGTGATCTCCATTGTGTAGAAACATGCATAAACATTTAAGGAAGGCAATACACAATTATGTTGACAGTGGTATTAGTCCACAGAAGCTCCTGTGGGTGAGGGACTGCTTTTTAGGGGGATGGTACGTTTTCAGCACCACGTAAACCCTTCCCTGAAGGGCAATGTCTTCATCTTCCTGTGAATAACCCTGCTCCTGTTTATACTCCTAGAAAAAGCAAAGAGGGCCAATGGTCTCTCTGTGCCTTGGACACAGATCCCAAATCTTTGAGGGGTAGTTGTCATCCCTTGTCTTCTTTTCCCTGTGCCCACCATGAAGCAGCAGTTTCTGCAGGCTCCTATTTGTATTCGAGTCTGGCGGTGGGTTTTCCCAGCTATCCTCTTGGGAACATGATTCTATTCTCTACATAAAAGCAAAGATACAATTAAAGCTACGCATCAGAGAGCAATCGAGGAAGCTAACAAACCCCACATTACTGTGAAGAGGACGCCATGGAACGAGGGCAGTTTCTGCAGCAACCTTTTCTTAACTGTTACCACAAAAGCAGAAGAGCTGCTCGTGGAGACTGTGGATACTCAGAAGAGAGCCTTCCCAGGCAGACTCGTCCCAGAGAGATGAGGATCTGCAGACAAAATATTTTGCCTCCCTCACTGGCTTGGTCCCGTGTCTTACAATATTTTCCTTAGGTCTCACCTAAATCCTGCCTGTTAAGATATCAGCCCATGTCTGTTTTCCTTGATGAAGACAGAAAACACAGTCATGTATGTCTCCATCTGATAACCTTCCAAAGCCTGGTGCCAGGTTTCTTCTAAACTGTCTACGTGAAGCCCTGAGTATTAGAATGATACCAGGTATATTCTTTTCCTAGAGTTGCCATAACAAAATATCACAAACTAGGTGGCTTAAAACATCAGGTGTTTATTCTCTCAAAGTTCTGGAGGCTAAAAGTTCTAAATCAAGATGTCAGCAGAGTTGGTTCCTTCTGGAGGCTCTGAGGGAGAAGGGGTTCCATGCCTCTCCCCTAGCTTCTGGTGGTTGCTGGCAACCCTTTGGGTTCCTTGGCTTGTAGGACAACCACTCCGATCTCTGTCTCTGTCTTCACATGATGTTCTCTCTTTCTGTGTGATTGTGTCCTTTTTATAAGGCCATTCGTCATTAGTCACCCTAGTACAGTATGGCCTCATCTTAACCTGATTATATCTGGAAAGACCCTATTTCAAAATAAGATCTTGAACATATCTTTTGGAGGAACACACTTCAACCCACAACACTAGATTAGGAAACTTTGTTTATATGGCACATTTGATAATTTAATTCAGCAAATATTTGTTTGAGCACCTACTATATGCCAAGCAGGGAAGAAATGGGCAAGAGGAACACTGTTTGAACCAGCAGTTATCAGCATGTGCTACATAAGACGGTTGTGTTCAAAGATCACAAGTCCTCTTTTGGTCTTCAAAGCAAACTTTGAAGTCAGGTAGACTTGATTGAATCTGCTTTCTGTCACTTGCCACTTACGTTACCAAAGGCAAGCTATTCATCTACTTGAGTCTCAGTTTGCTTACCCACTAAATGGAGATAATAATACCCATTTCAGAGGTTGTGGAATAAATGCCAACATTTAAGCACAGCACAGTTCCTAATATGTGGGAAGTGGTCTGTAAATGTTTTTCCTTCACTCAGGTTTTATAATGGTTTGGTAATGGGGACATCAGAAATAATAGGCATTATATAAAACTGTTTTTTTCTTTTAAAAAAGTGATTTTTAAATAGGTTTTATTCACTTTTTAGGTTATCTATAATTGCACATTGGTTCCCCCACAGACTCAGTTTAAGACTTATTTAGTGGCCTGGCATTCATTCATCCACTCAACATATATGTCTTCAGTGTTTTTTACTGCACAGTCAATGCATGTTCAGGGAATAAAACTTACCTTTAATCTAAACTTGGTCCAGACATGATCAGGAGGGGAAATCTGCTAGGAGGAAAATTTATATGGAAGGAGTTTCCAGGACAGAGGAAGATGGCTTAGAGGAACACAGCTGCCAGCAGACACCTTTCAAATGTTGGCAGAAAAAAGTTCCTAACAAATGCCTGACTGCAGAAGAATCCTGGAAGCCTGGACTTGCCTCTCATTCTTGAATTGCATTTATTCTGGGAACCAAGCAGAGTGCTGTGTCAATCTGCTATGAAGGAGGCAGAGTTATAAATAGGGTGTGTGCTAGAAATAGGAAATAAGACGAAAGATGGCATTTGGGGTTTTGACGCCCCTCCACCCGCACCCAAGCAGAGGGAGAAAAGCCATCCAGTTTTGATGAAGGCGAGGAATTCAGGAACCATCCTTCCAAGAGAAGTGGAAAGGAGAGAGGAAGTGGAAAGGATGAAAGTGGTGAAAAGTGGAGAGGTGGGAAGAATTGAGTGAGATGTGAATAAAGGGGTGGGAAGGTAAGCTGGTCCCCTGGGCAGATGAGATGAAATCAAAGAGAAAAACTCAGTGCTAGGACAAAGAGTGACAATTTTACCCAGCTGGAGAGAAACTTGAAATAGCAAGAGAGTAAGAGCACGTAGCTAGGAAGAGGGGTTGGGTAGGGAAAGAATTTAAAAAACCTTAAGCCACAAGAGCTCCTTAGAAGCAAGGATGGCAAGACTGCGTCTTACATACTTTGGACATGTTGTCAGGAGGGATGAGTCCCTGGAGAAGGACATCATGCTTGGCAGAGTACAGGGTCAGCGGAAAAGAGGAAGACCCTCAATGAGGTAGACTGACACAGTGGCTGCAACAATGAGCTCAAGCATAGTAACGATTGTAAGGATGGCGCAGGACCGGGCAGTGTTTTGTTCTGTTGTGCATAGGGTCGCTATGAGTCGGAACCGACTGGACGGCACCTAACAACAACAAGCCACAAGAGCAAAAGTATGTAGGTGGGAAGCCTGATATGACTATGAGATAAAAGACAAGGGCTCATCAGTAGCATTTCCAGGTAGCTCCCCTTGCCCTTTGCCCCAAAGCAGACCTTGAGATGAGTATCTCCAAAGGTATTATTGACTTCATAATTGAGTGTCCTTCCCTCAGATGAGAGAAAAGGATGTTCTTGCCGTGATTGAGGAAGGCTATGGTAGGAAAAAGTCTTGGAGTTGGAGGTGAGTTCTAATCCCAGCTTTGACATCAACTGGACATATCACCTGGAATAAGTCACTTGACTAAGTAAACTCTGTGAACTGGGTTTGAATGTCAACTCTGCCATGAATGGCCTGTTTGATCTTGATATATTTACTTCCCTTCTCTCGCTTCGTTTTCTCGATCCATTATAATGATGGCAATTATACTGTAGGCCTTAAAAGCTGCTGCCTGGTCTAACATTCTATGCTTTAATACTTGGACGATTACTTAGGGTGGGAGAGAATAGTGACTCCTAATTTAATTTATCCTACAATAGGAAACTGTTCTTACAGAGGTCACCCAGTTTAGATGCTGGATGGATTGATAGCATTAAGCTCTGATCTAACCAGAGTATGTCTCCTTTTTGTTTAGCAGAGATTCACACCGCTGACCATCTCTCTGTATTGCAGACATGACAAGTTTTGATTTGTGCTGTTTGTACAGGGAGTTCTGGCAATGTTAGGCCATACAGGAGAGTTTTCAGCAGCTACCCACCCAGGCTAAGGGGAGAAGGAGCCTACAGATGGCATAGGACGGAGACTCTTCAAGGTGGCCTTTAGGGGAATGTTATGGCAGCATTCTGCCAAGGAGATGAGATGTACCTATATATCTGAAAGTAGAAGGTATGGACTGAAGGTATAGTTCTACTTTGTTTCTCCAAAGTGTTTGGTCTTTCTGGGGCCAAAACAAGGATTTGAAGTCATAGGCCAGAGGGCACTGTAGTACATGAATTGTGCAGAAGTATGCCATGAAGTAGTACCGCCCAAACTCATCAATCAGGAACAGCCCTGTGCTATATGTAGAAGCTTGCATTCTTTTACCTTACAAATTATGTTGTCAATTCATCTTAACACAATACTGTGTTCTTCCATTGGTCTCTGAGGTTTACTAAAGTTGTTTCATTGGTTAGAGTTCCCTTGAGGTAACTATAAACATATTCCAAGTTACACAGAAAGACTCTACTGCTTCTGCTCTGTCCTTCTGCTCCTCTCTTGACTCCCGTAAAGAGCTAGTATGGAAAATCCCATTCTAGTTAGAGGGATAATGTTGAATCTCATCAGCCCTTATTACCTTGCCTTCGAGGGTATCCTCAAATAACTCATCTAATCCGTTCAGAGATATTATCAATTTTGCCAAACCTAATAAAATTCTGATAATATATATGACTCCAGGTACTGGGTCATTTTGTCACTGTTTGGAAGGCATAGCTATGGTTGTTGGTAATCCTGGTCTGGGAGACAAGAGACTTACTATTATATCAAGGATTTAAACAGCATGCTGCAGATCTAGGGATGAAGCGGGGGTCTTGATAGAAACCTCCCTCATGGGAAGCCGAGGCCATTGCCTGCAGGCAGAATGTCTCCTCTGCTTCAGGTGTTTTGTCATAAGCGACAAAGTGTGGTATCTTGGCAAACTGATCGACTCTCATCACTTCGTAGAAGGAGGTAAATCCATCACAAGGATTGATCGTTGGCAGGGTCAGGCTGACTATTGTTTAGGAGCCGAGCTGTACTGGAGTTAGGACCTTGCTCCTCACAGTGCAGTCCTGAACAGGCAGCATCAGCATCACCTGGATGCTTGTCAGAAAAGCAGAATCTCAGGCCTCACACCAGACCTATGGATCAGAACTACATTCAACAAGATTCCCAGGTGATTTGTACGTAGGTTAAAGTTTAAGAAATACTGGGTTAGAGTATCCTTTTTAAAAAGAATATATATGTGTTTTCTTGAGGGCTACGTGGTAATGAGAAAGCATAATCAGATTACTTCTCACTTAGCTAAAATAAACCCAGTCCCTGACCCCTATGGCAATCTTAGCTCTTAGCACAGGACTCTGGCACACTGTAGGACTCAACAGATTTTTTTTTTTTAATGATTGTTGTTATTTGGCTGAATAACTGACTCCAGTAAGAGAGAATGTGTGGTTTTGCAGTTTTCACTATTTGCCTTATGCCTGGGTGTGATAGACAGAATAAATGTCTCTGCAAACATTTTTATGTCTTAATTCCCGGAAATTGTTGTTGTGTGCCACCTAGTCCATTCCGACTCATAGTGACCCCATGGGGCGGAGTTAAACTCACCCCTAGGGTTTCTTAGGCTGTAATCTTTACAGGAGCAAATTGCTGGATCTTTTCTCCCACAGAGCAGCTGGTGGGTTCAAACCACAGATCTTTTGGCTAGCAGCTGAGCACTTAATCATTGAGCTATCAGGGCTCCTCATAGCTGGACCAATAAGCAACACCGTGATAAAACCAAAAACCAAACCCAGTGCCATCGAGTCAATTCTGACTCATAGCGACCCTATAGGACAGAGTAGAACTGCCCCATAGAGTTTCCAAGGAGTGCCTGGTGGATTTAAACCGTCGACCCTTTGGTTAGCAGCCTTAGCACTTAACCACTACGCCACCAGGGTTTCCAACACCATGATAGATGGAGAAAATATTGAAGTTGTCAAGGATTTCCTTTTACTTGGGTCCACAATCAAAGCCTATGGAAGCGACAGTCAAGAAATCAAATGACCCGTTGCATTGGGCAAATCGCCTAAAAAAGACCTCCTAAAAGTGTTTAAAAGCAAGATGCCACTTTGAGGACTAAGGTGAACCTGACCCAAGCCGTGGTATTTTCAGTTGCCTCACATGCATGTGAAAATTGGACAACGAATAAGGAAGACCAAAGGAGAATTGATGCGTTTGAATTATGGCGTTGGTGAAGAATATGGGATAAACCATAGATGGCCAGGAGAACGAAAAAAATCTGTCTTGGAAGAAGTACAGCCAGAATACTCCTTAGAAGGGAGGATAGTGAGACTTTGTCTTATTTACTTAGGACAAGTTATCGGGAGGCACCAAACCCTGGAAAAGGCCATCATGCTTAGTAGAATAGAGGGTCAGTGAAAAAGAAGAAGATCCTCAACAAGATGGATTGATACAGTGGCTGCAACAGTGGGCTCCAGCATACCTACCATCATGAGAAAGGCATGGGACTGATCAATGTTTTGTTCCGTCGTACATTGGGTCGCTCTGAGTTAGAAACAACTTGATGGCACCTAACAATAACAACAATCCCAGGAACTGTGAATATATTACCTTTTATGGCAAAGGGGAATTAAGGCTGTAGACAGAATTAAGAATGCTAATCAGTTGACTTTCAATTAGGAAAGTTATTCTGCTTTACCCAGGTGAGGACCAACATAATCACAAGGGTCCTTAAAAATGGAAGAGAGAGGCAGAATAAATGGTCAGAGTCAGAGAAGATATGAGAACAACTTTACCCACCCTTGCTGGCTTTTAATATGGAGGAAGAGGGTCATAAGCCAACAAATGGGAGCAGTTTCTAGAAGCTGAAAAATACAAGGGAAAGAACTCTTCTCTAGCACCTCCAGAAAAGAATACAGCCCTGACAACCTTGATTTTAGCCCAGTTGGTCTTCTGCCCTACAGAACTGTAAGATAGTAAGTTTCTGTTGTTTTAAGCTACTAAGTTTGTGTTAATTTGTTACGTCAGCAATAGGAAACTAATACTCCAGGAAACAGTTAGTTCACTTATTTTGAATATACATATATATATATAAAAAAAGACAAAACACAAGAACTGTATCTAGATCTGTCTCTCTAGCTATATATTTTTTCTTTTTAGATCCTTTGGACTTCAGGTACATATGATTGAGTTAATCCTGCTCCTTAGTTCATAAGGCATCATTGTCTATCAATGAAAGTATGCCTTTCTTTTAAAAATATTTTTTAAAAATCTTGTTTTATCATTTTATCCCTTTGTCTGCCATTCCCAAGCCCACTGTAATTCCCCCATAGGCCCCCACTTTGCTACATTTAATACAGTAGTCCCTCCACTCCATCCAACAGATGTTTATTTGGATAGATGAGCACCCTTACAAAATAAACAAAGCTGTTCTGTGTGTGTGCTCTATCCATAAACGGAATTGTGCTATAAATTTCACTCTGTTTACTTTTTATCTCTCGTCTGTTTTTGAGATCAATCCACATTGCTAAATAGAAAGCTAATTCATTATTCTGTCATGTCTACACACCGTTTTACTCGTACGTTCCCTGGAGATGGTCACCTGGGCTGACCCAACAGTGCAACAGTGAACTTCTTTATGCACATCTCCTTGTGTTCCCTGGGGAGAATTTCCCCAGGTGTTGCTGGATTTTAAGGTACTTGATAGTCCTTCAGAACGGCTGCACCAGTGCATACTCCCACCAGCAGTTGGATGAAGGTCTTCTTTCCTTACCTTCTTGCAAACTTGATAATAAAAATATCTGACCTCAAAACGTGTATTAGCTATGGGAAACAACTAGCTATGAATGGAAGTATATATGATTTAGTGGAAACGATGCCATGAATGCAAAATGGGGAGTGATAAATTAGAGAATAATTTTCAGAGGATGAGAGTCTTATAAGAAATGACAGATATGGCTCAATGAGTGGTTATTGTGCTCAGGGGAGATGTCTCTTTTCTGACTATAGCTATCTGGCACTCAGTCCAGTCTCTTCTAGCCTCTCGCCATCCTCCCACTCAAGGAAAGAGGCCTTCTCTGAACTTCTCTGCGAATATGAGGGGCTCTTCTGACTCTCAGCTTCCAACTCCATTTTCTTTAACTTTTTTTTTTTATGCTACTTTGTACGTTTATACAATTTGATGAGTTTTGACAGACGTGTACCCCTGGGAAACCACCATCATAATCAACATATTATCCCCCAAATTTTCCTCATGCGTGTTTGCAGTCCATTTTTTCCTCTGCCCCTAGCCCAAGGAAGCCACTGATTTGCTTTCTGTCACCACAGAGAAGTTTGCATTTTCTAAAATTTTTCATGAAAGCATCAGTGGCCATTCAAGCTGATTCTGATTCCCGGCAACCCCCGTGTGTGTCAGAGCGGAACTGTGCTCCATAGTGTTTTCAGTGACTGATTTTTCAGAAGGCCACCAGGCCTTTTCTCTGAAGTGCCTCGGGGTAGACTCAAACTTCCAAACTTTTGGTTAGCGGCTGAGCAGGTTAACTGTTTGCACCACTCAGGGATTCCAGAATTATACAATATGTCCTCTTTTGTGTCTAGCTTTTTCACTCTGCATACTTACTTTGAGATTCATTCATATTGTTGGTGTATCAATAGTTTTTTCCCTTTTGTTGCTGAGCACTATTCAATTATACTAAAATATGACTTTTTAAAATATCTTTTCACTTAGGGTGGACATTTGAGCTGTTTCCTGTTTTGGGGCTATTACGATGAAAGCTGCTATGAATATTCATGTACAAGCTTTTGTCTGAATGTATGTTTTTAGTTCTCTTGGATAAACACAGGACAGGGGTACACTTAACATTGTAAGAAACTGCCGCATTCTTTTCCAAAGTGGCTGTACTATGATGTTTTACATTCCCGCCGGCATTATAAGAGAGTTCTAGTCGCTCCACATGCTTGTGAACAGTTGATATTGTCAGTCTTCTTAATTTTTGTCATTCTAGTGGGTGTATAATAGCATCTCATTGTGGTTTTAATTTACATTTCCATATGAGTCGGAATTGACTCTACCGCAAGTGGGTTTGGTGTTTTTTTTTAACAACTAATGATGTTGAGCAATCTTTCGTGTACTTATTAGTCATTCATCTTCCTTTTTTGGTCAAGTGTCTGTTAAAATATTTTGCCCATTTTAGAACTGCATTGTTTGTATTCTTACTGGGTTGTAAGAGTTCTTTCCATAGTTTGGACATAAGTCCTTTGCCAGATATATGTATTATCAATGTTTTCCCCCATTCTGTGGTTTAACTTTTCTTTTTATAAACAGTGTCTTTCAAAGAGAAAACCTAAAATTTTTAAGTCCAATTTATCAACTTCTTCTTTTATTGTTTGTGCTTTTATGTGTACTATCTTTGCCTGCCCTAGGTTGCAAAGACTTTCTCCTATATTTTCTTCTAGAAGTTTTACATCATTTGCTTATATTCTTAACTTCCTTTTTTGATCTCTGGGATCCCTGGGCCCATGGATCTTTCCTGGAAGAGTCAATAGTATCTCTTTTTACCCACAATAGGAACAAACCTTAAGACTAAATTGGAGTCCTTTGAATAAATCATCAGCCGTTTGGACTCGTGACTATATAAACAGACAAAAACTTCAAAATTCCACTAGGTGGTTCTCCCCCATTTCGGTATTGTAATACAGAATATGACTAGTTATCCCATCTGGAGCCTAAATGGGAGCCTAAACCCATCCGATGAAAAGTAGACAGGGATGCCAGAAGCAGATTTGGTTAAAGAAAGAGAGAGAGAATTCTTGTTCAGGTACCTGGAGAGGAAAGAAGAATCTGGAGGGAGGAAGGGTCTTTCCTGAACATTCATGATGAGTCACGATTTAGGGATTCAAGCACAACTGATGTCACGAGGCAGAGGAGCACACACAGAGGTGCTACCCTGACACCCAGGGGAAAAGTGTCCTACAGAGAGGGAAGAAGACCCTTTGCTCAATTAGCATAGCACCAGCATGGCTATAACCAGGGAAGATTCTGGGGAGTATAGGCCACCTTAGCACCATGTGAGTTTGCAGTTCTGGGAGCTCCAAGAGACACCAGCCTTGGCACAGATGTCAGTGTGGTCATAGAAAAGAGGGTGGGGACAGAGCAGAAAAATGAGAGATTCTTGACTTCATGAGAGACGCAGTTTGGAAACTCTCAGAAATGCAGGAACCTAAGCCTGGTGGCACAGTGGTTAAGATTTCAGGTTGCTAAGTGAAAGGCCGGCAGTTAGAATCCACCACCCATTCCTTGGAAACCCTATGGGGCAGCTCTACTCTGTCCTATAAGGTCACTAGGAGTTGGAATTGACTCGACAGCAATGGGTAAGGCTACAGCCTACATTTGGATTATTGTCAGTAACCGGACAGGAAGTGAGGCCTGTGCAAGCTTTAGGGACAGTGACAGTGGAAATGACTGAGCCAGGTAAGTTGCTACAGACTACTTACAGACACTTAGAAGAAAGATGAGTGGAAAAGGCAGGCAAGGTTTGTTCTCTGACTGTTGCAGTCACCAAAAAGTCGAGGGCTACAAAGGCAGGGAGTTATCTGTACTGTATTCCTGAGGAGGGACACCAATTTAGGAGGTGGCTCATTAATTAGTGCTACTCTGTAGGTCTTTGTTTCCCTCAAAGGACTAACTGGTGTCAAGGTTTTTGGTGATATTTAAAAGGTATTCTGCTGTCAAGGTATCATCTCACAAATTACTTACAAGTTGCCAAGGCACAAATGTACTTTGTAACCCAGATACCTAGCAGTTACCACCTTAACTAGGTGATCAAACATAGCATCACTAATAGTGGGACCACCTGAGATTATATGCCTCCTGCTGTGATACAGAAACCCTGGTGGTGCAGTGGTTAAGAGAACGCCTGCTAACCAAAAATGCTGGCTGTTCAAATCTATCAGGTGCTCCTTGGAAACCCTCTGGGGCAGTTCGACTCTGTCCTATAGGGTTGCTACGAGTTGGAATCGACTCGAGGGCAACGGGTTTGGGTGTTTTGGTTTAGCTACGACACATTATGAAGTAAACAGCATCACCTAGGAAGTATTGTTGCCAAAAGTGTTTACCCTGAATCTAATCAAGCTTCCAGGCCAGCACCGTCTGATAGAAATGTAATGTGAGCCACATACGTAATTTTAAATGGTCTAGTAGCCACCTTAAAAGTGAAAAAAAAAAAAAAAAATTTAGAAGAGAAGGTAAAATAAGATTTAATAATATATTTGTTTAACCCTATATATGCAAAATGTACATTTCAACATGTGATTCATTTAAAAATTATGAGATATCATGCTTTTTTTTTTCGTACTAACTCAAAGCGACCCTATAGGACAGAGTAGAACTGCTCCCATAGGGTTTCCAAGGAGTGCATGGTGAATTCAAACTGCCGGCCTTTTGGTTAGCAGCTGTAGCTCTTAACTACTATGCCATCAGGATTTCCTTTTTTTTTCATACTAAGTCCTTGAAATCTGATGTGTGTTTTATACTTTAAAAAAAAAAAATTTTTTTATACTTAAAGCACACTTAAATTCAGACTCACCTATTTCTAATGCTCAGTAGCCACAGGTGGCTATGGCTACCATGTTGGCCAGTGCAATTTTAGACTTGACTTTGAAATACAAGAATTAGATGAACAATCAAAGTCACCATGAGGAGGCAATTAGAGAAATCCCAATGCAGGACATTCTGGGCTCTTTAAAAAGTAATATCCTGAGGAAAAGGATTGCATTCTGTTCTTTGTTTTGATTTTTGTTTTTCTGTTAAACAGAAACTCAATAGAAAGACGTGGCAGTCTGCTTCCTTAAAGATTACAGCCTTGGAAACCCTATGGGGCAGTTCTACTCTGTCCCACACGGTTTCCATGAGTCAGAATCAAATTGACTCAATGGCAGTAGGGTTTTTCTTTTATTAAACAGAAAAGCTATAAAAGACATTCTTAGAACAATTGGGGGAAATTTGATGTTATGGAATTGTTAATTTTCTTAGGGGTGATATTGGCATTGCGGTCATATAGGATTGTGTCTTTATTCTTAGGAGACGCATACTAAAGTATTTGGGGATAAAGTGTCATGATGTGTATAATTTACTTTAAAATAGCTCACAGCAATAAAAAAATAAAACATACATACGCATGCGCACACACATACAGAGAAAGCAAAAGTGACAAAACCTTAATAATTGGTAAATTAGGTGGAGGGTATATGAGTGTTCATTGTTTCATTCTTACAATGTTTCTGTATGTTTGATAATGTTTCAAGTATAATGGGGGTGGGAGAGGAAGAAAGTAGCCAGGAGACTTGAGGAAATGCCTAAATTCTGTTCCCAAACAGTGGACATAGTCTTCTCTCTCTTCCCCATAAAGTTCCCAAGGAGAAAATATGCACAGGGGACAATGAAAAAGCAAAGTATGTCTTCACTGTTTGCTACGCTTGTGCTTGAAAGCTAAGCGTCTCCCTCTTTGTTAAGTGGCCGAAAGCACATGGCCTAGGCCAGGGACTTACTTTTGCCTCTCCTTTCCCCTAAGCATAAACCCAAGTTTGGGACCTTCTTCAAGGAACAGGATCGGAGCAGATTATCCAAGAGGCAAGGTGAGCATGGTGCTTTACAGTTTTTTTCTCCTCTGGGGAATTATCTCATTCTGTTTTCCTAGAGGGTTGCTATGTATCAGAACCACCTCGACGACAACAGGTTTATCTTTCTATAACCAACCCTCACAGTGACATAGCATCAAGGGGCTCGGCATCAAGAGAGAGTGAGGTAGTCGTAAGGACAAGTTTTAAATATATACTCTTCTCCCCTGCCCCCTCCCCCACGATTCTCATGTACCGCTTCTAAAGGAATGTGGCTTCTACTCACCTTCAGTCTTTGAGAATCACTGTAATGAGAAATATTACTGATGTTGAGCCAGAAAAAGTCTGATAGCCACTGCACCATGGGGAAGAGGAGGAGGCAGCAGTGTGTGTCCTCTGCTTAGTTATCTTCCAGGCCTGGGACTACGGACTCAAGTTCACGTTCAGCACTGTCTTGCACTTCAGTGATACCTGGAACAGCTCCTCTGATAGTAGGGTGCACTTAGCTTTCCTTCCAGCTTAAATTTTCTCGTCTGGAAGTATGGAGCAAGCATAAAACCTGTTGCTGTCAAGTCCATTCTGACTCTTAGTGACCCTATACAACAGAGTAGAACTGCCCCATAGAGTTTCTGAGGACCGCCTGGTGGATTCGAACTGCCGACCTTTTGGTTAGCAGCCATAGCACTTAACCACTACACAACCAGGGTTTCCGGAGCAAGAATAGACACACCAAAATAGGCCCATATCCCTCAGGCCTTAATATTTCACTGTGCTCTGGACATCTTCTAACTGCCAGTATCTGCATCTTGCTGTTTGGGGACTTTATCTGGAACCCTGGATATTCATTAGGCCAAAGAATACATGGCAATTCATAAGTGCTGGAAAATTAACAGTTCTACCCTTAGCAGTATCCTTCAGCTAGTGAAGGATGGGAGATGTGGTATAAATATCCCAGCAACCTCATCCCTTGGGTGAGATAATTCTGAGGTGTGTATTTGACATTGCCTCCCAGAGTTTCCCTGCAAGATTAAGCTACAGTTGTCTACTGGGTAGCTGGCTTAATAATTCACTTTTTATTGGCCGTCTTCCTCTCCCTGACTCACTTCCTTACTCTCCTATTGATATTTCCTTAGATTATCTTCTAAACAGACTACTTGCTCTCAATTCCTTGTTCCAAGGTTGGCTTCAGGAAGTCCCCAAACTAAGACAGTTCTCTAGTATAAGTTAGCATCATTAAACACATATTTCTGGAGAACTGCTAAATGAAAAAGACCTCGCCTCCTCTTATTCCTCTCACCTCTTCTAGCCCACCTCCCATCCAAAGCAGTGGGACCTGTGCCTGGAGATTTGTGGGGTGTATCACATGTACTCTCCAAGGAGGAGGCCCTTTGTGTAGAGCCTAGCACTGTAAGAACATGTTCACAGGCATCGGGGAGTCGCCTCACTGTGATGTGAATTGTTGAATGAAGGAATAGAAATCACAATGGAAAGAGAGATGGTCGGATTCTGTATTGACGGCGAGTGAGAGGAGCTATCCTCATCTACAGTGTCATCACCCAAACTGTGTTCCACGGTGTTCTGGCAGATGCCAATAGATGGAAACCTAAAATTAAAGTTCCTGTGGCGTTCTCCCAGAAGTCCTGTGGGCTGGGCCTTTTGACCACAGAGGGTAGATGGCATCAGGATAAGTGTTGGGCTTCCAAAGCAAACTCTGGGTTTGAATCCCACCATTTACCAGCTGTGTGACTTTGGACGAGTGACTTAAACAATCTGAACCTCTGCTTCCTCACCTGTAAAACAAAGACAAGGATAACGTCTTTCTCCTGGGACTGCTGTGAGGATAAAATCAGTTAATGTATTTAAAGCTCTTCACACAGAAGGTATCTAACCCTTTATATAGAAGGTACCCGGCATACAATAGGAATGAAAAAGAAAAGGTAGCTATTATTACTGGAAGACTATCCGTAACTTTTTTTGGCATGAATTAATAATTTAATAAAATAATTTCACCTCATTTTGTTGGTGCCTTACAAGAAACAGTGGTATTTCCTAAAGACTTCTGGTAGTAGTTTCTGTTTGTTTTATCGTATGTAAAAACAGGACTAAATGAAATCGTTGTTGTTAGGTGCTGTCGAGTTGATTCTGACTTATAATGACCCTACGTACAACAGAATGAAACACTGCCCAGTACTGCCCTGTACCATCCTCACAGTCATTTCTATATTTGAGCCCATTGTTGCAGCCATGGTGTCAATCCATCTTGTCAAAAGTCTTCCTCTTCTTCGCTGACTCCCTACCTTAGCAAGGACAATGTCCTTCTCCAGGGAACGGTCCCTCCTGATAACATGTCCAAAGTACATGAGACGAAGTCTTGCCATCCTCACTTTCAAGGAATACTCTAGCAGTGCATCTTCTAAGACGGACTTGTCTGTTCTTCTGGCAGTCCATGGTAGAGTCAATATTTTTCACCAACACCACAGTTAAAAGACATCGATTCTTCTTTGATCTTCCTTATTCATTGGCTAGCTTTTGCATGCATATAAGGTAAGTGAAAATATCGTGGCTTAGGTCAGGTGTACCTTAGTCCTCAAAGGTACCTAGCATATAATAGAAATTAAAAAGAAAAGATAGCTGTTATTACTAGAATAGTATCCATAACTTTGTTGTCGTTGTTGTTAGGTGCCATCGAGTTGGTTCCTATCCATAGTGACCCTATGCACAACAGAACAAAACACTGCGCAGTCCTGCACCATCCTTACAATCGTTGTTATGCCTGAGTCCATTGTTGCAGCCACTGTGTCAATCCACCTCATTGAGGGTCTTCCTCTCTTCCGCTGACCCTGTATTTTACCAAGCATGATGTCCTTCTCCAGGGACCGATCCCTCCTGACAACATGTCCAAAGTATGTAAGACGCAGTCTCGCCATCCTTGCTTCTAAGGAGCACTCTGGTTATACTTCTTCAAAGACAGATTTGTTTGTTTTTTTTGGCATGAATTAATAATTTAACAAAATGATTTTACATCATTTTGTTGTTACCTTACTAGAAACAATGCTTTTTTCCTAATGATTTCTGGTAGTAGTTTTTGTTTGTTTTATTATGTGTAAAAACAAGACTAAATGGAATTGTTGTTGTTAGGTGCTGTCAAGTTGGTTCCAATGCATAGCAACTCCACGTACAACAGAATGAAACACTCCCTGATCCTGTGTCATCCTCAGAATCATTGCTATGTTTGAACCTCTTGTTGAAGCTACTATGTCATTCCATCTCATTGAGGGTATCCTCTTTTCACTGACCCTCTACTTTACCAAGCATGATGTCTTTCTCCAGGGACTGGTCCTTCCTGTGCTGGTAACATGTCCAAAGTACGTAAGACAAAGCCTTGCCATCCTCACTTCTAAGGAGCGTCCTGCCTTGTACCTCCTTTAAGACATATTTGTTTGTTTTTCTGGCAGTCCATGATCTATTCAATATTCTTCGCCAACACTGTAACTCAAACGCATCAATTCTTCTTTGGTCTTTCTTATTCATTGTCCAGCTTTCACATGTATATGAGGCAATTGAGAATACCATGGCTTGAGGAGTAGGTCTTTACAATTATTTCTCTCTGACTAAATAGCCTATCAACTCTCCCTTGTATCCCATCCCAGTCCCTGAAAAAAAAGGAAAAGAACAAATTGAGAACTTATGGAACCGCAACCCAGAAATCTGAGCACTGTCCATTTCAACTTTTCTTACAACAATTTGATGAAAAGCCTAGGTTGTGGTTTTAAATGGCATTGGGATGGCCATCTTCTGTCTCTAAGCTCTTGAACATGATTTATATTTCTCTGGTTTAAGCTAGTGCAGATTTATGAGACTTTAAACATCATAGTTGAAGTTACTGGAGGTTTAAAGGGATTAAGTAGGTCTAGCAGTACTTGGAGGTGTACAGGTTGTTTATAAGATTTATCAGCATTTCTTTGCTAAAACCCACTTTTCAAGGATTCTCATAGCCTGGGTCTGAATCTATTTATTCTGGGCAGAAGTGTGAATTTTCAGGATTTCTCTTAGATGAAAAAAAAATCCATCCCTTGATTGCTTCTTGCTTTATTTTTCAGGCTGAGCCTTTGCCCTTCATCTCTCCATCTTTCTTGCCTATCTAGCTCTGTCTTCTCTGGGGTTTCCCTTCTCTCTGTTCCTTCCCTCCCTTAAGTGGTTGATCTTTTGATGCTCTTCCGTGTTCGTGTATTCACAAGCTCAGCCTCTGACCCACGAGCCTAACAGCAGCTGGAGAGAGCCTAATGCTTCCCTGACCTTGGCTCCTTGTTTAGGAAGAGGAGGGCTGTGGTAGGTAAGAGAGGGTTGCAGCGTGGGTGGGAATGCCTCATGTCATAAGGTGACAGGTCCCTGTGTTTACACCAGAGGGAGCAATGACTCCGTGGCTGAGAGGGGCTGACTTGAGTCTGAAGTTTCCAAATAAAGTGCCCATTCAAGGCAAAGCACATACGATTCTTAGGCTGTTAGATTTAGGAGAGTACTGAGAGATCTTGAAAATAAGTTCAGGGCAAAAAGTAGGCAAACACACTTTGTCATATTCTACCCGTGCTGAGAAGAGCCAACATTCTTCTCATTGCCAATAATCTCATCAGGCTCTGCGTCTTGCCTCTCAGGTTTCTTCCAAGTCCCAGCTCTGTCCACCCTGTCAAATCAGTCTGGGTGTAGGGAACATGAACCTGTTTTAACATCAGCCTGACCCAGACATTACTGGGAAGGAAATCGAAGAAGCCATTCCAAAGTCAAGCAAAATAAAATTCTAAGTGTATACTCTATGATTCCATTTATATGAAATCCTAGAAAAGGCTAATCTAATCTATAGTGACAGAAAGCAGATTAGTGATTGCCTGGGGCCAAGGTGCGGGCAGATTGACTAAGATGGAGCACAAGGAATTTTTGAGATGCTGAAAATATTCTGTATCTTGATTGTGGTGATGGTTGCATAGATGTATACATTTGTAAAAACTCATTAAAATGTAAAATTAAAATGGGTATAAATTATACCTTGATTTAAAAAAACGTGTGCTGTGCATCTACAGTTCTCTTCCCCTCCATTAGCGCAGACAAGGGAGAGCTAGGAGTCTAAATCTTAGAACATTCCCCACTCCATGCATGGTTGTTCCACCAGTCTATGTTTTGTATCCATACGAGGCGTGGACCATCCAAAGCAGTAAATGCCTAATCAGTTTTAATTGATTTTAAATGTTTTCTGTGCATTTACATCCCCCAAGTACAACCTGACCGACTGGAGTGAGAAGGAGCAGGCAGCCAAGAAATGGGGTAGGGAAGGCCAGATTAAACAATACCAGCAAGCGACAGCAAAAGGGTGACTGAATTGCTGACTTTGTAATGGGGACTGTGTATTGTATGAAAGTGCAAAAGGGATTGGTGGAGTAGAGCAGATGCTCATCAGATATCAAACCAACCACACCAATTAGTCCTAGCATCTGGATATCAAGAGGTCTTCATTAACTCTGGTGGTGTAGTGGTTAAGAGCTCAGGCTGCTAACCAAAAGACCAGCAGTTCAAATCTACCAGCTGCTCTTTGGAAATTCTGTGGGGCAGTTCTAATCTGTCCTATAGGGTCACTCTGAATCAGAAATGACTTGATGGCAATGGGTTTGGTTTTCTTTGGTTCATCAACTCCATCTTTCCCCTGTCTCTAATTAAATTTCTGGAATTAAATCAGGCACAGTGCCCTATATCCATTTTAAAATTGGCCAGGTTCACCCAGAGCATGATGTAACTAGATCAAGAGACAGATTTAAGATTAAGGGCCTTGGATCTTAGTCTTTGCTGTGTGACCTTCTGGAAATTCATTTTATTTATTTGTTCAATTTTTTTAATAAAATTATTATTTTACCCTAAGCCAGGCAGTTGCCGAGGCACTGGGAATGCACTGCTCCAGGCTTCGCTTTCCTCATTTGTGAAATACTTGCTCTAGAACCTCTACATCATCCTGACCCACTGCGCCAGGATAGTGGATAGTTGGCTTGGATAGTGACGTAAGTGGTCAGGCTCTGTGACCCTTGATGCTGTGGCTCAATGATAAGGCTGCCTAGGAGGTGTAACAGAGAAGACTCTTCAGTCTCTCTGATCTGTCTTTCAAAAGGGTAGCTCCAGGCTACTTAAAGCTTCTTTGCCATTGGAATTCCCATGGAAATGAAATTAAGCATTTTAGTTTTGTTTGTTGAAAAACTGCCCTTAAAAAACCTTCTAAGGCAGTTTTTAAAATGAATTCCTCATTGCTTCAAAGGACAAAATCCCATGTAGTTATAAATTAACTTTTGATCCAGTGCAGGGCAATGGGCCAAGGTTCTTATCCAGTTTTTCTTCTGATTTGCAGTGTTCCCTGTCCCACTCTCCCCTCCCCCAAACAAAATTTAGAAGTCAGTAGACATAAAATTGCTTCTCTTCTTGAAGTCCTCCTCACACTTATCTTCAAGCATACGAGATTTGTAGGCTCTTTTCCCTTCCAGATCATCAAACTAGCTCTCAGAAAAGAGTCTGATACAGTAGGATTCAAATTCTACTCTATTTATAGGGTGTGATTCAGGGGAAGTTCCCCAACCTCTCTGTGCCTCAGTTTCTTCATCTGGAAGTGGAGATAATGATATCTGCTTTGAGGTGTTACAAAGTTTAAATAAGATAATGGATATAAAATACCTATCATGGTGCCTAGCCAATAGTAGAAAACCAATGGTAGTTGATATTAACAGCTAGCAGAGTTGAAGTCTGGGGACTAAAGAGAAAAATCCAGGATAGGGTAAGAAGTATTTCACTGATTCCTGGAATGGAGGAACCAGGACCTTCAGCTTTTGTCCAGTGGATGGCTACTTTTGGGGAAAGGGCCTTCATATTATTAAGCTCCGAAATACGTATTATCTATCTGGGGAAGGCTTGGAAATTCTAAGAGGAAAAATATGCCATCCATATGCTCTTGACCCAAGAATGGGAGGGTTGTTCTCTTTAACCCAGCATCCAGCTATAGGAGGAATGCATATGGAACAAGGATGGAGAAAAAAAAATCATTCCCCAGCTAGCTGTGATGGCCATGTCAGTAGATGCCATAGTCAGATTACTTCCACATTGCCTGAGGGAAGTTTGATATCTCCTAACCCTCTCCAAAGAAGGCTCTGTTCCACTCAACAGGTCAAAACCAGTGTCACAAAGAGGGCAGAGAACCTGAAGATGGAGTGTGCCTACTGGCCCAAGAACAACAGACTATTGGGTCAGGCTGTGACTAAAGTTGGTTGGAATTCACAGGTGGCAAGAACAACGACCACATTCACGAACTGAGCTTCTGCTTACTCTCCTATTCCACAGTCCTTCATCCTCCTTTCACACAGATGGCCAACTGCAAGATTTGTGGTGTTAGCACCTAAAAGTGTTGGATGAACTTGATTATTGTGTTATAAAATCTAGCATGAATGATGTGAAAATACATTTAAAGAATGCAAACTTATTTGTAATTACTAAGAGCCTCAAATAGGAGCCCATTAGATTTTAGAGCTCTATGTGAGAAGAGAACATATCTGTCTTTTTTCACTGCTTTACATCCAGAATCAAGCACAGAGTTTCTTGGGTGACCAAACATCTTGGTTTGCCCAGGATTCTCCTAGGAAATCCCTCAGTCTTGGGATGGTTGGTCACCCTAGGCTTGACACATGGCAGGTGCTCAATAAACTTTTGTCAAACAAAAGAAATAAATAAGCAGTAGAAATGTAACTGGAATTATAATACAATCAGTTGGATTGACTGCTATGGCTAGGAGTCTACCTTTAATAGATACTGATTTGAGGTTCAATTTGGTAAAACCCACATACTAGTCTGATGATATGTGTAGGCTCAGTATTGAGCTTTTTTACACCTTCTCATCTCTGTCGCCTTTTGTGACCTTAGTTCATACACCTGGGCCATTGATCAGCAACAGGCTGCACAGTTTCATTACTGGCATTTCTGAAGTCTACTTTCCCACCCCATCTACATAGAAACCAGGTGTTTAATATAATCTATAATATACACCAGGGAAAGGAGGAGTACTTCTCCAATCAAAGCAATTCAACAATCCTTTATTGAGTGACTGCTCTGGGCACTGTGCTGGGTACCGTGGGGCATTCGAAATGCGTGAAATAGGATCTTTGCCCTTAGAGCTCATTCTAGTGGGATATGTGTGAGTAAACATACATAAATATTTATAACCTGAGGCAGGCTTGAAACATCCACACTAATTTAAAGATTTTAATTGTGTCCTTTATGTAACTATGGGACAGAGGGAAATTAATTTTGAGTTGTTATAGAATGCCTGTTGAAGGAGGTAGAATTTAAGGTGGGTTTTAAAGAATGCATAGGACTTCAAAAGCTGACTATGAGGTGGGGAGACAATCACCTTCCAGGTGAAAAGTACTGCCATAAAACCAAAAAAAAAAAACCCGTTGCCATTGAGTTGATTCTGACTCATAGTGACCCTATAGCACAGGGTAGAACTGCCCCTTAGGGTTTCCAAGGAGCACCTAGTGGATTTGAACCACCAACTTTTTGGTTAGCAGCCATATCTCTCAGCCACTATGCCACCAAGTTTTCTGAGTATTGCCATAGGTGTGGCAAGTAGTTGCATTAGGCTTCTCAATACATAAACCTGACTACAGAGCCTTAAATAAATAACCCAACCTGCTGATTCCAACTCATAGCAACCCTATAGGACAGAGTAGACCTGCCTCGTAGAGTTTCCAAGGAGCGCTTGATAGATTTGAACGGCTGACTTTTTGGTTAGCAGCTGTAGCACTTAACCACTACGCCAACAGGGTTTGATATAACAAGAAGTCCAAAGCTGATGGAGCATCTCTAAGGCGCCACCAGTGTCCCAGGATCCTTTTATCTTTCTGCTCCACAATCCTTAGATTGTGGATTAGTTGCCTTATGTTTCCAAGATGGCTTTTCTACCTCAAGCCTCATAATTGTGGACCAGGCTGGAAAAGAAAGAAAGAGGGTAGTAAAGAAAGGAAGGCAGGAAAGGAGAAGAGAGGAAGGGGGAAATGCAGGGGCTGTATGAGGAGGCCAAAACCTTCCCTAAAATCCTTGGCAGGCATTTGCTTGTCTCATGGCAAGAAATGAGCTACATGGCCACCCTAGCTGCAAAGGAGTCTGGGAAGGTGAGCATTTTAATAAGTTTAGGTGGGTAACCAGCAGTACCTGTGCCTTTAAACAGAATCCTAGAGATGAGAAGAGGGCAGGGATTACCGGATGAAAGAAAGAATGGAGAGTAAAATCTAATGTGTTGGGGGGTCATTAGGACAAGATGGGGTGGGATGGCTTCGTGGGTTTGGGGGACAAGTAATCCGAAGAAGATAAGATTGAAAGAATAGATATGAGCTAAATGCAGGAGACACGTGGCTCTCACATGACTCTTTGATTTCTCTGCAGGAGCTCCAGAACAGCCTAGACGACTCCACGTTTCACATTCCATAGGGTGGCATTCTTCCTTTAATCCCGATCTGCTTTTCCTCCTTAGTGTCACATAATCAAGCACATGAGATACAGGTACAGAAAACACCACTTTCGAACCTGTGCCCTCATATCATTATCAGAAGGAGGTGATGGAGACAGCTGAACCATTTTCTTTCCTTGACTTTACCTATTTAGCCACATTTCAATTTTATCTTACAGGAAGTCCTCAACTTATGATGGGGTTCCATTCCAATGACTCTGTTGTAAATTGGTCTGAGGTAAGTCGAATACATCTTTTCTTCTAGTTTTCATTATTATTGCCTTTTATTTTTAGTATCTTTATAAATCCAATCTTTGAACATCTTGTTTGTGAACATCTGAGAATGATAACAGCAAATTACATACTACAACATTGTATATAGTACATGTTACTAGTGATAAAATGTACCAAAAACAAACAAAACAAAAACCAGGAGGTCGTAAGTGTGGTTTGTCATAACTTGAATATATCATAAGTTGAGGACTACCTGTATTATTATTAATATATCAATGAACTCTAATTTTCATGGATACTATACCATATCAGCTTATGATTTTTCGAGTATTCTTGAACTTTAAATTGTAATTTTTTTAAATAATTTTTATTGTGCTTTAAGTGAAAGTTTACAAATCGAGTCAGTCTCTCACACAAAAAACTTATGTACACCTTGCTACACACTCCCAATTACTCTCCCCCTAATACGACAGCCCGCTCCCTTCCTCCACTCTCTCTTTTTGTGTCCATTTCACCAGCTTCTAACCCCGTCAACCTTCTCATCTCCCCTCCAGGCAGAAGATGCCAACATAGTCTCAGGGTCCACCTGATCCAAGAAGCTCACTCCTCACCAGCAACCCTCTCCAACCCATTGTCCAGTCCAATCCATGTCTGAAGAGTTGGCTTCGGGAATGGTTCCTGTCCTGGGGCAACAGAAGGTCTGGGGACCATGACCACTGGGGTCCTTCTAGTCTCAGTCAGACCTTTAAGTCTGGTCTTTTTATGAGAATTTGGGGTCTGCATCCCACTGCTCTCCTACTCCCTCAGGGGTTCTCTCTTGTGTTCCCTGTCAGGGCAGTCATCGGTTGTTCAGCTCATGATTTTAGTATTGCTAAAAACTGATCAGAGATATACGTATACAACACGTATGTGTGTTTGTATATAAACCAAAACCAAACCTGTTGCTGTCCAGTTGATTCGGACTCATTGTCACCCTATGGGACAGAGTAGAACTACCACGTGTGGTTTCCAAGGAGCAGCTGGTGGATAGCTCTTAACAACTACGTCACCAGGGCTCCATATTTCTATGTAGGTATGAACACTTAATATATATGTATATACATATGTATATAATAGATATGAATATTTCTGAGTAGTTTTTAGCAATACTAAACTATACTTATATATAGAAATATGCATATATTATACATGTATACAGAAATATGCATATATATCGTGTATACGTACATACCACGTATGTGTATATTTCTGATGAGTATTTAGCAATACCAAAATCTTTGTATTTTGCACACACACATGCACACACAGTTTCCACCTAGAACTACCTCTTTTAGAGTCAGATTTGTCCTTCATCTTGGTTCCTTTTGTATCTTGGGGCAATTTGTTTTGATCAGCTCTGAAAAATACTCCCATTGCTTGACTCCAGCTTTATTTTCTTTCAGAGCAATAGCTTCTGAAGATAACTGAAAGTATAAAGAATAGTTGAAAACCCATGAATAGCCTATTAGAGGAAATTATAACATTGTCCTTACTATAAGCCAGGGATCAACAAACATTTTCTGTAAACACCCAGATAGTAAATATTTTCAATTTTGCAGGCTATATGGCCCCTTTTGCAACTACTCAGCTGTTACTGTAGCACAAAAACAGCCATATACAGTAAGTAAACAAATAGGCACAGCTGTGTTCCAATAAAACTTTATTTATAAGACCCCCATTCTAAGTGAACAGCAGGAAGAGATTCTCTCCCTTGCCCTACATCTATCTTTCTCTCCCCCTCCCCCTTTCTCATTTCGCTGAATTCTTACCACTCATCTTTCTTTCGCTTTTGTCTGAAAAGACATCCCCAAGGGAAAGTAGGGATGCTTGGCTTGCTTTTGAGATGGCATCAGAGAGGAACATTTATTTTTCCTTGAGGCCACTTGGTGACACAGAGAGGCTTCTAGGTTGACTGAATTGGGTGTCTGACCACTTTTTAGGCACATGTAACTTGAGTAACTTAAGATATGCTTTAGCTATTAGCTATAAGATTCAGCTTTCTTGAACTTGAATATCTGAGATGACTAAAGAGGTCTTTGTCTTAAAATACCAGTGTAAACGAAAGTTTATCTGAATGTTTTTAATTCTTTTCACTAGCGCCCTTATCTCTTCAGGATAGGCAAAGGCTGACAGAGAACATGGAGTCTATGAGGATCACTTCCTTATGTGTAGGAAACGCATATTACTTTACCCAGTGAGACTTCCTCATCCAGGCAGGGTTTCTGGTCACCACATGCTCCCCGCCAAAGACAGGATGAGAGGGAATAGGCTTCAACTGCTGCAGGAATGATTAAGAGTAGAGGTCAGGAAGAATTTTGGTGCTGTCACAACTGTATATCAAATGGGCCAAGACGAGGGGATGTTTTGGTGTTCCCTTGGAGTTGTTAAAAGAACAGGACAGATTACTTCCTATGCTCACTCCAAACAGAAAATAGTGTGACAAAGGAAACAGCTTTCTGTTAGAAATTTCCTGTGTAGTATGAGCTGAGGGCTGGGAATCATGATTTGAGGCCCAAATATCTTCCACCAGCTTCGTCTACACAGACCGACCCTCATGATGCTGGCTGCACATTGCAACAAGGGAGACCACCCACCCTCCTAATTTCTGAGTGAAACCTATAGTCTTTCAGCTTCAGAATTTTCTCTTCCTCTCTTTTTCTCTCTGCTGTGTCTTCCCCCCAAACCTTCAACTATGCATATCTATCTCCAATTTGAAAAGCAAACATTTGGAAACTTGACCATTCTGTTTAGCTACTGTCTTATTTTCTTTTTTCACTGCTGTCTTAGTCATCTAATGCTGCTATAACAGAAATACCACAAGTGGATGGCTTTAACAAAGAGAAGTTTATTCTCTCAGAGTCCAGTAGGCTAGAAGGCCAAATTCAGGGTGTCAGCTCCAGGGGAAGGCTTTCTCTCTCTGTGTCAGCTCTGGAGGAAGGTCATTGTCATCAATATTCCCCTGGACTAGGAGATTCTCCACACAGGAACCCCAGATCCAAAGGACATCTCTGCTCCTGGCACTGCTTTCTTGGTGGTATGAGGTTCTCCCTCTCTGCTTGCTTCCCTTTCCTTTTTATCTCTTGAGAGATAAAAGGTAGTGCAGGCCACACCCCAGGGAAACTCCTTTATGTTGGATCAGGAATGTGACCTGGGTAAGGGTATTACGATCCCCCCCCCTTAATTCTCTTTAACATAAAATTACAACCACAAAATAGAAGACAACCACACAATACTGGGAATCAAGGCCTAACCAAGTTGACACATATTTTTGGGGAAACACAATTGATGACACCCTCTGGCTTATTTTCTCTTTCAGTCGTTTGCTTTACTTGCCCATCCTGTGTTGGGAGGACAGTTGGCAGGCTGTTGTAGAAATTCAAGATTGCAGAGCTGAAGCCTGGGCTAGTATGGTGCTAGAGGGGGAAGGGGCAGATGAATGACATTTCCAAGGAAAACATTGATGCCATTTTATAACAGCATGGTCGCAGGATGTAGAGGAGGGGAAAGGAGCCAAATAATTCTCCCAGGGTTCTAGTCTGTGAAACTGGAATAATGAAGTAAGGAAAGTCGGGAAGAGATGCCTGTTCTAAGGAAAATTTGATTTGAGTAGAAAGCAAGGCATACAAGTGGATAATACATCCAAAGAGGAAAGTTAATAGAAATGAATAGAAAGCCTTTTTATCTCATTTGCTCTCCCTGCTTCAGCCAGCTCCTAGATCCTTAATCAATATTTCTAGCTCTGGAGCTCTCACCCAAGCCCTGTGCTGACAGTTCTAACTGCTAGTTGGACATTACCATCTGAATGCCTGTGATCACTTCCAACTTGTTAGGTAAGACAGGAAATGCATCATGGGGAAGCAGCATGGAAAGCTGGAGTCATGACTTCTGGGGTCTGCTGTGTGACCCTGGGCAAGTCGTTTTACTGTGTAGTTTTCAGTTTTCTGACTGATGAAATGAGAAGTTAGATTAAATGACATCTTATTTTTTCACTTTATCTATCTTGCCCCATTACTTACCTAGCTCCTCCGGAATTTTTTGTTGTTGTTGTTGTTGTTAAACATGCCACCATCCTCTCAGTTATCTAGTACCCAGAGGCGTATTGCTCTCCTGCCCACTACATCTCCCTTTTCCTACCCACACCTGCTCCACTCCATTCACTCCATATATAAGCCTTTTCTACACGTGCTGTTTATTGTCTTTTCCTTCCTGAAGTCTTCCACAGCTTTCTGTTTCAGCTCCATAGCTATATCCTAGACTATTTCTATGGACTCCAAATTCCTCCTTCCAGTATTCTGGGCACATCTATAGTCTTCCACCCTGTCCGCTTCCTCCTTAGATCTCCATAGGCTCTTCATTGCCCAAAGCAGTAGTCTTCAAAGAGGGATGGAGGGAAGAGGTGCTTGCTGAGATTACTTGTGAGCTTTTTCTAAATACACGTACCTGAACATCTCTCTTCCTTTCTCCACTCTGTCGTTCTTATGCATCATGTGGAAATGTTTCCCCAGGTGTTGGCTTTCTCACTATTTCTCCCCTTGTCATTGTGAAAAAAAAAAAAAATCAGTGTTATGAAAATTTAAATGTTAACTATTTTATAGGACAAGAAATCCCATATAATCCCTTCAAGATAACTGCTGTTCACAACTAGATTAGGTCTCCCAGTTTTTTTTGTGCATATACTAACGTTGTTGTTGTTTTTGCTAGGTGCTGTCGAGTTGGTTCCGACTCATAGCGACCCTATGCACAACAGAACAAAACACTGCCCAGTCCTGAGCCATCCTCACAGTGTTGCTATGCTTGAGCTCATTGTTGCAGCCGCTGTGTCAATCCACCTCACTGAGGGTCTTCCTCTTTTCCGCTGACCCTGTACTCTGCCAAGCATGATGTCCTTCTCCAGGGACTCATCCCTCCTGACAACATGTCCAAAGTATGTAAGACGCAGTATCCCCATCCTTGCCTCTAAGGAGCGTTCTGGCTGTACTTCTTCTAAGACAGATCTGTTTGTTCTTTTGGCAGTCCAGGGTATATTCGATATTCTTCGCCAACACCACAATTCAAAGGCATCAATTCTTCTTCAGGCTTCCTTCTTCATCATCTAGCTTTCACTTGCATATGATGTGATTGAAAATACCATGGCTTGGGTCAGGCGCACCTTAGTCTTCAAGGTGACTTGTTTGTTCTTCAACACTTCAAAGAGGTCTTTTGTGGTAGATTTACCCAATGCCATGTGTCTTTTGATTTCTTGACTGCTGCTTCCATGGCTGTTGATTGTGGATCCAAGTAAAATGAAATCCTTGACAACTTCAATCTTTTCTCCATTTATCATGATGTTCCTCATTGGTCCAGTTGTGAGGATTTTTCTTTTCTTTATGTTGAGGTGCAATCCATACTGAAGGCTGTGGCCTTTGATCTTCATTAGTAAGTGCTTCAAGTCCCCTTCACTTTCAGCAACTAAGGTTGTGTCATCTGCATAACGCAGGTTGTTAATGAGTCTTCCTCCAATCCTGGTGCCCCGTTCTTCTTCATATAGTCCAGCTTCCCATATTATTTGCTCAGCATACAGATTGAATAGGTATGGCGAAAGAATACACCCCTAACGCACGCCTTTCCTGACTTTAAACCAATCAGTATCCGCTTGTTCTGTCTGAACAACTGCCTCTTAATCTATGTAAAGATTCCTAATGGGCACAATCAAGTGTTCTGGAATTCCCATTCTTTGCAGTGTTATCCATAATTTGTTATGATCCACACAGTCGAATGCCTTTGCATAGTCAATAAAACACAGGTAAACATCCTTCTGGTATTCTCTGCTTTCAGCCAGGATCCATCTGACATCAGCAATGATACCCCTGGTTCCACGTCCTCTTCTGAAACCAGCCCGAATTTCTGGCAGTTCCCTGTCGATATACTGCTGCAGCCATTTTTGAATGATCTTCAGCAAAATTTTGCTTCCGTGTGATATTAAAGATATTGTTCTATAATTTCCACGTTTGGTTGGATCACCTTTCTTGGAAATAGGCATAAAAATGTATCTCTTCCAGTCAGTTGGCCAGGAAGCTGTCTTCCATATTTCTTGGCATAGACGAGTGAGCACCTCCAGCACTGCATCTGTTTGTTGAAACATCTCAATTGATATTCCATCAATTCCTGCAGCCTTGTTTTTCACCAATGCCTTCAGAGCAGCTTGGACTTCTTCCTTCAGTACCATCGGTTTCTGACCATATGCCACCTCTTGAAACGGTTGAACATCGACTAATTCTTTTTGGAATAATGACTCTGTGTATTCTTTCCATCTTCTTCTTTTTTTTTGTTTATTGTTATTATTAGTGTTAGTATTTTAACAGCAGAAAAAGAAAAAAAAAAGTTGTCATCAAGTTAATGCCAACTCATGGCGACCCTATGTACATGACAGTAGAACCGTGCTCTGTAGAGTTTTTTTTTTTAATAACTTTTATTAAGCTTCAAGTGAACGTTTACAAATCCAATCAGTCTGTCACATATAAGTTTACATACATCTCACTCCCTACTCCCACTTGCTCTCCCCCTCTTGAGTCAGCCCTTTCAGTCTCTCCTTTCTTGACAATTTTGCCGGCTTCCCTCTCTCTCTATCCTCCCATCCCCCCTCCAGACAAGAGTTGCCAACACAATCTCAAGTGTCCACCTGATATAATTAGCTCACTCTTCATCAGCGTCTCTCTCCCACCCGCTGACCAGTCCCTTTCATTTCTGATGAGTTGTCTTCGGGGATGGTTCCTGTCCTGTGTCAACTGAATGTCTGGGGAGCATGGCCGCCGGGATTTCTCCAGTCTCAGTCAGACCATTAAGTTTGGTCTTTTTATGAGAATTTGGGGTCTGTATCCCACTGATCTCCTGCTCCCTCAGGGGTCCTCTGCTGTGCTCCCTGTCAGGGCAGTCATCGATTGTGGCCGGGCACCAACTAGTTCTTCTGGTCTCAGGATGATGTAGGTCTCTGGTTCATGTGGCCCTTTCTGTCTCTTGGGCTCTTAGTTGTCGTGTGGCCTTGGTGTTCTTCATTTTCCTTTGATCCAGGTGGGTTGAGACCAATTGCTGCATCTTAGATGGCCGCTTGTTAGCATTTAAGACCCCAGACGCCACATTTCAAAGTGGGATGCAGAATGATTTCATAACAGAATTATTTTGCCAATTGACTTAGAAGTCCCCGCAAACCATGTTCCCCAGACCCCCGCACTTGCTCCGCTGACCTCTGAAGCATTCATTTTATCCCGGAAACTTCTTTGCTTTTGGTCCAGTCCAATTGAGCTGACCTTCCATGTATTGAGTGTTGTCTTTCCCTTCACCTAAAGCAGTTCTTATCTACTGATTAATCAATAAAAAACCCTCTCCCTCCCTCCCTCCCTCCCCCCCTCGTAACCACAAAAGTATGTGTTCTTCTCAGGTTTACTATTTCTCAAGATCTTATAATAGTGGTCTTATACAATATTTGTCCTTTTGCCTCTGACTAATTTCGCTCAGCATAATGCCTTCCAGGTTCCTCCATGTTATGAAATGTTTCAGAGATTCGTCACTGTTCTTTATCGATGCGTAGTATTCCATTGTGTGAATATACCACAATTTATTTACCCATTCATCCGTTGATGGACACCTTGGTTGCTTCCAACTTTTTGCTATTGTAAACAGAGCTGCAATAAACATGGGTGTGCATATATCTGTTTGTATGAAGGCTCTTGTATCTCTAGGGTATATTCCCTAGGAGTGGGATTTCTGGGTTGTATGGTAGTTCTATTTCTAACTGTTTAAGATAACGCCAGATGGATTTCCAAAGTGGTTATACCATTTTACATTCCCACCAGCAGTGTATAAGAGTTCCAATCTCTCCGCAGCCTCTCCAACGTTTATTATTTTGTGTTTTTTGGATTAATGCCAGCCTTGCTGGTGTGAGATGGAATCTCATTGTAGTTTTAATTTGCATTTCTCTAATGGCTAATGATCGAGAGCATTTTCTCATGTATCTTTTGGCTGCCTGAATATCTTCTTTAGTGAAATGTGTGTTCATATCCTTTGCCCACTTCTTGATTGGGTTGTTTGTCTTTTTGTGGTTGAGTTTTGACAGAATCATGTAGATTTTAGAGATCAGGCGCTGGTCGGAGATGTCATAGCTGAAAATTCTTTCCCAGTCTGTAGGTGGTCTTTTTACTCTTTTGGTGAAGTCTTTGGATGAGCATAGGTGTTTGATTTTTAGGAGCTCCCAGTTATCTGGTTTCTCTTCATCATTTTTGGTAATGTTTTGTATTCTGTTTATGCCCTGTATTAGGGCTCCTAGGGTTGTCCCTATTTTTTCTTCCATGATCTTTATCATTTTAGTCTTTATGTTTAGGTCTTTGATCCACTTGGAGTTAGTTTTTGTGCATGGTGTGAGGTATGGGTCCTGTTTCATTCTTTTGCAAATGGATATCCAGTTATGCCAGCACCATTTGTTAAAAAGGCTATCTTTCCCCAGTTAATTGACACTGGGCCTTTGTCAAATATCAGCTGCTCATACCTGGATGGATCTATGTCTGGGTTCTCAATTCTGTTCCATTGGTCTATGTGTCTGTTGTTGTACCAATACCAGGCTGTTTTGACTACTGTGGCTGTATAATAGGTTCTGAAGTCAGGTAAGGTGAGGCCTCCCACTTTTTTCTTCTTTTTCAGTAGTGCTTTGCTTATCCGGGGCTTCTTTCCCTTCCATATGAAATTGGTGATTTGTTTCTCTATCCCCTTAAAATATGACATTGGAATCTGGATCGGAAGTGCATTAAATGTATAGGTGGCTTTTGGTAGAATAGACATTTTTACTATGTTAAGTCTTCCTATCCATGAGCAAGGTATGTTTTTCCACTTAAGTATGTCCTTTTGAATTTCTTGTAGTAGAGCTTTGTAGTTGTCTTTGTATAGGTCTTTTACATCCTTGGTAAGATTTATTCCTAAGTATCTTATCTTCTTGGGGGCTACTGTGAATGGTATTGATTTGGTTATTTCCTCTTCGGTGTTCTTTTTGTTGATGTAGAGGAATCCAAGTGATTTTTGTATGTTTATTTTATAACCTGAGACTCTGCCAAACTCTTCTATTAGTTTCAGTAGTTTTCTGGAGGATTCCTTAGGGTTTCCTGTGTATATAATCATGTCATCTGCAAATAGTGATAACTTTACTTCTTCCTTGCCAATCCGGATACCTTTTATTTCTTTGTCTAGCCTAATTGCCCTGGCTAGGACTTCCAACACGATGTTGAATAAGAGCGGTGATAAAGGGCATCCTTGTCTGGTTCCCGTTCTCAAGGGAAATGCTTTCAGGTTCTCTCCATTTAGAGTGATATTGGCTGTTGGCTTTGCATAGATGCCCTTTATTATGTTGAGGAATTTTCCTTCAATCCTATTTTGGTGAGAGTTTTTATCATAAATGGGTGTTGGACTTTGTCAAATGCCTTTTCTGCATCAATTGATAAGATCATGTGGTTTTTGTCTTTTGTTTTATTTATGTGATGGATTACATTAATGGTTTTTCTGATATTAAACCAGCCTTGCATACCTGGTATAAATCCCACTTGATCAGGGTGAATTATTTTTTTGATGTGTTGTTGGATTCTATTGGCTAGAATTTTGTTGAGGATTTTTGCATCAATGTTCATGAGGGATATAGGTCTATAATTTTCTTTTTTTGTAACGTCTTTACCTGGTTTTGGTATCAGGGAGATGGTGGCTTCATAGAATGAGTTGGGTAGTATTCCGTCATTTTCTGTGCTTTGGAATACCTTCAGAAGTAGTGGTGTTAAGTCTTCTCTGAAAGTTTGGTAGAACTCTGCAGTGAAGCCGTCTGGGCCAGGGCTTTTTTTTGTTGGGAGTTTTTTGATTACCGTTTCATTCTCTTTTTTTGTTATGGGTCGATTTAGTTGTTCTACTTCTGAATGTGTTAGTTTAGGTAGGTAGTGTTTTTCCAGGAATTCATCCATTTCTTCTAGGTTTGCAAATTTGTTAGAGTACAATTTTTCATAATAATCTGAAATGATTCTTTTAATTTCATTTGGTTCTGTTGTGATGTGGTCCTTCTCATTTCTTATTCGGGTTATTTGTTTCCTTTCCTGTATTTCTTTAGTCAGTCTAGCCAATGGTTTATCAATTTTGTTAATTTTTTCAGAGAACCAGCTTTTGGCTTTGTTAATTCTTTCAATTGTTTTTCTGTTCTCTAATTCATTTAGTTCAGCTCTAATTTTTATTATTTGTTTTCTTCTGGTGCCTGATGGATTCTTTTGTTGCTCAGTTTCTATTTGTTCAAGTTGTAGGGACAGTTCTCTGATTTTGGCTCTTTCTTCCTTTTGTATGTGTGCATTTATTGATATAAATTGGCCTCTGAGCACTGCTTTTGCTGTGTCCCAGAGGTTTTGATAGGAAGTATTTTCATTCTCGTTGCTTTCTATGAATTTCCTTATTCCCTCCTTGATGTCTTCTATAACCCAGTCTTTTTTCAGGAGGATATTGTTCGTTTTCCAAGTATTTGATTTCTTTTCCCTAGTTTTTCTGTTATTGATCTCTAGTTTTATTGCCTTGTGGTCTGAGAAGATGCTTTGTAATATTTCGATGTTTTGGACTCTGCAAAGGTTTGTTTTATGACCTAATATGTGGTCTATTCTAGAGAATGTTCCATGTGCGCTAGAAAAAAAAGTATATTTTGCAGCAGTTGGGTGGAGAGTTCTGTATAAGTCAATGAGGTCAAGTTGGTTGATTGTCGTAATTAGATCTTCCGTGTCTCTATTGAGCTTCTTACTGGATGTCCTGTCCTTCTCCGAAAGTGGTGTGTTGAAGTCTCCTAGTATAATTGTGGAGGTATCTATCTCGCTTTTCAATTCTGTTAAAATTTGATTTATGTATCTTGCAGCCCTGTCATTGGGTGCATAAATATTTAATATGGTTATGTCTTCCTGATCAATTGTCCCTTTTATCATTATATAGTGTCCTTCTTTATCCTTTGTGGCGGATTTAAGTCTAAAGTCTATTTTGTCAGAAATTAATATTGCTACTCCTCTTCTTTTTTGCTTATTGTTTGCTTGATATACTTTTTTCCATCCTTTGAGTTTTAGTTTGTTTGTGTCTCTAAGTCTAAGGTGTGTCTCTTGTAGGCAGCATATAGATGGATCGTGTTTCTTTATCCAGTCTGTGACTCTCTGTCTCTTTATTGGTGCATTTAGTCCATTTACATTCAGGGTAATTATAGATAAATAAGTTTTTAGTGCTGTCATTTTGATGCCTTTTTATGTGTGTTGTTGACAATTTCATTTTTCCACATACTTTTTTGTGCTGAGGCGTTTTTCTTAGTAAATTGTGAGATCCTCATTTTCATAGTGCTTGACTTTATGTTAGTTGAGTCGTTACGTTTTTCTTGGTTTTTATCTTGAGTTGTAGAGTTGTTATACCTTTTTGTGGTTACCTTATTATTTACCCCTTTTTTTCTAAGTAAAAACCTAACTTGTATTGTTCTATATCGCCTTGTATCACTCTCCATATGGCAGGCAGTTCAATGCCTCCTGTATTTAGTCCCTCTTTTTGATTATTGTGATCTTTTACCTATTGACTTCCATGATTCCCTGTTATGTGTATTTTTTTTTTTTAATTAATCTTAATTTGTTTGTTTTTGTGATTTCCCTATTTGAGTTGATATCTGGACGTTCTGTTTTGTGACCTTGTGTTGTGCTGATATCTGATATTATTGGTTCTCTGACCAAACAATACCCTTTAGTATTTCTTGTAGCTTTGGTTTGGTTTTTGCAAATTCTCTAAACTTGTGTTTGTCTGTAAATATCTTAATTTCGCCTTCATATTTCAGAGAGAGTTTTGCTGGATATATGATCCTTGGCTGGCAGTTTTTCTCCTTCAGTGTTCTGTATATGTCGTCCCATTCCTTTCTTGCCTGCATGGTTTCTGCTGAGTAGTCAGAACATATTCTTATTGATTCTCCCTTGAAGGAAACCTTTCTTTTCTCCCTGGCTGCTTTTAAAATTTTCTGTTTATCTTTGGTTTTGGTGAGTTTGATGATAATATGTCTTGGTGTTTTTCTTTTTGGATCAATCTTAAATGGGGTTCGATGAGCATCTTGGATAGATATCTTTTCGTCTTTCATGATGTCAGGGAAGTTTTCTGTCAGGAGTTCTTCAACTATTTTCTCAGTGTTTTCTGTCCCCCCTCCCTGTTCTGGGACTCCAATCACTCGCAGGTTATCCTTCTTGATAGAGTCCCACATGATTCTTAGGGTTTCTTCATTTTTTTTTAATTCTTTTATCTGATTTTTTTTCAGCTCTGTTGGTGTTGATTCCCTGGTCCTCCAGAAGTCCCAGTCTACATTCTAATTGCTCGAGTCTGCTCCTCTGACTTCCTATTGCGTTGTCTAATTCTGTTATTTTATTGTTAATCTTTTGGATTTCTACATGCTGTCTCTCTACGGATTCTTGCAACTTATTAATTTTTCCACTATGTTCTTGAATAATCTTTTTGAGTTCTTCAACAGTTTTATCAGTGTGTTCCTTGGCTTTTTCTGCAGTTAGCCTAATTTCATTTGTGATGTCTTTAAGCATTCTGTAAATTAGGTTTTTATATTCTGTATCTGATAATTCCAAGATTGTATCTTCATTTGGGAAAGATTTTGATTCTTTTGTTTGGGGGGTTGGAGCAGCTGTCATGGTCTGTTTCTTTATGTGGTTTGATATGGACTGCTGTCTCCGAGCCATCACTGGGAAACTAGTTTTTCCAGGTAATCAGCTAAAAAAAAATGGAGTCAGATCCCTATCTGAATTCTCCCTCTGGCTCAGGGTATTCGGATGTTAATGGAGCCGCCTGGGGAGGGTGCGGGAGGGATCAGAGAGCTAGGAGTGTAGCACCTCAGAATGTAGAGCTGATCCCTGCGTTCACGCTCTGCCCGCGTCCGCCAAAATCCTGGCGGGAGGGCTCCCCAGCTGGGATGCTGCTCTCCCCGCTCCAAGACCAGTCACTTCCTCTCGGGGACTTCTCTCTCTGGTGTGCCGCACCGCTCGCCTGAACTGGGTGGGCGTCACCCACACGAATGGCTGGGCCCGTCCCCCGGGGTCGCTTTAGGGAAATATAGCTGATTCCCACGCTCGCGCCACGCCCGCTTCCTGCCAGACTCCCGGTGGGACGGCTCCCCGGCTGGGACGCTGCTGCTCTCCCCGCTCCAAGATCAGTCACTGCCTCCCCGGTGCTTCTCCCACCGGCTGCGCCGCTACGCCGCTCGCGCCAACAGGCTAGGCTCTCTCCCGGGAGGGGTTCGGGGGGTAGGGCTGGGCCCCTTGTCTGTGCCGTCTGCCCCCCTGGGCTCTGCCCTAGATCGGGCTCCTAAGGTCACCTGCCTGGTACGCTGGCTCCTGGTTCTGAAAATGATCGCTGTCTGCCCGTATTTGTTCGTTCTCCGTCTCTAAGTCTGTGTTTGTTGTTCAGAGTTCGTAGATTGTTATGTATGTGATCGATTCACTTGTTTTTCCGAGTCTTTGTTGCAAGAGGGATCCGCGGTAGGGTCCACCTAGTCCGCCATCTTGGCCCCGCCTCCTCCATCTTCTTTTGATGCTTCCTGAGTCGTTTAATATTTTCCTCATAGAATCCTTCACTGTTGCATCTCAGGGCTTATATTTTTTCTTCAGTTTTTTCAGCTCGAGAAACACCGAGTGTGTTCTTCCCTTTTGGTTTTCCATCTCCAGCTCTTTGCACATGTCTTTATAATACTTTGTCTTCTTGAGCCGCCCTTTGAAATCTTCTGTTCAGTGCTTTTACTTCATCAATTCTTCCTTTTGCTTTAGCTGCTCGACGTTCAAGAGCAAGTTTCAGAGTCTCCTCTGACATCTGTCTTGGTCTTTTTTTTCTTTCCCGTCTTTTCAATGACCTCTTGCTTTCTTCATGTATGATGTCTTTGATGTCATTCCACAACTCGTCTGGTCTTTGGTGACTAGTGTTCAACGCGTCAAATCTATTCTTGAGATGGTCTCTAAATTCAGGTGGGATATAGTCAAGGTCATATTTTGGCTCTCGTGGACTTGCTCTGATTTTCTTCAGTTTCAGCTTGAACTTGCATATGAGCAATTGATGGTCTGTTCCACAGTCGGCCCCTGGCCTTGTTCTGACTGATGATATTGAGCTTTTCCATTGTCTCTTTCCACAGATGTAGTCAATTTGATTTCTGTGTGTTCCATCTGGCGAGGTACATGTGTATAGTCGCTGTTTATGTTGGTGAAAGAAGGTATTTGCAATGAAGAAGTTGTTGGTCTTGCAAAATTCTATCATTTGATCTCTGGCATTGTTTCTATCACCAAGGCCATATTTTCCAACCACTTATATTTCTTTGTTTCCACCTTTTGCATTCCAATCGCCAGTAATTATCAATGCATCTCGATTGCGTGTTTGGTCAATTTCAGACTGTAGCAGCTGATAAAAATCTTCTACTTCTTCATCTTTGGCCCTAGTGGTTGGTGTGTAAATTTGAATAATAGTGGTATTAACTGGTCTTCCTTGTTGGCATATGGATATTATCCGATCACTGACAGCGTTGTACTTCAGGATAGATCTTGAAACGTTCTTTTTGATGATGAATGCAACACCATTCCTCTTCAAGTTGTCATTCCCAGCATAGTAGACTATATGATTGTCTGAATCAAAATGGCCAATACCAGTCCATTTCAGCTCACTAATGCCTAGGATATCGATGTTTATGTGTTCCATTTCATTTTTGATGATTTCCAGTTTTTCTAGATTCATACTTTGTACATTCCAGGTTCCGATTATTAATGGATGTTTGCAGCTGTTTCTTCTCATTTTGAGTCGTGCCACATCAGCACATGAAGGTCACGAAAGCTTTACTCCATCCACGTCATTAAGGTCGACTCTACTTTGAGGAGGCAGCTCTTCCCCTGTCATCTTTTGAGTGCCTTGCAACCTGGGGGGCTCATCTTCCAGCACTGTATCAGGCAATGTTCCGCTACTATTCATGAGGTTTTCACTGGCTAATGCTTTTCAGAAGTAGACTGCTGGGTCCTTGTTCTAGTTTGTCTTGGTCTGGAAGCTCAGCTGAAACCTGTCCTCCGTGAGCAACCCTGCTGATCTAAATACCAGCAGCATAGCTTCCAGCATCACAGCAACACACAAGCCTCCACAGTACGACAAATTGACAAACTTGTTGCAAAATACTAATGATTATTTATACATATGATATCATAGTAATACTATACAAACTGATTCACAACTTTTTTTCCTCCTGAACAAAATGTCTTGGACTTCTTTTCTCGTAAGCACTTATAGCTTTAAACCACTCTTTTGCTTTTTTTTTTTTTAATTTATTGCTTTTTAAAGCAGCTTTATTGAGGTGTAATTGACATTTGATAAGTTGTATATGTTTAAAGTGTACAATTTGGTAAACATATACCTGTGAATCCATCACTACCATCAAGGACGTATCCATCACCTCCATAAGCTTTGATGTTCCCCTTTGTAATCCTCCCATCTTGCCCTTCCCCTCCTGGTTCCCACTCAGACAACAACTGCTTTGTTTTCTGTCAGTATAAATAACTTTGCATTTCCTAGCATTTTATATAAAATTTAAAAAAATCCACCAATATAATAATAAATTCTTATGTGAAGTTTCATTTTTATAAGTGGAATCGTTTAGTATATACTCTTTTTATGTCTGACTTCTTTCACTCAGCATACTTGAGATTCATTCATGTTGTTGGTATATCAATAATTCGTTCCTTTTATTACTGAGTAGTAGTCCATTGTTTGGATATATCATAATTTATTTATCCAATCATTTGTCGGTGAATTTTGGGGTTGCTTCCTGTTTTTGGCTATTATAAATGAAGCTGCTACAAACATTTGTGTACAAATCTTTGTGTGGACATATGCTTGTATTTCTCTTGAGTAAATACTTACGGGGGGACGACTAGGACATATGGCAGGTACATGTTTAACTATTTAACAAACTGTCAAACTCTATTTTGAAGTGGTTGTACCATTTTATATTTCCACACAGACGTATAGCAGTGTTCACATCCTCAATAACACTTGATATGTCCAGTCTTTTTAATTTTAGACATTCTAGTAATTCTATTTTAGACATTCTAAGTGAAAGGAAGAAATAATGAAGTAAAAAAGCTGAACAGGAGGTTTCAAAGGGCAGCCCAAGTAGACAAAGTAAAGTATTATAACAGAATGTGTAAAGACCAAGAGTTAGAAAACCAAAAGCATTTCTCAAGCTGAAAGAACTGAAGAAAAAAATCAAGCCACAAGTTGCAACATTGAGGAATTCTACGGGGAAAATATTGAATGATGCAGGAAGCATAAAAAGAAGGTGGAAGAATACACAGAGTCACTGTACCAAAAAGAATTGGTTGACCTTCAGCCATTTCAGGAGGTAGCATGTGATCAAGAATTGATGGTATTGAAGGAAGAAATCCAAGCTGCACTGAAGGGAATGGTGAAAAACAAGGCTACAGGAATTGATGGAGTACCTACTGAGATATTTTAACAAATAGATGCAGCACTGGAGCTGCTCACTTGTCTGTGCCAAGAAATTTAGCAGACAGCTTCCTGGCCAACTAATTGGAAGAGATCCATACTTGTGCCCATTCAAAAGAAAGATGATCCAACAGAATACCAGAATTATCGAGCAATATCATTAATATCATGCCCAAGTAAAATTTTGATGAAGACCATTCAAAAGTGGTTGCAGCAGTGCATTGACTGGGAACTGCCAAAAGTTGAAGCCAGATTCAGAAGAGGACATGGAACGCGGGATATCACTGCTGTTGTCAGATGGATCTTGGCTGAAAGCAAAGAATACCACAAAGATGTTTACCTGTGTTTTATTGGCTATGCAAAGGCATTAGACTGTGAGGATCATAACAAATTATAGATAACATTATGAAAAATGGGCATTCCAGAACACTTAATTGTGCTCACGAGGAACTTGTACACAGACCAAGAGGCAGTCATTGGTACAGAAGAAGGGGATACTGCGCGGTTTAAAGTCAGGAAGGGTGTGAGTCTGGGTTGTATTCCTTCACTATACTTATTCAATCCATATGATGAGCAAATAGTCGGAGAAGCTGGACTGTATGAAGAACGGGATATCAGGATTGGAGGAAGACTGGTTAACAAGCTGTGTTATGCAGATGACATAACCTTGCTTGCTGAAAGTGAAGAGGATTTGAAGCACAAACTGATGAAGAATTATATCAGTATGAATTACACCTTAACATAAAGAAAACAAAAATCCTCACAACTGGGCCAATAAGCAACATTGTGATAAATGGAGAAAAGTTTGAAGTTGTCAAGGATTTCCTTTTACTTGGATCCACAATCAACGCCTATGGAAGCAGCAGTCAAGAAATCAAATGACGTTTTGCATTGGGCAAATCTGCTGCAAAAGACCTCTTTGAAGTGTTAAAAAACAAAGGTGTTATTTTGAGGACTAAGGTACACCTTACCCAGGCCATGGTGTTTTCAGTCACCTCATACACATGCAAAAGCTGGACAATGAATAAGGAAGACTGAAGAAGAATCAATGCATTAGAATTATGGTGTTGGTGAAGAACATTGAATATACCATGAACTGCCAGAAGGACGAACAAATCTGTCTTGGAAGAAGTACAGCCAGAATGCTCCTTAGAAGGGAGAATGATGAGACTTTGTTTCACATACTTTGGACATGTTATCAGAAGGGACCAGTCCCTGGAGAAGGACATGATGCTTGGCAAAGGAGATAGTCAACGAAAAAGAGGAAGACCCTCAACGAGATGGATCGACATGGTGGCTGCAACAATGGGCTTAACCATGAGGACGATTGTGAGGATGGCTCAGGACTGGGCAGTGTTTTGTTCTCTTGTACATAGGGTTGCTATGAGTCAGAATCAACCCGACAGCACTTAACAATAACAACAGCTGGTGGTATCTCATGGCGGTTTTAATTTGCATTTACGTAACGGCTAACGATGTTGAACATCTTCTCAAGCACTTATTTGCCATCCATATATCTGCTAAGGTATGTCTCTTCTAATCTTCTGCCTGATTTTTATAAATTGAGTTGTTTTCTTATTATGAAGATTTGAGAGTTCTTTATATATTCTGGATACAAGTCCCTCACCAGATATGTGATTTGTAAGTATATTCTCTTAGTCTGTGGCTTGTTTTTTTCATTCTCTTAATAATGTCTTTTAAAGAGCAAAACTTCTTAATTTTGATGAAATCCAATTCATAATTTTTTTCTTCTTTTTGGGATTATGCTTTTTGTGTCATATCTAAGAAATCATTACCTTCCCTAAGGCCACAAAGATTTTCTTCAAAATTTTCTTTTTTCTGTTATCGATTTCATTGCTTTCTTCTTTGATATTTTTTATTTCTTTTCGTCTGCTTACTTTGTGTTTCATTTGCTCTTCTTGTTGTAGATTTTTAAGGTAGAAGACGAGGTTATTGGTTTGAGACCTTTTTTAAAATAGGCATTTAGTACTATATATTTCCTTCTAAGTACTGTGTTAGCTATAGCCCACACAATTTTTTCTGGTGTGTGTTTGTTTTTATTCACATCAAAATACTAATATTCCTTTTGATTTCTTACTTTTTTATATGACTTGCTTTTTGGCCTATGGTTTATAAATGATCTGTGTGCACTTGCAAAGAATGTGATTCTGTTGTCGTTGAGTGGTCAAGCTAGGTCAAGTTGGTTGATAGTGTCGTTCAAGAGTTCTGTATTCTTACTGACGATGTCTTCTTATTCTATCAATTATTGAGAGAGACAGGCATTAAAATCTCTGACTATAATTATGAACTTGTCTATTTATCCTTGCAGTTATCCTATTAGTTTTTGCTTCATTATTTTGAAGCTCTCTTATTAGGTGCATAAATGTTTAGGATTATTATGTCCACTTGATGAATCGACCTCTTTATCTATGAAATATCCCTCTTTATCCTGGATAATATTCTGTGTTCTGAAATGTTGCTTGTCTGATATTTAAAAACAAAAACAAAAACATTGCCATCGAGTCGATTCTGACTCACAGCAACCCTATAGGACAGAGTAGAACTGCCCCATAGGGGCTTCAAGGAGCAGCTGGTGGATTTGAACAGCTGACCTTTTGGTTAGCAGCCGTATCTCTTAACCACTGTACCACCAGGGCTCCGATATTAATATAGGTATGGACATTTAAAATTTTAATGGAGATTGCCAAATTTCCTTTCAGAAAAGTCTGTCATTATGAGGTTTTCCTCCATACCAGTTCACATCCATGGGGATTTTGATACAAACCTTACTCTAAATACATGATATTTCTTCTGAATTTGGGACAAGCTAATGTCCCTGCCAGGCCACTGGTTCTATATCTGCACAACACTGCCTGCCAATAGCAGCTCTGCCATTCTGTGTGTGTGTGTTCTTGTATTGGGTTTGGGGCTAAGGGGGAGTTAAGATTTAGAAAGGACAAATTAGAATTACTGTCACTGTCAGGGACTCTGGTGGCACAGTGTTTAAGAGCTTGGCTGCTAACAAAAATGTTTGCAGTTTGAATCCACCAGCCATTCCTTGGAAACCCTATGGGGCAGTTCTACTCTGTCCTGTAGGGTCACTATGAGTCAGAATTGACTCAAAGACAACAAGTTTGGGATTTTTTTCTTCTTATTTGTTGTCATTGCCAGAGAAGATGGAAGGTAAGAGGGCATCTGGTTGCTTTAAACCAGTTCAAGATATCAGGGCTAGATGAATTACATCTTCTGGCATTGAACTTGTGGTCTCAGTGTCACTGTTAATAATCTTTAAGAAATGAAGGTTGAGAGATGTACCCAAGATTGGAAACAGGCAACTGTACATATTTGTTTAATGAGTGAACTTTTTATTTTATATTTTTATCATTGTAAAAATGCAGATGACATATTTGCCAATTCAACATATTTTGTACGTGTACAATTCAGTGAGACCATTGCATTAATCATGTCGTTCAACCATCGCCAGTGTCTGTTGCCAAGTTTTCCATCACCATAAACAGAAAATACTTAGTGCTTCCTAAATAATGGCTGTCCTTCCAACATCCCTCCCGCTCCTGGTAACCACTAATAAACTTTGGTCTCTGTATGAGTGAACCATTTTTGATATTCAGTTAAAAAAAAAAAAAGTGATGATTACAGGGAGCCAGAAAGGGTTCACTAAAAGACTTATTTAACTCACTCTCTATGCTGCTAGAGTTACATAGTTGGTAGATCTAGAAAGGTCCCAGGTGCTTTGGCCCCAAGAGAGAGGTGGAGCCAAACAGGTTGTCAGAGACAAACAGATCCAGGAGACCCCGACTGGGTAGAGACCAGAACTTGGTTTTCCTATTAGGTGTGTTTCAATACATTAGGTCAGGCCACACCCTCTCCCCCTGTTTGGGGGAGGCAGCTGCAAGCACCGCCCAACATACTCAGGTCTAAAGACCTTCTGTTTTGTAGGCTCTGCAGTCGCTAGAACTATAAACAGAATACTGGCTAATTATTGTTTAATTATTAGTTAAAAACCAATTGGCACAATACAATCACTGCATTAATTACCCCATACAGCATCTGCTTTTTTTTTTGCTGTCATCCCCGTTTCTCCCCAGCCCCTCTCCCCACTTTAATTGAAATTCAGCTTGCTGTAACACCTCCTTTCTCTTGGCCAACTGGATCTCGCCATTCACACTGGGGAGAAGAACAAAACAGAGAGGGCCCCCGGGGATTAGGGAGTTTTGACAGCTGTCCAAGAGGAGCGCTGAGATAGAGGCCAAGTAAGAGGGAAGGACAGAGACCAATGAGAGACCGAAGAGAGCGCTAGAGGGAGGAAGACGCAGGCAGGGAGACTTCACAAGAGAGAACGAAGTGGACAAAGAGTCGCGAAGACAGGCAGCGATGTTTTTAAAGAGGCACTGAAAAAGGGAAAGGAAGAGAAAAGCTAGAAAAAGGGAGAAACTACGGGGAGGAGGTGAGGTGGAAAGGGCCGAGGAGGAGAGTGTGAGAGGGTCCGCAGGGGAGGGAGACAGCAGGGAGCCTGAGAGCAAGGACGGGAGAAAGCAAGTCCAGCTTCTAGGGACCGGCGCGAGGGGGAGGCCGGCGGGCACCTGGGCTCCCCTCACACACCTGGGAGCCGGGCGCGAGGGGAGCGGTCGGCGAGCCCGTGAGCGCCCGGGGCCCCGCCCTGCCCGCCGCCCTGCCCGCCGCCCTCCCGGCCGCCCTCCCCGCCGCCCGCGCCCTCGCCGGGGCTTTTCCTGCGGGCTCAGGAAGCCGGCCTAGCCGGCCGCGAACAATAGCTCGGGCTCGGCTCCGGGCTCGGCGGGAGGCCGGCGCGGGGCCGCGGGCTGGGGACGCGTCCGCGCCGCTGGGGCCCGGGAGTCCCGGGCCGAGCCGGAGCTTCAGTCAGCCCGGCGCTGCCGGGTCATTGTGGGCCGGGACTGCGGGAGCCGGGGCCCGGGGAGGAGCTGAGGCGGCGGCGGCGGAGGGAGACAGAGGGGGCGCTAGAGAGCCGGGAGGCGGGCGCGAGCGAGCGAGCGAGGGAGAGCGAGCGAGCGGGCGTGCGGCGAGGAGGGCGGAGGGAGCGAGGCAGCCGGGGCGGGCGGGAGGAGGAGCAGGAAAATAAAGAGCGGAGAGCCGAGCCGGGCTGAACAATAGAGACAGGCGGGCGGCGAGGAGCACAGCCGCTGCCGCTGCTGCCGGAGAGCGGGCGCCCGGGCTGCCCGACCCGGCCCTCGGCCCGGCCAGACCGCAGGCGGCCAGCGCCCCGGTAAGGGGCGGCATGGGGGAGCCGGCGGCAGGCGCCCCGAGCCCGCCGCGCGCCGCCTGCGCCGCCGCCGCCTGCGCCTCCGCCTGAGGAGGGTCGGCGTCCTCTGCCCGCCGCTCGCCCAGCTGCCCGCCCTCGACGCCCCGCGCCCGCCGGCCCCGCGCCCCCGGCCGCAGGCTTGGCCGCCCCGGGCTGTCGGCGGACGCCCTCCCCAGCCATGAACCCCGCCGAGGGGGCCGCGGAGGACGGAGGGGCGGCCGACTCGGACGTGGACGCCTTCTTCCGGACAGGTGAGTCCGACGGGGCGAGGGGCCCGGCGCGCCGGGCAAGTCGGGGAAGGGGCTGCTGCTGGGGCGTGCGTGGTGGGGCAGCCCCCGTCGTCGGGGCCGGAGTGGCCGGACCCCGTCGGGGCGGCCGTGCTGGGCGCGCGCTCGGCGAGGGCGTGGGGGCTGGGAGCCGGCGCCCCTGGCCGCTCGCCCCGGGTGCCCGAGTCCCCTCGGGCCGCCGTCGCCGGGAGCGCGGGGATGGGCGATGTTGGATCACTTTGCGGCGCGCGGCTCCCGCGACCGGCGTCTCCGGCCCCTCCCTCCCCCTCCCCCAGCGCCTGTCAGCGGGGCTCCCGGCCGCCCGGGGCTGCACCCCTCCTCGGGGCCAGGCCCGGGGGTCCTGATGGGCGACGAGGGGACCAGGGGGCGCGCGGGCTGCAGACCGATGGGAGCCGGGCGGACCGAGAACGGCCGTGCCTGGAGCGCGTGGGGAGCCGTCGTCTCAGACTTGAGAGGCACCTAGGGGCCCCGGAGGGCGGTGGGCGCCTGGACCCCTCGTGGCTGTCCTCTTCTCCAGTGCCGGGAACGGACGAGCTTTTCGTAAGAAACACTCATTCCTGGAAGTGTGAGTTAGCATCCCCCTCACACACACCCACTAAATCTTTGCTTGCCTGTAGCGTGTAGAGCCCCGACATCTGTCCTTTTCAGCTTTCTGCAGCCCCTGCCACCCCCCATTCCCCAGGTCTATAGCTCCGACTGTTGCCTGGCTACACAGCCCCTTCCTCAGGACAGGCACTGACCACCCTCACCTCCCACCACCTGTGGACTTGATAGCCAGGGACTCCCCACCTCTCCTTTACCTGTAGCTTCCACCAGCTCCGTATTGTAGCTCCCCATCTCCCGTATGCATGCAACCATTTTGTCCCAAGGAGTCCCATAAGTTATGGGAGTCCCCCACATCTGCCTTCTCTTTGGGAAAGTTGGATTAGAGGACATGAACTGGTGGGGTCAGGGGTTAGGTTAGCTCCGGAGGCTCTCTGCACATCCATCTGTTTCCTAAGCCTTGCCTTGGAGGTCATCTCTAGGGAAGGGGGTGGGGTGTTTTGTGGGGGAGACTTGTGGCTTTGGAAGTCAAAACTTGATTGGTCCATATGTTCAGTCTACAGTTAGCCTGGAGAGGAAAGTGCTGGAGGACAGGATCCGATGCCAGGGCCTGGAGAAAGCAGAGGGAGCCCTTGTCATCCTGTCCTGTCTTCCAGGGTTCAAGCTTTCCTCTCTCCCTCCTTTGTTTCCCCCAGACGGGTATTCTACATACACACACACATTCATGCTCACACACATATACACACTCAGACACCTTCACACACATATACGCACTCATAGACACGCTGACCAGAATCTAAAGCATGACTTCTAAAAAGGTGTCTGATCTGAGCTTGTAAGTGATACTTGGAAACGTTGACCAGGAGGATCCCTCTGCACCCCTTGCCCCCCATCAGGGACAACAGTCTGCCTTTTCTTATTTTGGGGTGAAAGCTCTTGAAGTGGGAGCCTTTCCACCTTCCCGTTCTGGACCCCACTTTCACCTTTTGGTACCCATTCTTCCTTTCCCTTTCCTACCATCCAAATCTCTGTCCCTAGGAGCAGAGCTCAGTTTCTGGAGGCTTGCTAATTTCTGACAAATGAATTCACACAGTGTTAATGGTGTTAATGGCCTATAATGGTCCAATGTGTTACTTTTCCCAGGGCCTTTCAAAATGCAACGAGTGGCTTACATTGTCTACCGCCGGCTCAGATCACAGAGTAAATAGCAGACTGGGGTCAGTCTCCAGTGGGACTCCAGTTGGGGATATTCTCCTTCTTCCTGTTAAGGGGGGCTAGATCTGATGTACACTTAGAATCAGAGAAAAGGTTCAACCCTCAGTGCATAAAGCTGGAAGTGACTAATTATCTGTAAGGAGTTGCAGGAGGGTACAGGCTACCTGTGGCTGGGTCTAGGCCCACCACCCGCTCTGCATAGCCTGCATTCTCACCCCCTCTTCACTATCTGGTCTCTATAGTAGCTTTTGCTGGGGATTCTTAAGCCTGGAGAAGGCCATGTTTCTGAGCCTTCTGGATCCTGATTCCCCATCTCTGTGGAACATAGCACTATACTTTGTGGGCTGGATAGATTATAAATTTATTCAGCTGAAAAATTGAGAAACCTGCAAACAAATTTTCAAGGTCCGTAGCACCAGGGTTATCACCTTCTTTCTGGTAGAAAATTTTGCGTGCACAAAGACCAGGCTGGCAACTGCTTTGTCAAAACCCTGGCATACGGAGCCTCTAATTAGGCATGTCTCAAATAATTCTGTCACTTTGGTTCCTTACGGACCCTCTTCTTCTGATTAGTTTTGGTATTTCACTTCTCTTGGTGAAACTGTTTAAGCCAGATTCCCTAAATCTTGCCCCCTGCATACACTGGGACACAGACACATACACCCAGCCCCACTATTCTTATAGTTTGGTGGATTCCAGATCACCTTCCTGAGAATTTTCAGTTCCAAGTCTGAGAAGGTGTGTCATAATAATAATTTTTACTTATCGCTGCTTATGAAGCAGAGGAGGGGAGATATGGAAACTCAGAACTGAGAATAGAAACCAATTGACTAGTCAATCAACAAGGACTTTTCAACTCCTACTAAGAGCCTTCTGCTGTTCAGGGTGCTGTGGGACTTGAAAGAAATATTCAAAGTGGTCTCTGCCCTCAAAGAACTTTTAAAAGAAGATTGACACTCACCGTTCAATTAGAGATTAATTAATTGCTGAAAAGAAGTTTATAGAACTACAGAGGAGGTGGAACCTGGGGTGGTCCTTGAAGGGTACAGACAAAGTTGAGAGGAATAGTGTGGGCAAAGTCATATGAGAGGCTGAGGCATCGAATCTGATGTTGGAAGCTTTTTGTGTCAAGGCCAAATGCAGCCGTGTCTTTGTGAGTGCATCAGCTGAGGGAGGAAGGGGAGGAAGAAGAGGAAAGGTTAAAAATAGAATTTGGGGAGAAACCCTTATTTAGGATGTTGTAGCAAAGGAGACTTGGTCCTGGAGACCCCAGGGAGTCAGCGTGGGTTCTGATGTGATGACAGGCTGCAGACAGGTTGTGCAGGAGGAGTGCTAGGGAAGTGTCATTGGATGTGATAAAAAGAAGGCCACCGTGAGCTCTTGGGAGCACAGTACTAGAAGAGGCATTCAGAGCAGGGGTGGTGGGGTGGGGGTGGGGGATAAGTAGGAATCAGTTACCTGCAGCGTTTATCTGTGAAAGGAAGAAAGAGGGTTGTGTGCTGGCCAGAAGGGACAGCAACAAGAAAATGAGTTTAAATAAAACAAAACACCCTGAAGTCTTCTTTAAAATAAATAATAGTTTAGCTTGATTAGTAAAGACTATCTGCCTTGTGCATTGTACTCTTTTAAAGAACTACAACTTGAAAGATTAAATAGGAAGCTTAGAGGGCAGTGAGTTTGTGTTAATAGGGGGGACAACGTGGAAAAGGAGGGTGAGGATTTTTGTACAACTTGGAGAACATAGTCAGTGTCACTGAATTTGTACATGTTGAAGTTGTTGAATCTCGTGTACGCTCTGTAGTGTGTATTTTCAACAAGAGAAAAATAAAATAATTTAAAAATTTTTACGTTTTCCAAGGAGGCAGAAGAGGTTTGAAGGTGAAAGGGAAAGAGCTTGTGGAGAGGAAAAACTAAAGATGCTACAATGATTATTGAGTCAGGTACCTGAAGAGGTGAGACAAGAGTCGGCTCCCTAACAAAAGTAAGGGCTTACTTAGCTTTGGTAAGCAGAGGAGAAACTTCTTTCTTTAAGAGTTAAGGCAGGGATGGCAGGGGTGGGGGCGGGGGGGGGAGGCAGAATTAAGAGGACGAATGAAAAGAGATTCATATAAAATACCGCCTATCTTTTTGTTGAGCTTTGGTCCTATGCGTCCAGACATTTTCAGCTGGAGTGTTTGCTGTTACTTGAATTTCAGCCAGGCTCAAACTCAACTCTGTATTTGTTTCCAACTTTCCAAACTAGCTTCTCCTCTTGACTTCCTTAATTCTGTAAGGTGGCATCTTCACTCGCTCAGTTATGATATTTAAAACCTTGGCATTGTCTGTGAGGAGCCTCTCTCCTCTAATGAACCTTGTTGAATTACCTTTCATATTTAGCCCTTAATGTTCATCTTCAGGGACTCTGCCCTAGGTTAGCCCCATTATGCCTCCCATGGACTTCTTTAGTAGCCCTTCATTCTCATCCTTTGGAACATTCCTTCCTCCCCACTCAAATTGGCATGTGCAGGCAGATTACACTCCTGAAAGCAGTACTTTCATTACATCACTCCCTGGCTTATGCACCCATAGTGATTCCCTAGAGTCTTCGGGGTCAAGGCCAAACTTCTCAGCTCAGGTCCAGCCAGACTGGTCTTCTCACTGTCCAAGGGCACCTTGACTCACGTTCTTCTTGAATCGTCCATCCTGTAACCCCTACTCTCCAAATCCAACTCATTCTTTAGGGCTTGAGCCCCGCCTTTTATTGGGACGTTTCACAGCCCACAACAACCAACTCTGTCCTCCCAATTCCTGAAATATTCATTGTCTATACTTATTTTCTCACTTAATCAATGGCATTTTACTTCCTTTCATATGTACAGGGTTGCCTCCCCGCTGAAGTTATTTGTTCTTTGGAGGTAAGAAACAAGATCTTTTTTTAAAAGCTTGTAATTCATCAAAAACAAAACAGCCCCCCCACCCCAATGTAGATATTTTCTCATGTAAACATGGCAAAATATATATAAGCAGTTGTTGAATCCAGGTGGTGGCATATTGGTATTTGCTGTGCTTTTCTTTAAACTTTTCTCTCAGATAACCCTGCCCCCCAGATTGGGGAACTGAAACTACTGTCATGTTCAGATCGTAGAGAAAGGAAATTTTTGAATAACAGTCTGTGGTTTTGTGTACAATTCTTTGAGGAAATATCACCACTCAGTCTGTACATTGCCAGGCACCTAAAAAGGGAGGTGAGTCTTACCTCCTGAGTTCTATTTTGCAGCAGAGGAAAAACATCCCTTTTTGACATTATGCCTGGTGCTGCAGAACGTAAACATGATGATGAATGCAATGCTTATCGTCCCTTAATTGTCTCTTGATTTTCCTCTACTTCCACTCATCATGAATGCCAATTGGACAAAATTGGAAGCTGAGCTTTTGGTCACACCATTTTCCAGGAACCTCTGGAGATACTGAGAGGACTTTGCGGTTATGAAGAGGGAATGTAGTTAATATTTCTAAGGTTGTATTTATATAAGCTATCTCTTCATTAAAATTTTATGTAGAACATATCAGTAACATCCAGACTCACATCAATAAGATTTAGGAGGCTTTGCTTCATTCTTGTGCTACCATGCTAATCAGCAATAACTCCATTATTGACACATTCTGTCCAATTGTATTTGGTAATCTTTTGGATGAAGTTAAAGAGCTGATTTCAAAGGGCAGCTTGAGAAGACAAAGTACTATAATGAAATGTGCAAAGACCTGGAGTTAGAAAACTGAAAGGGAAGAACACACTCGGAATTTCTCAAGTTGAAAGAACTGAAGAAATTTTGAGTTGCTATTTCTAAGGACTCTATGGACAAAATATTGAACGATGCAGGAAGCATCAAAGAAGATAGAAAGAATTCACAAAAACAATGGTTGACGTTCAGCTGTTTTGGGAGGTAGCATATGATCAAGAACAGATGGTACTGAAGGATGAAGTCCAAGTTGCACTGATGGCCTGGGGATAAAACAAGGCTTCAGGAATTGATGGAATACCAGTTGAGATGTTTCAACAAATGGATGCAGTGCTGAAGGTACTCACTTGTCTACGCCAAGAAATTTGGTAAACAGCTACCTGTCTGAAGGAGATCCATATTTGTGCCCATTCCAAAGAAGGGTGATCCAGCAGAATGTGGAAATTATCAAACAATATCATTAATATCACATGGAAGTAAAATTTTGCTGAAGGTAATTAACAGTTGCAGCAGTACATCGACAGGGAACTGCCAGAAATTCAAGTCAAATTCAGAAGAGGACATGGAATGAAGGATATCATTGCTGATGTCAGATGGATCTTGGCTGAAAGCAGAGAATACCAAAAAGATGTTTACCTGTGTTTTATTGACTATGCAAAGGTATTTGACTGTGTGGACCGTAACAAATTATGGATAACATCGCAAAGAATAGGAATTCCAAAACACTTAACTATGCTCATGAGGAACCTGTACATAGACCATGAGGCAGTTCTTTGAACAGAACAAGAGGATACTGTGTGATTTAAAATCAGGAAAAGTGTGCATCAGGGTTGTATTCTTTCACCGTACTTAATCAATTTGTATGCTGAGCCAATAACCTGAGAAGCTGGACTATGTGAAGAAGAATGTGGCATCAGGATTGGAGGAAGATTCATTAACAGTCTGCGATATACAGATGACACAGCCTTGCTTTCTGAAAGTGAAGAGGACTTGAAGCACTTACTAATGAAGATCAAAGACAACAGCCTTCAGTAGGGATTGCACCTCAACATAAAGAAAACAAAAATCCTCACAACCAGACCAATAAGCAACATCGTGATAAGTGGAGAAAAGATCGAAGTTCTCAAAGATTTCATTTTACTTGGATCCACAATCAATGCCCAGGGAATCAGTAGTCAGGAAATCAAACAGTGTATTGCATTGGGCAAATCTCTTGCAAAAGACCTCTTTAAAGTATTAAAAAACGAAGATGTCACCTTAAGGACTAAAGTGCACCTGACAAAAGCCATGGTATTTTCAGTTGCCTTATATGCATGCAAAAGCTGGACAATGAATAAAGAAGACCAAAGAAGAATTGATGCATTTAAATTATGGTGTTTGGCGAAGAATATTGAATATGCCATGGACTGCCAGAGGAATGAGCCATTTGTCATGGAAGAAGTACAGCCAGAATGCTCCTTAGAAAGGAGGATGATGAGGCTGTCTCATGTACTTTGGACATGCTATCAGGAAGGACCAGTCCCTGGAGGAGGACATCATGCTTGATAAAGTAGAGGGTCAGTGAAAAAGAGGAAGATCCTCAATGAGGTGGATTGACAACAATGGGCTCCAACACAGCAGTGATTGTGAGGATGGCACAGGACCAGACAGTGTTTCATTCTTTTGTACATAGGGTCACTATGAGTCAGAACTGACTCGATGTCACCTAACTACAACAACAGTCCTTTGGAGGATGAAAGGAGGTGTTAGAATAAATTGAAGCTAAAGAAAGAAATTAGACGAGAGGTAAGAAAAATCTTTCTGACTGTAAACATTAATAAAATACTAAAACAAGTGAACTAGGCATTCTTCTTGGGTGTTGGAAGGTAAACACTTTTACTTTTTAAAGTTCTTTATGTTTCTGGAACTTGGCAGTTTTCTTCTGGAGTAGGCAGAATGCAGGTGCTACTGGCATCTAGTGGGTAGAGGCCATTGATGATACTAAACATCCCTCAGTACACAGGGCAACAAAGGATCATCCGGGTCAAATGTCAGTATTGCTGAGGTTGAGAAGCCCTGGTATATAGCCAGTAGATCATGGGCTTTGGATCAGATAGATTCAGCACTAACTGGGGGTGGGTTGTTGGGTAAATTGCTTTATCTCACTAATCCTCAGTATTCTGCAAAATGGGACTAATAATGGCTGTTTCACAGGTTGAGAGGATTAATTGTGTATAAAGTATCTAGCACTTTCTGACACACAGTAGGAGCACGAGAAATCCTAGCTATTTCCCATTGTTTCTGATGTCTTAATTATTAAGAAAATGTGTTGGCGTAGATGCTGGGGATCTCAAGAAGGGTATTGTAGAAGCACTTTTGACATGGGGTGGAAGAGGGTGCCAGAGAGACAGGAAGATGGAGTGTAAGGAGCTTGGGGTGTGGAATCAGAAGGCTAGGGGTTTAGGTCTCAGCTTTCATTTATTCATTTATTTAATAATTTGTTTGACAAATATTTACTGAGTGCCCACTGCAGCCACATACTGTGCATTGGAGGTTGATACAAATCATTAAAAGAAAGAATACAGAGTAGGGAGGGAAAAGGATATAAATATACTCCCTGAGGGAACACTTGGGTTTAAGGGGTGGGAAGGGGAGAAAAAGCCTGTGAATGAGGCTGAGAAGTTCAGACCAGAGAGCAGAAGGTGAACGCTCCATTTTGCTCTTTACTTATTTGAATGATTTAGATAAGTGGCTTTAACGTCTGGGTAAGAATAACCTCCCCTCCCAGGGCTGTTGAGAGACTCAGATAAGATGCTGTATGTGAAAGGTCTTTATAAGTTGTACAGTGTTCTCCAAATGTATGCAGATAGTTCCTTCCCAATTGAACATTCTGTTACTCCAAGGGCTTCTTCCGACAAGTATTGTCTTATTTAATCTGACCTCCACAGGACCTTTTCAGTCTGGGAACAGATGTAGCCCTTCTCATTTTGGTTTTCCAAGGGGACTAGAAGGGACACCCTCCTTAGATCAGGGCACACCTGTACTCTCCTCCATCTCTGCAAAAGTATAAAAATGCCAGTCTCCCTCCCCTCAACACAGGCCCTGGGCCACATGGCCTGGTGCCATCTGGAGGAGCCTATGGAATGGAGTTCTTGCTTCCGCTGAGCCTCAGGTGGGTTCAGTGAATCATTCCCTTCCTGCTCTTGTCTGTCTGAGAGCAGTTCAGACTCCTCCTGCCACTCCTTTGTGCGTAAATGACTGGCAGTGAAATAACCAGGATGTGATTGACAGTCACAGAGATGTTGGATCAATAGAGCTGCTTGAAATTGTGTCTGCTAAGGAGTCAGGAACAGAAAGAACAGCCAGGAGGGCAGAGGAATTAATTCAGGGATGGAAAGAAGAAACTGCTGGAGAATTAAGGTTGCCTCCTCTCCTCTGCCTCCGTGGCATTATTAGAAGGGAGCTGGACACTGGCTAGAAAACACAGATTCAAGGAATGAACAAGTAAGTAGGAGAGTGAAAAGTGGTAGATGATCTGTGCACTCAAAGAAGTGGTTACTTTTGGAGCTGGGACTTGAAGGCTGGTAGGATTGGGATGGGGAAGACAGAAAGTGTTGTGTTCTCAGGTTGTGGGAATGGCGTTAGGCGGAGGTGTGAACATCCAAGGCATGTTGGGGGGTAGTAAGTGGTTTGATTTATATGAATCAGAGGACACAGTGGAGGATCAACGGGAGGTAAGACTTAAAGGTGGGGTGAGGACCAGGTTGGTTGATTGTTTCATTCCTCAGACATTTGCTAGGCTCCCAGATCATGAAGGGCTTTGAATGGTAGGCCCAGGAGTTTAGTCTTTCTGCAGTTGGATTTAGGGAGCTGCTGTAAGTTTCTGAATGGGGCAGTGACATAATCAGGAAGATAAATATGGCGGCCCTGCAGAGGGTTGATGGGAGTAGAGGAGGGACTGGACACCAGGGACAACTTGGGAAGTTCCTATGAGAAGTTACAAGCATCTGGACTTGAGATACCACAATGGAATTAGAGAGGAGGGGATGGATATGAGGGGTGTTGTGTAGGTAAAGCTTACAGGACTTGGCAGCTTGGATGAAGAGGTGCCAGAGAAGAGGCAAGAATCAAGGATTGCTTCAAAGGTTAGAGCCTGGGTGACTGGGAGGATGGAGGTGCACTTAATGAAAATCAAATATTGCAGAAGAAGAGGAGGAGCTGTGGGAGGCAGGAAGAAAGGGAAGATACCAAGAATTTGGTTTGGAACATGTTGAATTTCAGGTGTCAGTGAAATAGCTAAGGAGAGGTGTTGATTCAGTAGGTGGATACTGAAGGGAGTCTGGAACTTTGGAGGAAGGCTGGGGCTGGAAAGACAGATTTGGGAGATATCTGTAAGAAATTGTGCCTGGAGCTATAAGAATAGATGAGATAATAAATGAAAACCCTAGAGGCCCAAGGACGGAACTGTAGATTCAGGTGAAAGAAGAGCTGGAGGAGAACCAGGAGAAAGTAGTGCTTGGAGAAAAACAGGCAATCAACAGGATCTCATGCTGCAGATGAGAACTGAGCAAACGCCATTGGTTCTAGAAATTGGGAGATCATTGCTAACCTTTGAAGTAAATTTCAATCGCTTATGGGAGGTAGAATTAAAATTGCAAGGGGAATGGGGAGTGAGTGGATGGTGCGAAAGTGGTGGGAGTGCATATAGATGACTCTTTGGAAAGGTTTGACTGTGAAGGGAAGGTTAAAAATAGAAGGTAGTTGGAGATGGGTAACAGCATTGAGGGGAGGTTTTTTTAGGATAGGGAAGATATGCAAATATCTAGGGGTGAGGAGGAGGGAGAAGGCAGGCATGAGGAAGAGAATGAATATTAGCAAAGAGAGGAGGAAATTGATGGAGGAAGGTCCTCAGTGAGCAAGGAGGTGTGGATCTTGAGGTAAGCTGAGGGGTCAACACTGGGCCAGCAGAGGATGCTTCTTTCCTGGAGACAAGAGGGAAAGCAGACCTCAGTGAAGTAGCTGGCTGGCAAGGACCTCTGCTGAGGGCACAGTACTCCGGAAAAATAGCCCCAGTAGGAGAGCATCATCTGGCCTGAAGACTCAGGGGCTAGTGCTGCCATATTTGGGGAGGATGGCAGTCCAGACTGCGGGTAGTTGTGAAATGGGTGGGCTGCATTCATGTGGCCCTAGGAAGCCTTTGGGCAGAGAAGCTGGGAAGAGATCCCAAGGTTATCCGTCCTTTTAGAAGTGCTGGTAGCTTCCTGTTGTAGGCTAAGGTGGGATGTATTCCAGTGGGGTCTACAGAGTCACTGCTTGCAGAGTTCAGCTAGAGAGTCAAGTGATAGCAAGTGAGTTAGGAGGGAGGGAGGGGGAGTCGGGCAAGAAGGTGCCGGGCAGCTTCCTGGGGAAGGGGGTATGCCTGGCCATCAGGTACTGTATTTACCAGAGGTAGAACCTGCTCCTAAATTTCCAGAGTTTCCTTAATGCCTCTAGAAGGCCTAGAAGAAAGCGGAAACAGAGTAGGGATAAGGGAAGAGCTTCTCCATTCTTACTCATAAAGAGGAACCCCTCACATAAGAGGGGAGATGCCAGAGAGAAATTGTGGCTGGAGCTATATTCTTACATTCTTACGGCTCCAGCCACAATTTCTTGGCCCTGAAACATTCCCTCTGCGCTTCATTTCAGAGGCAAACCCAAGATCTTGCATGAAGTGAAAAGCTCCATTTCATCAGAGGCTCCCCAGAGGCCCCAGGAAGGGCCTCCAGAGGGTGGGGAGTAGGGATGGTGCTATCAAAAAGTGGGCTCTGGGGAGATGGGCCTATCTTCCTTAGAGCAGGAGGGGCTGGGGGAGTGTCTTTAGGTTTGGCTGAGTTTGAGAAGCTTCAGTTTTCTCATCTGTAAAATGGGTAAAGAATAAACCCTAATTCTCAGAATTGCTTGATTTTTGTAGATTATACTGTATATTGTAAATAGTAGTAGAACTAGAATTATATTATTTGAAATATACGTAATATGATTATATTACTAACATAACTATATTACATATATATAAAAATATATTACTAGTTAGATGAATCCATTTATTTTCCAAATCAGGAAAATTATGATGCTTCAATAGCTTGCTTTCTCTCTCTGTATCCTTCCTCCCTCCCTCCTTCCCTTTCTCCTTTCCTTTTTCTTCCGTTTTTCTTGGTAACAGCGTGGAGATAGGTAGGATGTGATTTTCAACTTGCAGATATAGTTTTTCCAGGGCATAGCAGGCAGGGGCTGGGGATGTAGCTAAAATCCCAGCCTTTGACACTCTTACCCTGTAGCCTGCAGACAATGGACATTTATGGGAGGGGGGCACAGTATTGAGTTGGCAGCTGGACAGTGGGCCTAGAAGGAGGCCCCAGAGAGACTGACAGATGGTTAATTGGATGTGACAAAAGGGGACTGGGAGGAGGGGTCTTGGGCTCCTATGGGATTCGTGTCTCTGACTACTTACTGTCTTAGAAAGGAGCTTATGGGGAAAGGGAGGAGTGGCTCCAGGAGCAGTTGGGGAAGAAGATTGGCAGGACTCCATGTTGGGTGTGGCTGTGGAAGGACTGGGAGCCATTGAGAGTAATGTCGCAGCTATAAGTTGGAGGAAAGGTACAAGATTTTAAGTCTCTTCTCTGTACCCCAGTGTACTGACATGTGATATTCTCAGATACTTGGATATAGAGAATGCTTAAATAATACTAGAACAGTACAATTTTCCAGTCATTTTTCATGATCCCAACCACTGAGTTTTAACAGTTAAAGGTACTTTAGATGAGAACTGGACAAAGAACCGATCAATTTCAGCAGGGTACTAGATTTCAGTGATAGATCTTATTCCTGCATTTGTTGATTCACCTGTCAAACACCAGTGTGTACCTACTAAGTGCCAGCCACCAGGGATACACAAGCAAGTTAGAAATAATCCTTTCCCACAATCTCGTGGGGTTGCCTGACACACAGACAAATGATGGCAGAGTAGTAGGATAAGTTTCAGAAGAGATTTTCACAGTGTACAGTGAGAATATAGGGGAAGGATCGACAACCTCATTTGGATGGGTGGGAAGGATTCAGTGACGAGGGGATGCTTGGGCTGAAATGGATGAGAAGGTGGCAAAAATGAAGACTGTGAGGACAGACCACCATTCAGGAAGTTAGGTAATAAAACTAAGGAGAAAAATAAAATGGTAATCGGAGAACATTCTGGGGGTACTGGTAGTATTCTGCTTCTTGATCATAGATGTGTTGTCTGTCAGATTTCTGCGAGCTGTAGACTTATATGTGCAAATGTGTGCATGTGTATTATACGTCAATAAAAAGTTTTTAAAACCATTATCAGAGCCCAGTGAATTTTTTTTTTTTTCTTTCAGAGAGAGAAGAATCTTTGCATGTTTCAAAAAGTCATAGAAGGAGGCAGTGGATAGAGACCGAAAGTGTTATAGGGTGGAATGTGTGAGGCATCAACTTCCTCATAAGCTGGAAAAGGATGAGATTCGGGCAAAGAGCTTATCTCTGGAATGAAGGAATACCTCTTCACCTTTTCCTCTGTGGTTGAGGGAAAAGACCAAGGGGCTTTCAGGTTAGATGCTAGTGCTCTTATTAAGTTGACCTCACTCTTCTCAGCAAATAGGAGCCAAGGTCATGTGCAAGGACTGAGAGGTGCTGGGAGCCTGAGATAAGAGGAAACAGAGTGGATCCACTCTTTGGAGATTGAGTGAGAATTGCATAAAAGGACTGTCTGTCCAGTTGTGTTCAGAATGGGCTGGGAACGCAGGGTTCTGCATCTGGCTTAGCCCTGAAGGCTCTGAGGTGGGGTTGAACACAGTGGACTCCTGAGTTTGTGGGTAGTGAGATGAGCAAGAGGTCTGAGATGGAGATGAGGTGTTCACCAGACTTGTTTGGACACTCACCTCTTCCCAGAACTTTATTGGACACTGATGGCTCTTGCATCTTTTGAAGGCTCTGCCTTAGAAAATGTTCATGTCTGGTTTCCCCAGGTAGGCTGTATATACCTTTTGCTATGGATTTGTCTGTTTTCTTTTCAATACCCAGATCAGTGTCTTGCAAGTAATACTGGTTCCGTTAGTATTTGTTGTCTTGATTTTTTTTTAAAGAGCAATTTATTGGTGTGTAGGCCATTTGGGAGTTTTATAATGAAACACTGTGCTAAGGAAATGAATCATTTTTTGTGGACAGGCAATTCTACCTCAAACAAAAAGATCTATGAAACCAACATTGACTGTGAAATATAGATATCTGTTGAGTATGGATTAATTAGAGGGAACCTCTTTTGTCACTTGCCTACAAATATTCATATATTTCACAGGCACTGGAAAAGCAAGTAAAAATGTGCTCTTTTCTCAGAAAACCTGTGTAGGAAAGTTCAAAAATACAAATTGATCAACTAATCAACAATGAGTATCTGTCATGTGTCTAGTATTATGCCAGACACTAAGGAGGATATGAAAGATGGGTAACACATGGTCCTTGTCCTTGAAGAGTTTATCATCTTGTTGGGTTGGAGGGACTGATATAGGAAAAATGGCTAATTGGAGATCAATCAGAAAGTTAGTTTCACTCATTTGTCAGTTCACTTAATAGGTGTTTATTGAGTGTCTACAAGTTAAAAGATAATTTAAATAAGTGGTAAAACAAGATTTTATTTGAAGGGACTTGATTTTAGGAATACCTTCATTGAGTATTTATTTTCTATACTTAAGTTTTTTTTTTTAATATAAAAATAATCCTGGCTCCCTTGAGCATTTGAAAAATATGATGACATATAAAGAACAGCAAAGTCACTGCAATCTCGTCATCCAGAGAGAGTCCCTGTTCGTTAATTTGAAATATGTCCTTCCGGTCTTTTGTCCTACGTGTACTCTCTCCCTTGATCCATGTTTTTTTTTTTTAAATCATTGAATTAAGGTGAAAGACAAGTTTGAGGAGATACTTCTTCCTAAATGATGCCATTTTCCCCAATTAACTTATATCTATGATAAGCTATTATACATGTATCTATTGAGCTAAGACAGACAATCATAAGTCAATTTACCTTCATATGGGGATAATGTAGGAAGACAGGACCCTTTAGCTGTTTGAAGGAGCAAGGGCAAACACATTTAACTGTTGCACAAATTATTTACGTAAAACAAAAGTGTAATATATATGGTCTAAAGTGAAAATACCCTTTCTTCTTCTCCCTGGTGTTTTTTTTTTTTTCTTTTATGTGTGTACGTGTTAGAGCCCTGGTGGTGTAGTGATTAAGAGCTCAGCTGCTAACCAAAAGGTCAGCAGTTTGAATCCACCAGCTGCTCGTTGGAAACACAATGGGGCAGTTCTGCTCTGTCCTACAGGGTCGCTATGAGTCGGAATCAACTTGATGGCAATGAGTTTAGTTTGGATTTGATGTATGTGTTGGATATACAAGTGCATGTTTATATAAATGCATGACTTTCATTCTTATTTCATTTAACAAAAATTGGATCTTGTGTGCCAGTTATTCTGCAGCTTGCTTTTATCGCTTTGTAATCATGGACGTTTTTCTCTGTCAGTCTGTATAGATCTGCCTCCCCTGTATTTTAAGAGTTGTGCAACGTCCTCTTACGTGGATGTGTCATGTTTTATTTAACCATTCTCTTAATGACGGGCATTTATAACCTATCTTTTCTGTGGACTAGTGTTTGTCCTGGGACATTATTTGGTCCAAAGAGTAACAAGAAGGGTCACTCATGGTTTAATCCTTCTTAAAGGTAAGACAACTGTAGGTTCAGGATGCTTCCTTGGTGTTGACCCTCGGGAGAGAGGGAGAACGAGGATAACCTTCTGCATAATGTTTCAGGACAGTTTTGTCAGTGACATTTAAATAAATGGTAGAGACCATTTTTGGCCTCTTGCTGTGTGCCTTTAAGTGATTTCGGAGCCAGATTTGCAGTCACCATTAACCAGAAAAGCCACATGTGTTCTGTGGGCTTGAGTGCGATTTAGTTCCAATACCACAGTTAGGTATGGAAGCCTTTAGGCTGTGTGTGCAAAAGCCACAGTCTGTGTTTGGCCAGAGAATCCAGGGATGTGATTCTGGAGACCTTGGTTTCCAATTCTACCCACCACTGATTAGCTCTGCGACTTGGCCAAGCCAGTTAACATGTCTGTTTTTACAGATGGGACCTCTTTCCTCATCTGAACGAAAGGGTAAAAATACTGGCCCTGCCATGCCTCATAGGAATAGTATGAGATAAAGTGAGCTAATAGGAAGAAAATGCTTTGGAAAAACAAAATTGCTGACTAAATGAAAAGGGTTTCTGTCAGCTGCCTTTCTCTGGGGTCTCCCTTGGTTTTGAGTGTGGTTGAAAGCTGAGATAGGGGACTCAGATGGGAGCGACAGCTGTACTGTGCTTGAGGACTGTACATTTTTTTGTCTGGTAGGAAATTGGCAGGACTAGAGACAGAGAGAAATGTTTCATGATATGTTCCATTTGTTTGTGGAAAGGAGACGTGTGTGTGAGAGTGGAAGCGTGGCTGGTCTAACTGCCCAGCATGGCTGAGGGCTCCATTCTGGTGGGTGAAAGTATAGCTCACTTGCACCCTTACTTATTACCCAAATGTGCAAAAAAAAAAAAAAATGTAGATTCAAAATTTTTCTAAAGTGGAGCTAATCTTTCTTAATTTTTAGAAATTGAGATGAAATTCACGTAACATAAAACTAACCATTTTAAAGTGTACAGTCCAAATCAAGACATTTAGTACATTCACGGTGCTGTGAAACCACCACTTCTATACAGTTCCAAAACATTTCCATCATCCCCAGAAGGAAACCCCATACCCATTAAGCAGTCGCTCCGCATGTCCCCTTCCCCTCAGTCCCTGGAAACCACTAATCTACATTCTGTCTATGGATTTACCTATTTTGGACATTTCATATAAATGGACTTATACACTATGTGACCTTTTGTGTCTGGCTTCTTTCACTCAGCTTAGTGTTTTCAAGGTTAACCCATGTCATAGGATGTGTCAGAACTTCATTCCTTTTTGGGGCTGAATAATATTCTATCATATGTCAAATGTCCATCAATAGATGAAAGGATAAACAGATTGTATACCTATATATTGCAATCTGTTTACACATTCATCTACTGATGGACATTTCAGCAGTTTCCACCTTTTGGGTATTATAAATAGTGCTGCTGTGAACATGTGTGTACACGTATTTGTTTGAGTTTCTGCTTTCGATTCCTTTCAATATATATCTGTTGTTGTGTCCTGTAGGGTCGATTCTGACTCATAGCAACCCTAGATGACAGGATAGAACTGCCTCACAGGGTTTCCCAGGCTGTAATCTTTACAGGAACAGATCACTAGGGCTCTTCTGTCATGGAGCTACTGATGGGTTTGAATTGCTGACCTTTTGGTTAGCAGCTGGAGCTCTTAGCCATTACATCCCCGGGGCTTCTTGGTTATATACCTGGAAGGAGCTAGTCTTTCTTGTGAGCCCTCACCCCACTGTTGCCAGTTACCGTATATCAGATTTTTTCCTGGATTCGTCCCTTTCGGATGACTGATTCTTTGAGGTAAATTGCTCAGTTGCTCAGAGTTTCTCCTATTTCCCTTACTCCTTTTAAGGATGGGGCCTGTGTGTGTAGAGCTGCTTATATGAACTTGAGGTAGTGGTGTTGGTAGAGGGGGAGAAGGGTGCTTGGAGGCATGCTGTGATGGCTCGATTCCCCTGATCTTTGCTGCATGGTCCATGTGCTGGTGTTTCTCAAGATATGGCTAGACCTGCCTTGCTTTTGGGGGCATTGTGCTGATACTCAGCACTACAGTTCATGTCCTAACTATTTGTTTATGGGGTCAAAGTCCTTGCACCCAGTGGCTTATTTGTGACCTCAGGCCTTTTCCTGGTTGTCAGCTCTGAGCACTTCTGAGTACCATCACCAGGGAAAGCAGAAATATGTGGATTCTGAGCTCACTCAATGCTAAGTATGAAAAGACAGACAGAAGCTCGGCACCAGTTTCACCTAACTAGACGCCCAAGTTGGCTAGGGCTGTGTTTTTATCCTGCACCACCATCTCCTCACTTCCACATCATGTTGACTGTGGTACCTGATTGAATGGTAGGCACTCACCTAAAAAAAAGAAACAAAAAACCAAACCCGTTGCTGTCCAGTCGATTCTGACTTAGAGCAACCCTACAGGATAGAGTAGAACTGCCCCATAGGGTTTCCAAAGAGTGGCTGTTGGATTCAAACTGCCAACCTTTTGGATAGCAGCCATAGCTCTTAACCACAACCTTCTCAAGAGTGGCCTTAAGGTTCTCAGGTACATTCACACCTAGGATATTTCTAAAGCTGCCCATCTGAAATCCTGGCTGGGCTTTGAGGTGAGAGTATAGTAGGCGACTAATCTCTTGGTGTCTGATCTCCTAGACTGAATTTTTCCCATGATCCCCAGAAGGAGAGGGCTTTCCTTCTTTCCTTGCGTTAGGGATCTTCTTTATGTCATATCCTGAGTACTCTTTACCTCTAGTTTATAGTTATCTCAACGGTCAGTTCCACCTGGCTTAGATCTTGATATGTTAATGGAGCTTGAGATTCAAGCTGTGTACTAAAAAAATCTTATCCTAAATGTCAACACTGAACATTGATGCTGTCTCTTTGCCTGCTGCTGTAACACTATCCTGTACTTCCCTGAGGCAAATAGATGCTGCTGGCAGAGTAAAAAAAAAAAAAAAGGGAAGGTTAAATATATGTTAAGGACTCACAAAACAGAAAAGTACTATTCTAGCTAAAACAATAATTTTGGAAAAAAAATATTCAGAAATGGGGCTTCTAAGACTGTGCCTTCCTTGGGATTCCATCTAAATACATGTGTGTTTTTGTACCAATAGACAAGGTGTGGCTTTGCTTATTCTTCCAGCAAGCATTTAGTGAGCGCCTACTCCATGCCATCTTTTTGGTGCAGAGGTGATGACGGCCCCTTCTCTGTCTTCAAGGAGCTCCCTTTTGAGGGTGATGGAGTGGAAGCAGATTTATGCAGACCTATATTGTTGAATCCTCCTTTCTGAAAGATTGGCATTTCAGTCTGGTAAATATGACTAACATTTCAGTTAGTGGCCATTAGTGGGTCTGATTTCCCCCTTACCTTGCGAGGACCTGCTTTCCCAGTCTCTCTAGCCTCCTAAAATGACCAGTTCCAGTCACTTTTGCTTTTTCCAAACAAACCTGTAGCATCAATCTAAGTATTCATGAACATTTATTCTACAGAAAAAATAAATAAGAACAATTTAAATTAAGAATAAAGAAATAGAAGGAAACCCTGGTGGCGTAGTGGTTAAGTGCTACGGCTGCTAACCAAAGGGTTGGCAGTTCAAATCCACTAGGCTCTCCTTGGAAACTCTATGGGGCAGTTCTACTCTGTCCTATAGGGTCACTATAGTTGGAATCGACTTGACCGCACTGGGTTTGGTTTTTTCTCTGTTTCTTTTGTGTTGGTGGTGTTTGTTTGCTATTGTGTTTAACAACAACAACAACAAAATTTCACGCTTTTGAACACAGAAAAGTGGCTATGTTTTATAGCACTGTTCTCACTTCGGGGCTCTGGGGCTCAAACAGGTCTAGTAGCTGTGAGCATCATTTCTAGTTTGACCAGGGAAAATGGGAACTTTGTTCCCTGTAAAGACGGCCAAAACTGGGTGACTGGCAACCCACACAGACCAGCCTAGGAGTGTCTAGAACAATAACAAAGAAGCAGGCAAGTGATGGTGTGGATGGTTGGGTTCAGGTGGAATGAGCAGTGGTCTCGGTGTCAGGAGAGCAGCGCTGTTATTGCTAAGCTTGGGCAAGTCCCTTTCCCTCTCTGAGGCAAATGAGTGAGAGGGTTGAGCTAGGTGGTCCCGAATGCGTCTTCCTCTTTATTGTTCTGAGCTAAATGGACAGACGTGGGTATCAGGAAACAAGGAGGCCAGGGAGATAGAAACCCAGTAGTTCAGTGCTCATGGGAGGGACCATTAGGCCCTGGTTCTCTGAAGACTTTCCATTGTTCTGAGACCTTTTGTCTCTCCAGCTAAGACTGCCTGGTCAGTCCCCTCTGAAGCCAGAACTTGTAGGTGACTCAATGGTCCTGCTTGGTGGAGAGGGGCGCTCATCTCCTTGGGGGAGAACCGTCCTAATAGTAAGTGGCTTCAAACTATTTTGGCCCTTAGGGTCTTTTGTAAAAAAGGCCGAATTTCTGGAATTACTGGATCTGTGTTGAGAAGCCTGCATTTCCTCAGCGTGTTTCTTTGGATTTCAAATCTGTAATTAGGGACTTGCTTAAACAACCTAGATAATGCCTTTATCAGGGACAGCCTGTATTCCACCTCTCCCATGGCATGGGAAGGAGTAACTTACTGAGCTTCCTGCCAGTCCTTGTCCTTGAACTTTTCTTCATTTGAGTCAGATAGAGAAGATGGTTAACAGCAATCCAAAATCTTCTTTCCCGAGACCAGGTACAAACCCAACCTGACCCCATCATCTCAAAGAGAAAAACTGGGCAAAGTGCTATCTGGCTTTCTCCTACATTTCCTTCTACCCAGAATGCCGTCTCCTTTCTCCTCATCCTCTAGACTTCTGAGAACTCACATTCTGATAGAGGGAGACATATTTTTGAAAAGTTAATGAAAGCATTCCGGGTGTACGATACGACAGTGCTAGTGGACAGCAGGAACGGAAGTGGGGGAATCAAGGAGCAGAATGGGCAAGGGCAGTTGTGCAAGAGCATAGCGAATTAGAGGACTGTAGGATGAGAGATTCTACCCAGAATGCCGTCTCCTTTCTCCTCATCCTCTAGACTTCTGAGAACTCACATTCTGATAGAGGGAGACATATTTTTGAAAAGTTAATGAAAGCATTCCGGGTGTACGATACGACAGTGCTAGTGGACAGCAGGAACGGAAGTGGGGGAATCAAGGAGCAGAATGGGCAAGGGCAGTTGTGCAAGAGCATAGCGAATTAGAGGACTGTAGGATGAGAGAGAAGACTGGAGATGCATGTGAGATCTTAGATTTTCATATTTCAGGATTTGGATTTTATCCTGTAGGAAGTGGTGAGTCATAAAGGGTTTTAAGTATTGCGATGATGGAATACAAATTATAGTATAGAAAGACCTAGATGGTGTTGGGAGGGGCAAAATTGGAGATAGGAATGCTAGTTAGGAAACTACTGAAAGATAGTTAATGATACAAGAAATGTAACAGCGGTGTAGTCTACAGGATTTAATGTTTAGTTGAAGTGGATGTTGAAGGAGAGGTTGAGATCTTGGATAATCCTCAGGTTTCTGGATTGGGTTGTGGGTAGAGGGTGATGGTGTTTTGACCAAGCCTGGAGCCACAGGAATTGTACTGAACATTTCACAAGCCATTATAGCATTCTGCTGAAGGGGTTTAGCACGGCTCTATTTTTCAAACTCTAAACATCTTGAATACAAAACAGAAAACAGACTTAGTGGTGTGTGAACTGGACACTTGACACTTTTCCTGTCGGGGTGGTAAATATGCATGCCTGTATGTACACATATGTGGTTGCATGCCTGCATGTGACGGTGCTCATACTTTGGGTGCAAATGTGTATGCTTCTTTCCATTGTACTGGGTTCTTGACACAGTATCATTTTTCAGCATTAAAATTCCCGTCACCTCGCAGAAGTGCTCCCTTCAGGATCCATTTCTGCTTGGCTCGGGGTGAGCAAACATTCCAGTGGGATTGATTGCTTCTGTCAAATTAATATTTTCCCTTACCAGGGAGAGTGTCTGCTTGGTGCAAAATGGGGAAATCCCCAGGCCACTGGCCAAATGCAAAGCTCAGATAGGGGGTCCAAAACCGGACTTGGGTCAAGAATTGGCCTAGATAACCCGCAGAGCCTGTACCTGGATATTTAAGCCAACTTTCCCGGCATGCTTTGTGATGATTTCTAGGCAACAAGAAAACTTGAGGCTGGGGAGAGGTGGCTGCTATGAGAGGCTTAGGTCTTTTCAGCGTCAGCTGCACTACCGCTTCCACCTCTATGCACCGCCCACCTGTTACTGCTTCACTTAAAAGGCTGCAGAAGCTTCTTGAAGCAGATGGAGAACCTGCTGAATATTCTCCTTCCCTACCTGACTGCTGTGCCAGCTACGGAGAGCTCTGGGGTAGTTTTCCTCTCAGTCCCAGACCTGATACTCCTCTACAGGCTTCAGTGGACTCTCTGAATACAGCCCTCCAGCCTTTCCCTAGCAGGGCCACTTAGCTTTATGGTGCCCAGTCATCCAGCCTTACCTCATTGCCCAGATACCAGATCAGGGACCTGTAAACCACCTTTCCCATAGCTGGAACCATCTATCAACTGATCTGCCTGCATAGAGCAGGGAGGTCTAGAACATCCTGTCCACAGATGAACTAATTTGTATCTGGGCAATAGGAGCTTTGTGAGGTACCTGATAAAATCTCCCTGAGAATGGTTATATCTTCTTTTCCTATATCCTAGATTTCTAGAAGTCCTGGTTAGCATTTATTAACATAAACTCTCAGTTCAACTTTGTGGGTTCTCAGTAGTTCCAGCCTAAGTTTCTCTAGGAGGCTGTCATCTATAGCTCTTTCACTAGTGGGGGTTATGGCAAATATCTTAGCTCATTCAGTAAAACATTGACCTTCAGGTTTTCAGAACTTTGAAAACACTGGTGAATTCCTCATCCCAAAGGGTAAAATGCTAAGCTTTCACAGTGTAACAATTTTTTTTTTTAAGTTTCATTTGCCAAAAACTTTTACATAAATCGATAACAGAAATGATTTTTAGCATTTCCCAACAGATTCTGTAATGCATCACTTCTAGCAGAGGGCACATATCAGACTTTGGTTACATAATTTAATTCTCAGTAATTCTCACAGAATCCGATTGTAATGTCTGGTTTTTGGGCCTGGACAACCGGACTTCTGGAGGGGTGCAGGGTTCACAGAAGCCCTCTCTGAAAAGGAGTGTTTCCTTCCGCCTGCTCCTGATGCCACCCAACGTGTCTCTTGAATCCAAAAGGAGGTCATCCAATTTCTTCTTTTCACCCTGGCCCAGTTTCTAAGCTCTTACAGCCATTCAATCCGTTCTACCTAGTTTGTTTTGAAGGATTTATTTGATTCATTATGCAGAGAGGTGATTCGCTAAGATTATTTTTTTAGACCACATTAATTATTCCACCTGGCATCACTCTGAGTGTTGAATAAGCACATTTGTGATTTTCTCCTTGGGTTTTGGCTTTCCCCATGAAAGAGACTGAGGCAACAGCTCCCCAGATGAGGTCCTCTCTGACAGGCCTGTGGCTGTAGCGTGGGAGTGTGTGCTGCCTTAGGTTTCTGGAGGTCTAGCAAGTCTCTGAGTGGTACAGTTAGGTGCTTGGCTACTACTAATCAAAAGGCTGGCAGTTGAAATCCAACCAGCTGCACCTTGGAAGAGAGGCCTGGTGATGTACTTCTGAGGATTATACCCATTGGAAACCTTGTTGAGGGCAGTTCCTACCCTGACACACATGGTGTCACCATGAGTCAGAATTGATTCAATGGCAACTTTTTTAAAATTTTAGAACCATAGAACTCTAGATTTGGTAGCACCTGACTACAGTGGTGGCATCATCAAATCCAGCCCTAACTCTCTTCGTCTATCTAGAGCTAAGGGGCAGTCCCTTTAGGACTCTGTCACGGACTCTGGTGGGTGTCAGTTTTTCCATGCCCAGACTTTTGAATTCATATTTTTTTGGTTCTGCACCAAGTAGTCACCTTATTCATTCTTTCTAGGACCCTCAGCATGGTACTACTGAGGTTTTGTTCTCTGAGACTTTCCCATTTCTAGGCATAGATTCAATTTGATCTTCCCACATATCAGCTTGAATGGTTGAAAGCCTTGCAAATTCCTGGAGAGACCATTGTGCAGGTTAAGAACAAAGGAGGTAATTTCTCTCTTCACGTATCAGAACTATTAACCCTGTGTTTTTCATCCATCCCTTCAGCATCGTTTAACTTTCTACCAGCCCTTTGCCTTGCAGTTCACATGTATGCTATAGTTGGTGCTGCACTTCCCAAGCGTTGCATGGCCCTTGAAAGGAAATTCGTGTTTGTCTTTTTACTTCGGGAAACCCTAGCTGAAAAAATTATGTTCCTTGGAAGTCTTCTGTTCTTTGGATGTTTGTAGGGGCCTTTGCAAGTATTCCTGGTGGCTTGTGGCACAGTCTGTGGCTGTAGTGTGGTGGAAAGGGCATGTCCCCCATCTGGGAGTTGGGAGCCCCATATGCTGCTCTCAGTTGTGTGCTGGTCTCTTCTGTGATCTTGGGTAGGTCACTGTACCTCTCTGGGCCTGAGTTTCTTCACTGTTGAAATGGGTGTTCATTAAAGTTCTTCAGTCTAAGTGACTTTGAAAGCCTATGTAGTCTCCTTGAGAATGTCCTCAGGAGGAGGTCCTCCTCTGCCTATCTCAGTTCTGAGTAAATGCCATGCCTGTAAAGATTGTCTTATGTCTGTGGGGGTCTCTGTTCTCAGACATGACACACAAAACTCAGAATAATCTGCCACCAGCTGGTATCTGTGCCTAACCATTAGAAACCCAGCAGAAACAACCTTCCAGGCTTGCCAGTCTCCGAGTGAGCTGTGCGGGGTAAATTTTGAGCCAGTCACAGTATCCTCAGTTCATACTTCTACTGGCTTCGCCAAATATTTATGGGCTTCCCAAGAAAGTGCAATCAACAATTTTGGGGTAGCCATAATCTATATATAACAACTACACTTAAACATGATTTGTTTCCTCTCCTGGTCCGTAAAGAGGATTTTTGAAAGGAGAAAAATTTGTTTGAATTTTCTCAGAACCTCCAAGTTCTTTAAATTGGATGTTTGGCAATTCTTTTTCCCCAGAGATATCTGTCTTGGCTGGCCCTGCCCGATCTTTTTCCTCCCTATTAGGGGGAGTTTTAACTTCCATTGATTTATCCCTTACCAGATTTGGCTTGGTGAAGAGCTGGTGGGGAGGACAGGCCTCAGTGATTGCTTTTTCCTCTGGAGATTAAGCGTCCAGGACCATATCCTGTTCTTTTTCTTAGATCCTCTTCCTCCCTCGTCCGCTCTTTGCCACTCTATCTTTAGGTGTGAGTAAATTATTCTGGAAGCTGGGCAAAGGGGGAGAAGCTGAGACTGAGGGAACAGAAGCAAGATTTAAATGTCAAGAAATTTCCAGTTTATAGAATGATCAAGAGTTGATTTAGACTCATAGCGAACCCGTGTGATAGAGTAAAACTGCCCCCTAGGGTTTTCTAGGCTATAATCTTTATGGAAGCAGATTGCCAGGTCTTTCTCCTGCAGAGCTGCAAGGTGGGTCCGAACCTCCAACCTTTCAGTTATCAGCCAAGTGTTGAACTATTGTACCACCAGGCCTCAGAAAGTCTTTATGTATGTAATTCCTCCCCCCTCCCTCCTTCCCCGTTTAGATCATGGTAGTTGAGCTACAGGTATATCTTGCTCTGTCTCTTGCTTGGTGCCACTTCTTTGTGTTTCTGAGTCCTTGGGCTGAGTTAACTCCTTTTGATGGGTGGGCCAGGTGCTTTTTCTGGCCCCAAATAAAACAGGTTGTAAACTGAAGAGGCCCATTTCTCTTTGGGCTTTTATTCTGTAACTGTGGGAGGTCCTTATTGTTTTTTGACCCAAACTCTCCTCCCAGTTACCTTTTACTTCCCTCTCAAGCTTGAAAGTTTTGAAGCCACATATCTCCCTGTGGTGCCAGGGAGCATCAGCCTTATCTGTTGCCTGGCTCATCACTGCAGGCTTTGTAGCCTTGACCTGAAATTGGATTTTTCTGGGACTTTCTTACCAGAATTGATCCAACCCAATTAAATCAATGAACGTCCCTCCAGTATCTCTCTTTGCATCCTTCACTCATGATGTTAACATTTCCTTCAACCTTTTCTAGATTGGACCGTCCACCCTCCAGGCTGAAGATGAAACAGTCTAGATTTATTATTTTTTAAACATCCAGGGTAAAGTTTGAAATTTGGAAGTAGCTTCTCTTAATATAATGTGAGAAGCCTCAGCCTGCATCAATTGTCAATGTATACTTGATGGAGTCCAGCTCTGATTCCACGAGGTATGTGTCCCTTGTTATCACCTTCCTTCCAGAGCCTTTCGTTATAGAAAAGAAGGGGGATTGTGTAGTCCAGAGGTTCCCAAACTTTTTTGTTCATGGTACTTTAATGTCCCAGTAATTCTTCCATGGCACCCTTAGGCCAAAAGAAATACTAAACAGGTCTGTTGATGAATTAGTTAGGTCCAAGTAACTTAATATATATTTATGTACTAACAACATAGTAACTCTTTGAACAAATAATATACATAAATTGAAAGAGAAAATTTTTTAGAAGTAATTTTTATTGTGCTTTAAGTGAAAGTTTACAAATCAAGTCAGCCTGTCATACAAAAATTTATATACCTTTTGCTATATACTCCTAATTGCTCTCCCCTCAATGAGACAGCACACTCCTTCCTACCACTCTCCATTTTCAAGTCCATTCGGTCAGCTTCTGGCCCCCTCTGCCCTTTGATCTCCCCTCCAGACAGGAGATGCCAACACAGTCTTATGTGTCTACTTGATCCAAGAAGCTCTTTCTTCACCAGTATCATTTTCTATCCCGTAGTCCAGTCCAATCCCTGTCTGAGGGTTGCCTATGGGAATGGTTCCTGTCTTGGGCTAACAGAAGGTCTGGGGACCATGACCTCTGGGGTCCTTCTAGTCTCAGTCAGACCATTATGTCTGGTCCTTTTATGAGAATCTGGGGTCTGTGTATCACTGCTCTCCCGTTCCCTCAGGGGTTCTCTGTTGTGTTCCCTGTCAGGGCAGTCATTGGTTGCGGCCAGGAACCATCTAGTTCTTCTGGTCTCAGGCTTTTGGAGTCTCTGGTTTATGTGGTCCTTTCTGTCTCTTGGGCCTATAAGCACCTTATGTCTTTGGTGTTCTTCTTTCTCCTTTGCTCCAGGTGGGTTGAGACCAATTGATACATCTTAGATTGCCACTTGCTCATGTTTAAGACCCCAGAAGCCACAAGAGAGAAAATATTTTTATTTCATTCTTAAATAACCGTAATTACTCTTGAGATATATGTGCCCACGGGGCACTGCACAGCTTCTGAGACCTCGGAATCATATTGGACATTGCCACCCTCATTTCCTATTCCATACTTAATTTTTGTGCTATACCTGCTTTTTATTACCGTAACTATTCCAAATCCAGCTCTGCAGAGATATGGTGTCATCAAAGGGGATGAAGTGTGACTTAAGGTTGAAACTGAGAACTGTCATATGGTAGTATTCCGCATGGTATCTGACCGATGTCAAGCATTGATGTATTTTTCTCAAAAATTTAAAATAACCCATGGAGCCCCTGTGAGGTTGTTGTGGAGCCCCAGAGTGCCTCAGCGCATAGTTTGTGAACTATGGGGATAGTGGAATAAATGTTGGGAAATCTTTTCTGGAGGTGATTTAGTAGTTTTGGTCACCTCAACCAAGGTGCCATTCTCTAGATTACCATCTTGTTTGAGAATGCTTTGGCTTGGTTCTCACTCTCAATTGGCTTTACTGGCCATTTTTAGGCCAACTGGAACGTATTAGAGCCAATATCAGGATTGCCAGTCTTTCATGAGAAAGGGCTAGTCTTGCTCTCCAAAGGTGAGACGAGTTGGGCGTGAAAGCCCTACTATGCAGAGGAGTGGAGGTGGGGCTGGATGCTGGTAGTCAGGACCAGCAGCATAATTTGCAAGGCCCAGTGCAAAATGAAAATGCAGGGTCCCTGGTTCAAAAAATGAGGGAGAAATGCCATTAAAGTTACTGCACAATAAAGCCTTTCCCATTCTTGCATGGTCTCTCTTTTGGCCTGTCATTGTGTTTTTAATTTGCTGGTTAATGTTATGCTCCCTTCGGCCTGGGGCACTTGTGAGGTGTGCACAGGCCCTCACAGGTACCTGGGGGTCCCACCTCATGACTTGGTGTGTCTGGCCTACCTTGCCGCTGGGCTCCCCCTCCTGCCAGCTGCAGGACTGACACTGTGGCCGGCCAGGGGCGGGGAAGTTGAGCCAGCCATCTTCGTTTCCCATGAACCTACTGCCTCAACCCACATCAGACAGGTGACCCTCAAGGATAATACTACAAGTGACTGGGCCTTGTGACTAGTCCAGCTGAGCTCCCTGTGGTTGGGGATGCACTAACCTGTGGTTCATTGTCTGTGCTCACATCTCTGGTAACATTTCTTGCCAGTTTGTACTGAATCCCCAGCATCTGTTCAGGCATCATGCTAAATGCTTATGCGTGGTAACTCATTTAATTCTCACCATAGCCCTGTTTTACGGATGAGAAAACTGAGGTTGAACAGCCTGCTCCAGATCACATGGCATGTAAGTGATGGAGCCAAGTTTTGAACCCAGACAGTGTGGTGTGGCAGAGCCCGTATTTGAACCACCAGGCCGTTTCCTTCTGAGTGCAGCCCAGCTTTTGTTCACGGTAATGGTCCTTAAGTGCATCTTTATTTTCTAACTCAAAATAAAACCTTTTTATTTTAGTTCTACATGTATTTTCAGACAAGGAATTTATTTTTAATTTCAGAGTTTCCTTGAAAATGAAATCATCCCCCAATTTTCTAAATACGTTTTCAAGAAAATATATATAAAACGTCTTTTTAAATCCCTGATTTTCATCATCCAATCACACTTTTCAGCGTGGATGTCTCAGTAATAGGAGCCAAGATTTTGAGGCTGTGAACCTCTCTTTGTCCTGGGCTCCCCCTCTGTAGAGTGTCAACAGGTGCTGAGTGGATCTGAGTAGAATGGCAGAGACTCAGTAAGTTGACTCACGTCGCACAGAGTGGCTGAAAAAATGGGGGTAGACAGGTTTCTGGGGTACAGGTGCTTTCGGTAAAGAAATAGACCGTTTATTTAGGACGACAGAAGAACCGTTATTTCACTAAGTCCTTGCTACTCGAAGGGTGGATCACAAACCAGCAGCATTGGCATCACCTGGGAGTTTATTAGAAATGTGGACTCTCGGGTCCCCCACATTCGCTGAATAGACTATATTTTAAAAAAGAGCCTTGGGTAATTCATTTGCATGGTAAAATTTAAGAATTAATACTTTATGCCTGTGTGTATGTGTATTTTCAAATTTTGTTTGTTTAATACTTCTATGGACAAAGGGCCTCCTTTGTCACTTAGTTTAAACATTGTGCTTTGGACGTGTGTGGCCTTGGGTAGCGTGTGGTAAAGATGAGCAGGAACCCAATTTCCAAAATGTGGAGATTGATCCAGTCCCCACATTCCCACTTCTCCATCCTCATTGCCAGCCACTCCCCGCCGCCCCCCTGCCCCCCACCCCGTGGCACTCTTTGTGACCTTAGGCACCTGGAGCTAGGTCAGAGCTGACAAATTAAAAGAACACAATCTTTCAGACTGCCAAATAGGCAGACCCCGGCTGCAAGCTCAGGAGTCCACATGACATGTCTACTTTCTGTCCGGCTGGCTTCCACTGCCCTTTTGGGTTCGATACTTCACTGGAACAACTCACAGAGACTATACCATACTTATGACATTTATAGTCAAAGAGAACACAAATGAAGAGATGCTTAAGATGAGGTCTGGGAGGGTCCCAGCATGGAGCTTCCATGTACAGAGGGACATGCCACCCTCCTGGGAGCCTTCTTCAGCTTGGCTCTCAGTGCCGACTGTTGTCAAACATTGCTGTATTTTTCTCAAAAATTTAAAATAACCCATGAAGCCCCTATGAGGTTGCTGTGGTGGCCTGGGGCCTGAAACTTGGGGGTAGTGGAATAAATGTTCTTGTCAACCAGGAAGCCTTTCCAGCCTCAGTGTCCAGTGCATGATAGGCTAAATCCTGCCTCCTGAGGCTAGTTGATAGTGGCCTCCCAGGTGAGTCTTTTCAGGTCTGGCCAGCCCCTGCTCTTCAGCACAAATCTTCAGGTGTGGCCTGGAAGTCTCAGACTGTTGTTGTTGCTAGGTGCTGTCAGTCGGTTCCGACTCATAGTGACCCTGTAGGGCAAGGGAGAACTGCCCCATAGGGTTTCCAAGGAGTGGGTGGTGGATTTGAACTGCTGACCTTTTGGTTAGCAGCCGAACTCTTAACTACTGTGCCACCAGAAGTCTCAGACTAAGGTGCCCCAATTGTTCCAAGGGTTATTTCTCTAGAGCCAAGGACAAAGGCCACCTTACTAAGGGTGAAACTAGGTCCTTTACCCCACAGGTAGGTAGATAAACCCCTCTTGGCCTCAGTTTCAGTTCTGTGAAATGAAGACGTTAGACCAGATAATCTTTGAGGTCTGTTCCGGTTCTCTGGTTTTAATAAAAATCTCCAAACAATGGAGCTTTGTAACAGTTTATTGCGTCTATATAAAGCCACCTTTGGGCATTCTCACATTTGTAGCCCTGTCTGCTTTATTCTATACCCAACTGCTAAACTCCAGTCTTTCCCAGAATGTGACTTAGGCCTGTTTGCATCAGAATCACTTGGGGCGTTGTTAAAATGCAGATGCCTGGGCTCCAGCCCCAGACTTCCTGAACAGAAGTCTCTGGGGATGAGTCCTAGAAATCTACATCTTTAACTTCTGTGTTAACACTTTCTTGCTACTTTCCAAATACAAAGGTCTCTCAACTGGTTCTCTTCTCTCATTATTTTCTCTTGTTTTTTAATGCCACACATTTCCTTGCTGCTTGGAAAAATGGAGGCATGTTGAAGAAAGGAGGACATTGGGAAAGGAATCTAATTTGGAGAGGGTTGTGGTAATAGCAGGTGATCAAATGCAGTAGTCCAGAAGACATTTGGAACTGTGGGACTGGGGTCTACAGTAGAGAATAGGGTTGAGTTATGGATTTGGGAGCACCTCATGTAGGATTAGGAGTTGGTCACCTCACAGCATTGAAGGATGTCCAGAGAAAAGAATGAGGTGCATTTTCAAGTGTAAGAAGGTGTATCTGAAAAGCGTGCAGGAAGAGTGTGTGGAGAGAGCTGCATGGAAGACTTAGGAGTTTGACTTTGAGGACTGCTCAGAGTTAGTGGGAGAGAAAGAGGAGCCAATGAAACATCCAAGGAGAGCTTGAATAGGCAGGAGGAGAGCCAGGACAGCTTGAGGTAAGGAGACTAGGTGACAAGACAGTGGAGATAGTCAATAGAGCCAAACACCTGGAGGCCGAGGGGAAGAGGAAGACCAAAGGAAGGCAGATCAGTCTGTCTCCACAAGACTCCTGGGCTTGGAATGGGCATTCATTGTCTTTCAGGGTGTCATGGCAGCCAGATTATATGTGATTTAAGAGGGCAGTGGGAAAAGAGGCAGAAGAGGGGAGGACAATGAGGCCTTTGATTGGAGTGATAGTTGGCACTTTTGCCAGGTTGGGGAACCACTGGGCCACTTTGATGGTGAGCTTGTCTGTTTTGCAGGGGTGGTGGGCCTGGTCTCTTGGGCGTGGGAGAGAGTATTTGCCCTTGGTGCTCGCCTAGTGCTTACACGGTAATGCCTGTGAAGTTGCCAGCTCGGGGAGGAAATAATGGGGGAAGATGGTTGGTGAAGGCACAAACATTCTAGGCCAGTTGGCAAACATTGGGAGCAGCAAGCTGGAGGCAAACAGATGTCGGTATTTAGAACAAGATGTTTGGAAATTTTGGGCAAGAAAGCCCTTCTTTCAGCTCACTTCCAGGAGGAATTAGTGATAGGGGTTGATTTGTGTCCCCCCAATTTATGTATTGTAAATCTTAATATCTGTACCTGTGAGGGGGGGGCCCCGGTGGCACAGTGCTTAAGAGCACAGCTCCTAACCAAATGGTCGATGGTTCAAATCCACCAGCTGCTCCTTGGAAACCCTATGGGCCAATTCTGCTCTGTCCTGTAGGGTCCCTATGAGTCAATATTGACTTGACAAGAGTTTTTTTTTTTTAATGCCTGTGGTTATAATCCCATTTGAGAATGAGTTGTCTTTGTTATGTTAATGAGACAGGATTAGTGTAGGGTGTGTTTTGAATCAATCTCTTTTGAGATATAAAAGAGATTAAACAAGCAGAGATGGGGACAAGAGATGCCAAGCCACATGATCTCCCAGGAGAAGCTCAAAGACATAAGGACCTTCCTCCAAAGCTGACAGAGAAAGCCTTTCCCCAGAGCTGGTGCTCTGAATTTAGACTTCGAGCCTCCTAAACTATGAGAAAATAAATTTGTTACAGCCCCCTGTGTGATGTATTTCTGCTATAGGAGCACTAGATAACTAAGACAATGGGTAATTTTCTTCCTAGCTTGAATTTTGTCAGCTACTTAATATAATTCAAATGCACTGCAGCTGTATTTGGCCGATGGTCAACTTTTCTGGGGAGCCTGGATCATTGACACCATCAGGTCAATTCAGCAAGCACTTCTGGAGGGTGTAGCATATCTAAAGCACTGACTTTGGTGTTGTGAGAATCGAAAAATACTGGGACAGCCCTTTAGGAGCCATGGCATAATATGATCAGACACATACAACTCTAATAAAAAACAAAAACGTTGCCGTTGAGTTGATTCTGACTCACAGCAACCCTGTAGGGCAGAGTAGAACTGCCCTATAGGGCTTCCAGGGAGCAGCTGGTGGATTCAGACTGCTGACTTTTTGGTTAGCAGCCACGCTCTTAACCACTGTGCCACCAGGGCCCTAATAAGAGACAAACATATTCTCTATAACAGAGACACTGTTCTCTGGATGTGTGGTGTTTTCCATTTACTTCAGCTATTAAGTGAGCTTCTGAGAAGCAATTGGAAATTTTTAAAAAAGTAAAGAAAAATACACACTCTAGTGCCTTCAACAAGACACAGAGGATAGTTTTGGAAGAAGTGCTAGAATACAGTTCGTTTTGACCAACACTTGTTGAATGACTGATGTATGATAGGCCGTGTGTTAAGGGTTGAGCGTACAGAGATAAATAAGACATGGTTTTGGTCTGAAGGAGCTGGACCTAGCGAGGGAGACAACTAAGGAAGCAGATAATTACAGCTCATCCCTACGCATCCTGCAATTGGGTCATCACTGCAAGCTAAGGAAGCATAGATGAGGGGGGCAGAAACCAGGAGATAATTTCAATTAAGCCTTAAAGAACAAGTAGGAGTTTAAACTGTGAGAGATGGTGAGAGTTTGCTTCTTTGTCTTTTTTTTTTTTTAAATAAATACATGAGATGATATGCTTCTTCTCTGGCAGCCCTTCAGAGGCAGGATGTATGATTTTGGTATCTGGAGGTATGTTAGGGACTTTGGCTCCTAAGTTGTAGACATGGGAAACTTAGATGAAACCTTCTTCTCTGAACCCTCCTTCCTCTGCTTTTCTCTTCATCCTCTTTCTCCTTCATCAGAAAGGTCAGAAGCAGGAAGAAAAGCAATAGTAGTGATGACCCATTCCCTTTGTCCACCTCGCATTGCACACACTGCCTGTCCTGGGGGGAATCTAAAGGTTTTTGAGAGGTGCCCAAAGACATCTGATTGGTGCATGAACTGATTAGCTGAACACTGAGGAAGAGAATGTGGTGTGTATATTAGGACTGTCTTTTGGTTTGAGGTCTAGAATCTCAAAGGTGGCTCTCTGTATCTGGGAATGACCTAGTCTAGCTGTATGGTAGATTGTGGGGAGGCAGACACATAAAACGTTTTGATGTGTTGTTTGCCTCTTCCTTTCTGTTTGTCACCACTTGAGTTCCAGAACCAGAGTGCTCAAGGCAAAGCTTTGGAACAAATTTTGACAAGTTCTTCCTATCTTGGCAATGCTACTTACCCCAGGGAGACCCCTGTCCTGCTCTTCAGGAGCTTCCTATTCTGTGTCCTTTCATCCTTTCCACATTCTTTGAGTTGCTTACCATGGAATAAACAGAGTTCACATACTTTGGACATATTATCAGGAGGGATCAGTCCCTGAAGAAGGACATCATGCTTGGTAAAGTAGAGAGTCGGAGAAAAAGAGGAAGACTGTCAACAAGATGGGTTGACATAGCAGCTGCAACGATGGGCTCAAGCATAGCAACGATTGTGAGGATTGTGGGACTGAGCAGTGTTTTCGTTCTGTTGTACATTGGGTCGCTATGAGTCAGAACTGACTCAGGGGCACCTAACAACAACAACAACTTGTGTGTGTCCCTCACATGGTCATGGCTGCAGTAGGACAGTGGTTAAATTGGGGAGGTGAGTCTTTTCTATTTAGGAAAGGGTCGTTTGCGCTAGACTTATATGAGAACTGAGTAGAAAGAGAACTGGAATAAGAGAGGTTTTTCATTTCTAAAGACTAAAGAGGGAAAAGCACAGCAAGAAGCATATAGCGTAGTGCTGATGGGGGTGATGCTTCAGCAGCATATTGACTAAAATTGGAAGAACTCAGAAAAGACCAACCTAGTCCTATGCAAGAAAGACTTGCAAATTCATGAAGGGTTCCATATTTTGGGGGGGCCGTTGGGGAAATTTCAATATAGACTGGTTGTTATATGATATTAAGAATCGTTAATTTTAGAAGTTGTGATAATGATATGATGAATAAGAAAATGTCGGCAGTTCGAATCCTCCAGGCACTCCTTGGAAACTCTATGGGGCAGTTCTACTCTGTCCTATAGGGTTGCTATGAGTCAGAATTGACTCGACGGTGCTGGGGTTACTTATGGGTGAAATGTCATGAAGTCTATAATTCATGAGGAGATAATTCAGCAGAAATTGTTAAATCTAGGATATGTGTATATGAGGACTGTGGTAGATATATACTATTCATTCTGCTTTCTGTATGATTAAAACATTTCATAATAAAACATTTTAAAAAAGGAAAAAAGTGCAGGCTCTGGAGCCAGACTGCCTGGGCCTGAATCCTGCCATATGTCTTACCCTCTTTGTGCTATTTTTTCTTCTTTAAAATGAGGATGATGAAGGTACCTACCAGGTAGGGTTGTGTGCAGATTGAACCGTTTAGCTTATACTGCTTACAACAGTGTCTGGTACGTATATACTGAATAGCTGTTTTATTATCAGTACTATTATTATTAAAAAGGAGCCCTGCTGGTACAATGGTAAGCACTCTGCTGCTAACTGAAAGGTTGGTGGTTTTTAGCCTACCAGCCGCTCAGTGGGAGAAAAGACCTGGAGACCTACACCTGTCAGGATTACAGCCTAGGAAGCCCTTTGGGGCAGTTATACTCTGCCACATTGGGCTGCTAAGAGTTGGACTTGACTCAGTGACACAGAACAATAGCAGAATTACTATTTAAAAGAAAGCATCTCAAGAAGTTGAGACGATACCCTTAGACTGGGATAGAGAAAAAACAACATCTCCAGAAGCCAGACAAGACATCCCAGTTTGGCCACATCTAGTCTGTGCTGGAAGCAGCAGTGGAGTTGGGATTGCTGGGGATCCAACATCCCTGATGACACCCTTTTCTCTGGGAGGGTGGCTTGGGTGTTGTCAGGAAGAACAGGAAGACATTGCTGTGAAGGGTGACAAGGTCGTCTTCCAGAAGAAAAAGATGGGTGGTGAAGCATATTAGACAATGACATGAACACTGTGTTGTTCATCCAGAGCTGAGGTTTTTAGTCATTGTGACACATTTTTTCTTCCCCCAAGTGGAACGGATGGTTTTGCAGGTGGGGATGAAGAGGGCTACAGAAAAAGAGACAGCTTAGCTTCTGTCTGGGAATGCAGCTGCACCAGAGAAAGTCCTGGATGTGTTGAGTTGCACAGGTGTAGAGACTTCCAGGGTTCAGAGATGGGACTGGGGGAAAATGAGTTTGATAGGTAGACCAGTCAGGGTTCCAGCAGAACACAGATGGCACGCACAACCATGTTGGGTGATCCAAGCAAGGTTTAATAAGGGGAACCTTTACAAAGGTGTGGGTCCTTGATTTGAACACACTCAATGGTGCTGCAGAAGAAACCGTTATTGTCAAGTTGATTTCAACTCATGGCATATTGTGCATGTTGGAGTAGGTCTGTGCTCCATGGGGCTTTTCAATGGTTATGATCTTTTGGAAGTAGTTTGCCAGGGCTTTTATCTTAGACACCTCTGGGCAGACTTGAATCTCCAATCTTTCAGTTAGCAGCCAAGTGTATCAACCATTTGGACCACCCAGGGACTCCACCTCGTTCTTACAGATGGAAAAGCAGAGCTCCAGAGAGGCAGCATGGTTAGTCCACAGCTTCTTAGTGACAGAGCTGAAAAGAGGACACTCATGTCCTGGTTCTTAGTTAAATGACCTTTCCTTGAGGCCCCAATCTTACCTGACCTCAGACTCGGCACTTACCTCTCTCTATCCCCTGACTTTGACTCTTCCCCCCTACTTCATCCTACCGCACTCCTGTTGTGATGGGAAATTACCTTGATGCAATGGTGGCCTTTAAGTAGGATTTACACATACTTGGCGCCCTAACTACAGGTCATGGAACAGAAAGCTCAGAACCAAATTAGGATGCTCAGATCATATGGTTTATTGATTCAATGTAAAACATATAGCAAAAAACAAAGAAGAAAGCAACGGGATAGGTTTATACACTTAGGATAAGGTAAGTGGGTGGAAGGACCACATACTTGCTGTATGTATTACACAAGAATCATTACACTATGCTGTCTGTCTCTCTGCTATGTTAGCCTTGCCTGCTGATGATGTAGTTATGAGAACGGAATTGAGACTGAGCAAGAGGGCACAGCAGTCAGAAGGTGGCTGTGGCCAACACATACTTTTCTGGAGAGACTGTGGGGGCAATTAAGCCTGGCCAACTGCAGTAGCTCACCAGCTAGCCTGGCAAACAGCTATGAATTTACGTGTGTGGTGCAGGCAGAAGACTTGTAGCACCTGAATGGCTGTCGCCAATGAGTGTTCAATGTGTGACATGAATGTTAGGTGTCTGCTTGGTCCTTTTTCCCCTTCCTGGCTTCTCTTCAGCCCATGTATGCTCTGATTATTTTGTCTATGTCTAACATGTCTTATGAGCTACTTGCTTACTTACTGTCTGCACTTAGTGTCATCCATCCTCCTCATTTTGTTTGTTTCTCTTGTTTTCTATAGAGGATACTTTAATATACTTGACTTTAAATTTTAGTAACAAAGCAAACATACATTATATCCCCTGTGTATTCAGGCTGTGTTTATATTTTGTATTTATGTACCTCAATTTCTAGGCTTTAGAGATAAAAAAGCAACTAAGGCCACTCCTTTTTCTTCCAAAGAAAAAGGGAGCCAGAGAGCCCTCAAGTGACTTTTTGTCCCACTAGAACTACCTTCATTTGCCCATCTTCGTGAGCCTTAATAATTGGATCATTGCATTATCTCTACTTGATTATGAAATGTGAAGACAGAGCTTAAGAGGCTCCTAACATAATATCCTACCTACTCACCTGCCTCCTGACGTACTGCATGTGCCTTCTCAGGGTCTGTGCTGTTGGCTCATTTGGTTAACAAGTGGCCTTAAGAAGGCCAAACCATGAGTCTGATCCCTGTAAAGCCCAGCTAGTGTGTTTTTTTTTAGTGTTACATAGAGGGAAACTTGGCTTCTTTTCCTCAAGTGGGGCCTCCTTTAACCCTGAAAATACCTTCACAATGGAGGGCAGGATGAAGAAGATGGAATAACTCAACCAAATCCCAGTTCTAGAATCAGTTAGAGGTGGGGGCTAGGGGCATGGTCTTCCTTCATGAAGGAAACCACCCATTTCCATGGGTAGAACTAAAGCATACTTTCACAGGCCCTTTTCATCCTCCACGCAGTAACCTACCTTCCCACAGGTAGCAGCCCCCAGCGACACAGTGACATGAAGCTTCCAGACTACTTTGTAAAATTAGGACTAAAGCCAACACGTTTGTCAACCCACTGACAGCCCAAACTATCCTTACATTCTGAGTCCCTGGGAGGCTCTTTTGCTATAGTGTGCTAGAGTGAGAATTACCCTTTAAAGTTCATCTAGTACACCCCTGACTCTGCTTAACTTACTCAACATTTGTATTTAGTCTGGAGACTCAAATATGAGATAACTAGAGCAAAAGCGCCCTCTCTTGCCTGCAAACAGTTCAGTTTTTATGCCAATATCAAGTCTTCCCACCCCTGCCTACCATCATGTCTGCAGATGATAGAGAAGCCTGGTGAATATTAAGTATTTATTGTTTTAGGCCAATTGTGCCAACTTCCTGCTTTTGCCTTTCAGGACATGGAAGTGTGAATAATGACAATAATCATATCTAGTATTTATTGAACACCTTCCATATGCTTGGAATAAGGCTGGGGATTTTACGAATATCTCATTTAATCTTCAAAATTACCTTTGTAGTCCCCATTTTTAAAGTGAAGGAGCAGAGATTCAGAGAGGCTAGAAACTTGCCAAAAAGATCGCACAGCTGCTAAAATGGCAGAGCTAGGATTTGAACACAGATTGCCTATATGTCTTTCCATTGTCCCACCTGGGGGAAAAATAAAGTCATGGAGACATAGTAGGAGGAAGAGGAGAAATACTGAGGAACCTTAATGAAAATGTCAGAGAGACTGGAAATGTCCCAGAGGCTGAGTCTACATGTGTGTCCCTCTGCATAGTACATAGCTCAGGGACAGCGCTGGAGAGAAGCCCCTCCCTTTTACTTGTAGCAAACAGTGGCACCTGCTTGAGGAGAAGCAGAACTAGCAGGTGTGTAGGGACAGAAATAGGAAATCAGACTAGAGAGGTAAATTGGTGGTGAAGTGAGGGATTCCTTCATTGTGCAGTGGAGAGCCTCTGAGTGATTTTGAGAGAGCAAATGACATGATAGGGCTCCTTTGATTTAGAAATTATTTTTTTTTAGCAGTGTTTATGGTGGATTGCAGCATGGAATAGGGTAAGTGCTCTGACGGGGTAGAAACCACATGCAGTTGAAAGTTCAGCGGGGAGAGAGGTTAGCTTTATCTGAGGGGAGTTAGGGAATAGTTTATAGGAAAGGCGATGTTGCGCGTACACCTAGAAGAATGGATTTGGGGATTTGGGGACTCAGTGATGAGTGGCCAAGGTATCCCTGGAGGAGAGACCAGAGTCTCTCTTATGCTGCTGTGAAAATGGGCTAGACTAGCAGGCTTGTATTTAGATACCACCTTGCTTCAGAAAGGAATTAAAGCAGCTTGTAGAAAATATATACTACAACAAAATGAAAGAATTTAGAATAAGTAGATGAAATAGGGGCAAAGGAAAATTAGGGCAGGAAAAATGAGATGAAGGTAGAATTGAGGTTAGTACAGCTAGATGGATTTGATCCCTGGTTTCTGGGGGCTTTCTCTCCAATGTCTATGTACCAAAAAAAAAAAAAAAAAAAAAAGACCGCCATAAAAGAATGATTAGAGCAAAGGCAGAGACCACGAGGACATAGTGGGAACGTACATTCCAGCCCTTTGAATAGCACCAAGAGTAGCCTGACCAGCCTTTATGAGAGGAGTGATGGAGTGATAGAACCTGGTAGAGTCCAAATGAGAATTCCCCAGGGACATAGAGCGTGAGGGAAGAGAGAAATCTGACCACCTGACTCTTGCCATGCCTTTGCATGTGGGGGTGGGGGAATACCTCAGTGCCACGGCAATTGCTCTGAGCACCAAGCTGTATCATCCATGGTAAAATGTCCAGGAAGTAGTCAGGTGCATTTTTGCCAGGTCCTTGGAGAAAACCTGCTGGAGCTCTGTCTTTACTGATGTGAGAACACGCCACGCTCAGTCAAGACTTTGCTCCTGCTAGAACCTTTGCTTAAATGCCCTTTCCTTCCTAGCCATGGTCTATTCATAGTCTACCCATTCTATGAGGCTCCAGCATTGTCCCACTCCATATGGGGAAGAAGGTCCTCTGTGACAGCACTGTTCCCAGTTGATCTCTCTGAACACATTCCATCACTTATCTTCACAAACCTCCCATCACAAACACATGCGCTAGGTGTTTTCTTTCAGCTAGACAGATGTTGAGCTCCTAGGGAACAGTTGGGAACTTTCTTGTAAGTCTTAGTGACTATCCCAGTGTTTTTTATACAGTAGAAGCTAAACAAAATATAAGCTTACCATTTCTTTCCTCTGATATCTTGCTTCATGTATCAGTTTCAGTAGGAGGAGGAAGGGGGATTTTTGCTTATGGAGTACTGACTTTCAGTTTACAGTGATGGAGAAATCGCATTGATTAAGGGTAGGATTGTACGGCTGGTTAATTGCTGTCAATAAAGTTGTATACCTGTAAAAATTTGAATTGGCAAAAGTTGTGTGATAGATATGTTTACAACAATGACTAACCCCCCCCCCCCCCCCAAAAAAGAGAAAAGAGTAGCTGCTAAGGCTGTTTATGTACAGCCAAAAACCTTACTTCATGGGATTTGATTCCTTGGCTTAGAGGTTTAGAGTCATGGTTTCATGGGACATTCCAGTAAATTGGCCTAATAACATGTTTAGTGCTTCTGTTCTACCTCCTAGCTCATTGAGTAGTGCTTGGGGTCTTAAAAAGTTGCAAGTAGCCATCCAAGGCACAGTTGGTCTCTATTTGCCTGGAGCAACAGAGGAAGAAGGACAGTCAGGAATAAGAGGAAGAAATGGAATGGGTGGCCAATTGCCTCCATGAACAACTGCCCCCTTTGCCATGAGACCAGAAGAACTGGATGGTGCCTGGCTACCATTACTAAACATTTTGATCAAAGATTCTACAGAAGATTTCTGATCAAAGGGGGAAAATGCAGAATAGAATTTAAAATTCTCATGGAATCCAGACTTGCTGGAGTCATAGAGGCTGGATGATCCCTCAAAACTATTACCCTGAGATAATCTTTAAACCTTAAACCAAAAATATCCCCCAAAGTCTTCTTAAAACCAAACAATAGTTTAGTTTAATTAGTAAAGAATGTCTGCCTTGAGCATTGTGCTTTTTTTTCTTTTTATACCTTAAAAAAATTTTTTTTTTTTTTGCTTTAGGTAAAGGTTTACAGAGCAAATTAATTTCTCATTAAATAATTAGTACACATACTGTTTTGTGACATTGGTTGCCAACCCCATTATGTGTCAACATTCTCCCCTTCTCAACCTCGGGTTCCCCGTTTGCATTCATCCAGCTTTCTTGTCCTCTCCTGCTTTCTTGTCCTTGCCCCTGGCCTGGTGTGCCCATTTAGTCTTGTATACACAGTTGAGCTATGTGTTATTATTGTTTGTTTTATGGGCCTGTCTAATCTTTGGCTGAAGTGTGAACCTCAGGAATGACTTCAGTACTGAGTTAAAAGAGGGTTCGGGGGCCATACTCTTGGGATTTCTCCAATCTCTGTCAGACCAGTAAGTCTGGTCTTTTTTTGTAAGTTAGAATTTTGTTCTACGTTTTTTTCAGCTCTGTCTGGAGCACTCTATTGTGATCCCTGTCGGAGCAGTAGGTGATGATAGCCAGGTACCATCTAGTTGTGCTAGAGTCTGTCTGGTGGAGGCTGTGGTAGTTGTGTTCCATTAGTCCTTTGGATTAATCTTTCCCTTGTGTCTATGTTTTTTTTTCATTCTCCCTTTCTCCAGAGGGGGTAGGACAAGTGGAGTATCTTAAATGACCACTCACAAGCTTATAAGAACCCAGTACTACTCACCAAAGTATCTTAGAACATTTTCTTTATAAACTATATTATGCCAGTTGAGCTAGATGTCCCCCGAAACCATGGTCCCCAGCCTTCAGCCCAGTAATCCAGTCCCTCAGGGAGTTTGGAGCATTGTGCTCTTTTAATTTCTATATATATGGAATCAAATTGACAATAGTGACTTGAAAGATTAGATAGGAACCTTAGGGGGCAGAGAGATTATGTTAATGGGGGAGGAACAACTTGGAAAAGGAGGGTGAGAATGGTTGCACAACTCCAAGAATGTAATCGGTGTTACTGAACTATGGCTGTAGAAACGGTTGAATTGGTGTATGTTTTGCTGTGCATGTTCTGAACAACAACAACAAAATAAATTATAAAAAAGGAGAAGCTTAATCTAGCCCCCAAAACAACCCCCCCACCCCCCACCCCCGCCCTGGTCTCAGAAAGACAGCATTTCCGTTTGAAGAGTTACCAGGAAGGGAAGGGAGGCAACCTTGTTCCTGGTTGCATGGTTTGGGGTCATGGTGTTTATGTCTGCTTAGGTATGGTGACATGCCCAGTCAGGCGTTACCTGGTGGGTGCTGTCCCTTGCAGTTGCCAAGTTAGTTGGAAAGTCCTCCATAATAAATGTAACCATTGATTAAGCACTTTTTAAATGTTGTCCCTAGTCCTCTCAACAACTCTGACAGGTAGTAGTTACTGCCATTTGTAACTTAGAAAACAGGCTTAGAGAAGTTAGTGGTTTGCCAGAAACTGTCAAAACCAAGATCTTAAGGCTGTCTGGATCCAAAACTTGGGCTCTTTTCATCAACATTGTCTTGCAACTCAGGTAAACCCAGAGAAAGAGAGGAGAAGACATCCCTGCTGCAACCGTAAAGGAAGGTGAGAAGCCCCACAATGGCAAGGTATCTCTTCTCGTTAGAACTCCCCTCAGGTATGTCAGATCGTGAGCCAGAGAGGGATTCCTGCAAAACCTCTTGGAGATCTCTTTCAGCCTAAAGATTCTAAAACTTGAGGAATAAGATGTATTTCTATGCCAGGCTCCGAGTTCCTTCTGAGGACTAAAGCTGAATGTTCTTCCACAGGCTGTTAAGACACCAGGGGAGAGAAGAGGATATTGGCTGGGATCAATTTAGCAGAAGAGGAACTGTTCCTTTTTAAGTAGTGGATGTCAATTTTCTAAATACACCCTGGGAACATGTTACGCTTCCTTTTGCAAGTCCTTGTAGAAACAGCAGCTCAGTGAACCCTTCTTCCTGGACTTGTTCTCTTTGGATCTGCTCCCTGAATCTGGTCTCTCTCTCTCTCTCCAATCAATGCTTGAAAAATGGTTTTTTCCTGATAAGGAGGGACTCCCGGTGTATTGCAAATGGTCAACGCGCTCAGCTGCTAACCAAAAGTTTGGATGTTCGAATCCATCCAGAGGCATCTCGGAAGAAAGGCCTGGTGATCTACTTCTGAAAAACCAGCCACTGAAAACCTTAGGGCGTGCAGTTCTACTTGGATACGTGTGGGGTCACCGTGAGTCAGAATCAACTCCGCGGTGACTGATTTCCTGTCAAGGGAAGCATGTGTTTGCAGCTTCACTTACCAAGTCAGTCACCACCATTGATGAGATCCCTCCTGCTCATGAATTCCTGTTCTACTTGTTAAAGAACTATCAAATACAATAGAAGGCGCTTGTGGCCTAGGGGTATTTTCCCATGGGGGTATATGGAAATAACAGTGAAGGCTCCCAAGGACCTGGAAATAACAGTAATGAGCTGCCTCTGTGAGTTAAACTAGGTCCACCCGTACGTCCCACGTGGGTGTGATATGCCATCTGCAGCTGTGGACCAGGGGATGTTCTACAAGCGTGTAAGAGAAAAGACTCCTCAGCGTGACCTGAGAATAATCTCAGGAATGCTGGTCTGGAATGTGGCTATAATTTAATAATCTGAAACTCATTAATTACACTGAGTGCAGCCTGGGGAAAGACTGGGTGTAGAAGGTGGATGGCAGGCCTGGGCACTTTTGAAAGGCAAGTTAAAAATGCAGAAGTTGATAGTGCCTATTTAGGCCCTGACCACAAACCATGGCTCCTTGGTTCCCTGGCAAATCTATCCCTAATCTTGGGGTAGATACATCAGTCCATCATGACCCCTGCCAATGACCCATGAATTGTTCTGCATACTCCCCTGGCCTTGATTACATATGTACTAAGCAAATTTCTGATGATGGCTTGGCCTCTTTGGTACAGCAGTCTATCCTGATCATGGTAACATGAGCATTCTAGGTCCTGTGACAGTTGTATATTTTTGTTTTTGTTAATAAAGGAAGCTTCTGGCATATATATCAGCCTTGTGAGTTTGTTTTAGTAAATCTTCACCCAGTGACAGATCTATTCTGAAAGAACTGACAAAGTCTAGTTTTAGAGTGCACACACTCTTTACCTTGGCGGAGTCATCAAAAACAATGTCATCTTGTAGAGTCTATTGGAGCAGCTAATGGACCACTCCTGGTAAAACTTCAAGCATGCTGTCTGTCCCGACATAAACTTTACCTGATAGTAGGTACACGGAAAGGACCATTTATAAAACAACATACAAGTGGGTCTAAGCAGATACTGCACAAGACTATAATATCGGGAGTATCTGCCAAGGATGGTTATATATAACCAAAAACCTCACGGGATTTGGTTTCTTGGTTTGGAGGTTTAGGGTCATGGTTTCATGAGACATCCCAGTTAATTGGCCTAATAACATGTTTAGTGCTACTGTTCTACTTCCTAGGTCATTGCGTAGCGCCTGGGGTCTTAAAAGCTTGCAAGCAGCCGTCCAAGGCATAAGACTTGGTCTCTATTCACCTGGAGCAACAGAGGAAGAAGGACAGTCAGGAATAGGAGGAGGAAATGGAATATGTGGCTAATTGCCTCCATGAACAACTGCCTCCTTTGCCATGAGACCAGAAGGGCTGGATGGTACCTGGCTACCATTATTGAACATTTGTTCAAAGATTCTATAGAAGAATTCTGATCAAAAGAGGGGAAATGCAGAATAGAATCCAAATTCTCCTGGATGTCAGACTTCCTGGAGCCATGAAGTTTGGGTGAACTCCTGAAACTATTGTCCTGAGACAATCTTTAAACCTTAAACCAAAAATATCCTCTGAAGTTTTCTTAAAATCAAACACTAGTTTAGCTTAACTAGTAAAGAATGTCTACCTTGAGCATTATACTCTTTTAAGAACTATATGGGATCACAGTGACAACAGCAACTTGAAAGGTGAGATAGGAACCTTAGAGCGTGGCGATTTTATGTTAATGGGGGAGAAACAACTCAGAAAAGTAGCATGAGAATGATTGCACAGCTCAAACATGTAATCAGTGTCACTAAATGGTACGTGTAGAAACTGTTGGTGTATGTTTTGCTGTGTATATTCTCCACAATAACAGAATAAGTAAAAAAGCATATAGTTTTTTTTTTTTTTTAATAGGGATAACTGAGAGCTGAGGGGCTGTAGAACAGAGGGAGCTGGCGTTAGTCACCAAAAGGCCTTTTAAAAGCCACATTTAAATTGAGGAGAAAATCAAGGAAGGAATGGGTATACTGTTAAGGAAGATGTGGTTAGTACATTTATTGAGTAAGTATGTGCTAGAGAAGGACATCATGCTTGGTAAAGTAGAGGGTCAGTGAAAAACAGGAAGACCCTCAAGAAGATGGATTGACACAGTGGCTGCAACAAGATGTAAACAGCAACGATTGTGAGGATGACACAGGACTGGGCAGTGTTTCCTTCTGTAGTACATACCTGTCACTGAGTCGGAACCAACTCGATGGCACCCTAACAACATGTGCCATCTGCTGTACTAAATTCTTTATAAACATTACCTCAATTGAGCCTCAGAACTACTCTTTGAAATAGGCAATGATTACCATACCCATTTTACAAACGGGGAAATTTGTAAAATCTGCGTTCACTCATCTAATAAGTAGTAGAGCTAGGATTTCAACCTGTATGCATAACCATTATATTATATTAGCATGAGCTATAACAGGTGACATACATAGAACTCTTATTTCTGGCTTCCCCAACACTGGGTTATGGGCGGAACAGTGAGGCCAAGCAGGGAATGCTGAGCTTGCTCAGATTTTCATTTCTGCAGTCAGCTCTGCTATCTGCCCAAGATAGAGATGTGGTAACAAAAATTAATTCAAAGGGATAGGTATAAATCTAATCATACTCTCTTGTTTGTTTTAGAATTCTTGGTTTATAGCATCAGATAAACTTTTCTGTGAATGTCTGCCCTGTGTTTATAAACCTGAACTTCCAATTTATTGAATGGACACTGAAGGTGAGGGAAGAAGGACTGACCTATGGTAGACCTGACTACACAGGGTTTAACCAAAGGTGGTGGACAATCTCCTTGATAATCTAGCTGGAAGTGTTTTATGTGAGTTAAATCTAGATTCTCCCCTGTTTTCAGGCATATGTAGGCTCTGGAGCCCACAGTCACAAGGCCCAGGGCACAGAGCCCAGAATTCATCTGGAGAGAGGAGACTAAGAGAATGTCCTGGGGCTGGTAGATCCATCACAGTGATATTCTGTCACGTCACATCTTTTACATCAACTCTTGGAACCTGAAAACACCTTCCTATCGTTTTTCTGGATCAGCATTTCTTTTTCTTGCCTGGAAGACTGTAGAACTGTAGAGTAACTCACTGTTAACTCCCTCCTACAGATTATTTCTAAGAACGTTATATAAGGTCAGTTCTAGTGTTGATCCTTAGGAACCCCACTTTTTAAATTTCTTACTTTGGAGAAGCTTCAGTTTATTCTTTTGTTTCTGGGCTCCAAGTCCATTCCCTAGTCATGAAAAAGTGTTTTCTCTATCTTATCATTATTCAATTAAAAAAAAATTTTACTACAGAACCTTGCAAATAATTTCTTAGAAATTTATGTAATTTATACCCATAGGTTCTCTTTAATTCACATTCATATTTACTCTTTGAAAATCTTTGATATATGTGCTTTGCATTGAACCATCCTGTCTTTCCTCTATGGGTCATGCTTGCTTACGTACTTAGTAGTCCTGCTCTTAATACGTATTCTGCCAGTTTTCCTGGTATGAAAATGAGAATTCTCCCTGGATCCTTTTGTATGAATGGAGGCTACATGGGCACTCTGCCAGGTCTAGGGCACGAGTGCCTTTGTAATAAGAGGTTACACATTTTGGCCAGCAGCTCCACAATTTTACCCTTGAATTCCTTTAAGACTCCCAGGTGGATGCCATATGGCCCTGGTGATTTTTTTACACCTCATTTATCAGCCAGGTTCCTGTGCACTTTCTGCAGTTTCAACCCTGTGCTCTCTCCTGCCCACTGAGGAGGTCAAGTTTGGAAGGATATCTCCCCAACACCTTCTTCTTTAAAGACTGAGATGCCTTCCCCTAAAAAGAACCTAGGTCAAGAATTTATTCTGAATCTCTGCCGTGCTCTTTAATTCCTGAGGACACCTCTTGTACCAGGAGCATCACCAGCTGATCCCACTGATTTTCCATTTCTTTGTCTTCCTTTGGTGGATCAAAATAACCTCTGTGGTTGACCTTGGCAATGGCACCCCTCAGTTTTATTTTTGACCAGATAAATTTCCTGGGTTGTTGTTCCATTTTTTTTTATATAAATGCCATTTCTTCCTTCATGCCTCTTTGAAATTTGTACTTAGTCATGCAGGGATGCTTTCTTCTTTGAGGGTCTGCTATTTCAGGCCCTGTCTTCACCCCATCTATCCTGGAATTCAAATATTGTATTTTAAAGTAGACTCCAGGTTTCTGTGGACTTGTGACTTTATAACTTCTTTTTTTCAGTCATCCCTCAAGATGTCTTTCTCTCTCTCTCTGATATTTGGCACTTGGGGCTTAGGGTACAGCTTGAGAAAGGACTTGGAGGCAGAAGCGGTACCGCTGGGTGAGGGAAGTGTTGTGCCTTCTTACGGAGAGGCCCCTTGGTGATGTAGATGGGAAGCTGAGCACAGTGTCTGGAGTCAGGGCAATCCCAGTTCTGGAAGCTTGTACTGCAAGGCAGGGCCTGGCCCAAGGATGTTAGCCTTGTGAGTGTACTGCTCTCCCAGCAGTGTGACCTACGTGAGGGCTCTCCTTCCACCCCCAAGTCCCCTGTGCCAGCACAGCAGTTGACTTGAGCATACTGGCCTGGAATACCTTCCCTGACAAGGCGAGAAGTTCTGCAGGGCAAACTGACAACCCACTGAGGTTACAGCGGGAGAAATGGATTTCGCATCCAGGGGAGAATATCCAAGAAACCCAACTGGGAGACTCCAGGGGAAAGTGGCACCTCTTTGGAGACAGTATCTGTGTGAGCGGGAGATGCAGACCCAGCTGAGGTAAGGGCAGTAGGAGAGAGGACTTCCTGAGTTCCAGGCGGAGCTGCCTCTGACCAGATCACTTCTCTGCTCCAGCAGCAAGTGCCTGACCAGGGTTGTTAAACTAATTGTTAAATTAGAGTGGCTGGGGAAGCAAACTGCTTCATGATGGGGTTTCTCTGGCTGTGTCCAAGGCTGATGTCATCGCCATCGGCTGTGCTCCTCCTTGACGGGGGTGGGAGGACGGTGGGCAGGCCGGATCCATGTGCTAATGAACCCTCATCAGCTGCAGCAAGCCCCTGTCACTGAGAAGCCCACAGCCTTCATTCCCTAACAGCTTCCCTGTGCTGCTGTCCCCAATTCCTGAGCCTTATTACAGTGATCACATTTTAGGTCATCTTCTCTAGGGGCTGTGCACTCAGATGTCTAAAGGGTCCAGATCATTAGCCTAAAAGATTGAAATGGACTGGTGCAGGTGATGGGTGGTGACTGTCAGAGCAGTAGGAGGTGGCGGGGACTGTGGCAGTCTGGAGGGTGCGCCCCATCTAAGGGGGCAGCAGCTACTCAGCTCCGGCTGATTGATGCCATGTGGGAACGTGGCCCCCATGTTGCCACATCTTCAGTGTTTCTGGAGAGGTGGCAAATATGCCTTTTCTTTTTGAAAGAACCTGATTTTTAAATATTGATAATTAATTTGAATTAAAATTCACTGTCTTGGTCAAACAAAATGCATCTGCAGGGTGAATTTGGCCTGAAGGCCTCTGCTTTGCAACTTCTGATTCTGATCCAAATGCCACATTTTATAGATGAGAACACTGAGATCCTGGCCAAGTCAGAGTCAGCAATGGAGTCGGAATTACCATCTGGGGCCTCTAACTCTTGTTAGGTGCTTGCCTACTTCTTGGTGCTGGTTTGGGACCAGGCATTCTCTGTGGTGGGCCAGGCCAGGCAGAGGAGGGTAGACCTGGGGTGGACAAGATCGTTCGACGCCTCATGCTACATTATTGCCCCTCTGCTTGTGTGAGTCACTGGGGCTCTGGTGTCCCGAGTGGGTGCAACAGCTGGGGAAATTCAGGAGGCTTTTACAGGTAGGAGCAGTGCTTAGAGAGGGGTGGGAGATGGTGGTAGGGGCTTAGGCTGCTCGTGTTTTAGAACTCCTGAGGAGTTAAAGGTGCCATACTCCCATCCAAACCTGTGCACGCACACACATGCACGTACATGCACAGGCACAGGCGAAGTGCCTATATGTGATTCCCAAACATCCGCCCTTTCAGTCATTCAGGTGCACCCATCAGATTGTCCCTGACGGTCTCCTCTTCTGGAATTTCTCACCTCTGTCCCCACCTTGCCAACCTTGCCGCCACTCTCCCAGCTCACAGGTTTCGTGGTCCCACTTGGTACTATTGCAGTAGGCTTCAAGCCTGTCAGCTTCCTAATCCTTCTCCCAACCGCTGTCTGCTAAATCCTCCCAAGCACAAGCTTTGACCTTGGCATGCCCGTGCTCAGAGTGGCTCCCTGCTGCCTACAGGATAAGGTAACAGCTCCTTAACTTGGCACTGCAGTATTGCTGCCATAGTCCTCAGGCTGGCCTGGGTGTGGGTTCTAGCTTTGCTGCTTACCCGCTGTGAGCATTGGGCGATTTCCCTGACTTCTTTGAGCCTGTTTCCTCTGTAACAAGAGAGTTTTAGGTAGAATTGTTGCAATGAATAAATGAGATCATGAATGTAAAGCACTTAGCCTGATACGTAGTAATTATTCAGTTAAGGATATTATATTCAAGGACCTCTAGCCTCTGGGCCAGTATTAACCTGCCACACAGACTTGGCTCCAGGTACTTTGAGCTACTTGGCGATCCTTGTGCTTTTGCCCCTGTTTTTCCATTCTCTACTATCCATCTTGTGTGTGTGTGCGTGTGTGCGCCTGCGTTGCTATGTCTACTTTGTATCCTAGGTATTTGGCTCCCTTTCTTGACTGCTGGCTCTTTGAGGGCAGGACCTGGCCTTGTCTCATCTTGCACCATACCTAGTAGCGCAAGAGACACTCACTAAATGTTTGTGGAATGGGCGAATATTAACTTCAGTAGTTCCACATTACTTAATTGGCAATATGTATATTTATAATAGTCTCATGAGTAATTTATCGGCTCTTACTCTTCCAGGAGAGTTCAAGGGTGGTGCAACAATTAATGTGCTGGGCTGCTAACCAAAAGGTTAGAGATTGGAGTCTATCCAGACGCACCTTGGAAGAAAGGCCTGGCAATCTGCTTCTGAAAAATCAGCCATTGAAAACCCTCTGGAGCACAGTTCTATTCTGACACACATGGAGTCACCATGAGTTGGTGCGGACTTGCCAGTAACTGGTTGGTTGTTTCCTGTGTTCAGGGGATTCAGTGGCGAAAGGGACAGATGCAGTCTAGGCCATCATGGAGGCTACAGTGTAGCAGGGAGACAGGCTGTAAAGGGCCGATGAAGGTTGTGCGGTAAGGACGTGATAGGGAAGGTACAGGGCTGTTGTGGATTGAATCGAGTCCCCCCCAAATCTCTGTCAGCTTAGCTGGGTCATGAGTCCCAGTATTGTGTGATTGTCTACCATTTTATGTGATTTTCCTCTATGTTGTAAATCCTATCACTGTGATGTAACAAGATGGATTAGTGGCAGTTATGTTGACGAAGTCTACAAGATTAGGTAGCGTCTTCAGCCAATCTCTTCTGAGATACAAAAGAGAGAAGCGAGCAGAGAGACATGGGAACCTCATACCACCAAGTAAGCAGCACTGGGAGCAGAGGCATCCTTTGGACCACGGGAGGACTGATGACAAGGACCTTCCACGGGAGCCGACAGAGAAAGAAAGCCTTCCCCTGGAGCTGGCGCCCTGAGTTTGGAGTTCTAGCCTACTGGACCGTGAGAGAATAAACTTCTCTTTGTTAAAACCATCTGCTTGTGGTATTTCTGTTATAGCAGCACTAGATGACTAAGATAAGGGCTGTGATAGGGGAGCTGTGGGATGCTAGTGGGCACGTACAGGGACAAACAGCATAGTCTGTGCATCCAGAGGGCTTCCTGGAAGAAGAGATGTCTCACCTGAGACTGGAAAGATGAGTAGGACCTTGACTGAAGTACATGGTTTATTGTGATGAAACTGCCTTCTGTCTCAGTTTTGAAATCTTGTTCCATTTGCATTCACTCACAGGCTCTTACAGAAATACTTTCTGAGAACCACATTTTCTGCAGTGGTCTATAACCAAGGCAATTGTTAATAGTAGTAGGTTGCTAGGAGCTGGGACAAGGGTTGTTGATTGTATTCAAATTTTAAGCAACACCCAAGTCAACAGCTGTGGCTAGAGAAGGGAAAGGAAAGTATTCTCTTTTCTTTAAGAGCTGGGTAGGAGATTATTCTCTTCTAATTGGGAAAAGATAATCATATGCTTTCATACTACCGGGGTGGAGATTCAGCTCGTTGGTCTATTCTGCTTTTGTTTGTTGCCTGCTTGTTTTGTGGCTTCAGCTGTGTGGATACAAGGGCAGGAAAGCTAGAAGCAGGAAATGGCTGGGGTGTTTCTCTGACCCTCCTGATGGTTTTTCTCCTTGAGTTGGGGGAGAGACTGTAGTAGCAGACTGCGTGGTCTGCAGCTGTGCAGGAAGCAAAGGGGGTTTTTGCATCAAGAGAAGCGGCAGGGATCAGGAACTGTGTACCAGTCAGGAGGTTTGACACCAGAGAGAGAAGGTCACAGGGAAGATAAGGAGTCTCTTTGTAGACTCCTTCCGAGAGAACAAACGCATTAAGGATCATTAGTGTGACAGAATAATAAGAAAGATTATGAATTGTACCTAAGTGTTTTTTGAAAGGGGTTACTTTTGGGCTTAATGCTTGTGTTCTGCTCTTTTATTTTTAAAAAGTATCGGAAAACTGCTCATTTCTTTTTGACCACACCTTAGGGCCCAGAGTCCAAGGCATCTACTGCCACCTGGTGGCAGAGAATACCACCTTGGGATTTGGAATCGTTAGGGCACATATAGGGTCGCAATGAGTCGGAAGCAACTCGACGGCAGTGGGTTTGGTTTTTTGGTATATTGATTGGAGGGAACCCTGGTGGCTTAGTGGTTAAGTGCTATGGCTGCTAACCAAAAGGTCAGCAGTTCGAATTTGCCAGGTGCTCCCTGGAAACTCAGTGGGGCAGTTCCACTCTGTCCTGTAGGGTCGCTATGAATCAGAATCGACTTGACGGCACTGGGTTTGGTGTTGGGTTTGGGCATATTGATTGGAAATTGATTCTGCGACTAAATGTGGAATCATAGAACATTAGAGTTGTTAGGTATCTTAGAGGTTACATTGTTTTGCCCTATTGAAAGTTAGCACTTTTTTTCTATAAAATTTCTTACTTGAATACCTCCTATGACAGGGAGCTCATGATCTTGCTTGACAGACTATTCTGTTGTCGTTCGTTCTTATTAGTTAGAATGTTTTTAATTTTTATTAATAACAAAAATAACTTGTACGTATTTGTCCTACGTCCACCTCTGAAATAACCCAAATGAGTTTATTCCTTCATTGACATAATAATCCTTCAAATATTTGAAGGACCCTGCCTGTCTCCTCCTAATCTTCTGTCTTGAGGTTAAAGGATCTCAGTTCCTTTGATCGTTTTCCTTATGTCATGATTTTCAGAGTCTCCGTAGCATGTTTTTTCTCTAGTTATATCCTATTTGCCAATATCCCTGCCTAATCGTGCCACCAAAATTGAACACAGTGCTGTAGACACGATCACGTCAGTCACCCCTGATACCTGCAGGACACACTCTGAGTAGAGTGAGGTAGCTTTTTGCAGTCATTTCATGATGCAGATTTCTCTCAGGTTTGTGGTAACTAAAAGCCTTAGTTCCTGGGGGGTGCAAATGGTTTACACGCGGCTACTCACTGAAAGGTTGATGGTTTGAATCCACTCGGCAGTGCTGTGGAAGAAGGGCCTGGTGATCTACTGCTGTAGGATTATAGCCATGGAAGCCCCGTGGGCTGCTACCAGTCTGAATTGACTCAAAGGTAGTAGGTTTTTATTTTATTTTTTTCAAACTTGCTTTTCTTTTCTTGTTTTATGCTAAAAGCAAGACTTTAAGGAAGCTTGATAACACAAATACATTGTGAATCTTAGATGTTATAGGTAAGGCCTAAGCCTTCTTTGATTTTATCCCAACTTGTTTCTCTCTGGAGGTAAATCCTGTTATCAGCTATATATCAGTACAGTCATGGGTCGCTTAACATCCATGATACGTTCTGTTAAATAGGACGTTATGTGATTTGGACGTTGTGTGAACAAAGGTACTTGTGCGGCTGTGGCTCCTTCCCTTGGAGCCGAAACCTGGATTCCTGTACCCCAGTCAAACTTGCAGTGTGAACAGGTAATGGCAGCCACCTCTCCACTCTGGGAAATGCCCCACTTCTGTGCAATTTCAGGTGGATGGGTCGGGGGCTGCGGTTGGGCTTGGGGGTGGCGATTCTAGGGGGCGGGGACTGGGCGTTAGTCTGCCTACGGGCCCCCCATCCACACTCCATGTCCTTATGAACCGAACTCACACCAGGAAGGCTGCTGAACAGGGGTGAGCGGGCCTTCAGTCATGCATGAGCTTCAGTTCAGACTTTGGAGCCTTAATGGATGCTGGGCATTGGGGAGCCCAACCTCTTCCTTGTGCAGACAGAAAGAGACCCAGGGAGGTACTTTGTCATGCAACACACTCATGACAGAACATGAATCCCAGACCCCTTATTACTCATTGCTCTGTAGGGAATAAGTAAAGAGTATAACCTTATGGGACCACGGACATACATGCAGTTGGATGTTGCCTGAATGGATGTTTCGTGGCGCGTGACTGTAGACTGTAGTTTAAAAAAAATTTTTTTAAACTATTTCAAACAGTGCTGTGATGAACATTGGTGCATGCATACACCTTCTTTTGCCCAAGTGTATGTGTTTTTCTAGGGTAGATGTAAAGGACCGGAATTGCTAGGTGAATGATATATACATTTTTATGTTAACATGAATGTTACGGATTGAATTGTGTCCCCTCAAAATATGTGTCCCAATTCCTTACCTCTATACTTGTGGAAGAGCCCTGGTGGCACAAAAAGTTGGTAGTTCAAATCCACCATCTGCTCCTTGGCAGCCCTATGGGCCACTATGAGTCAGAGTCAACTCAATGGCAAAGGGTTTGGTTGTTTTGGTTTAACTTCTGGATGTGATCCAATTTGGGAATAGGGTTTTCTTTATTATGTTAATAAGGCTGTATCAGTGTAGGTTGTATCTTAAGCTTTGAGATATAAACCAAGCTGAAAGAGAGAATGAAGAAAACCAAAGACACAAGGGAAAGATTAGTCCAAAGGACTAATGGAACACAGCTACCACAGCCTCCACCAGACTGAGTCCAGCACAACTAGATGGAGCCTGGCTACCACCACTGGCTACTCAGATAGGGATCACGGTAGTAGGTCCTACACAGAGCTGGAGAAAAATGTAGAACAAAGTTATAACTCACAAAAAAAGACCAGACTTACTGGCCTGACAGACAGTGGAGAAACCCTGAGAGTATGGCCCCTGGACACCCTTTTAGCTCAGTAATGAAGTCACCCCTGAGGTTCACCCTTCAGCCAAGTATTAGACAGGCCCATAAAACCAAGGAAGACTAAAGGGACACACCAGCCCAGGGGCAAGGACTAGAAGGCAGGAGGGGATAGGAAAGCTGGTAATGGGGAACCCAGAGTCAAGAAGGGAGACTGTTGGCACGTCATGGGGTTGGTAACCAATGTCATAAAACAATATAATAATTGTTTAACAAGAAGCTAGTTTGTTTTGTAAACCTTCATCTAAAGTACAATAAACAAATAAATGAACCAAGCCAATTTAGGCAGAGAGGATCAAGCAGATGTAGGGGAAGAGAGATGCCTCAACACATGGAGATCACCCAAGAGCAGAAGCTCAGAAGAGACAAGGACCTTCCTCCAGAGCTGACAGAGAGAGAAAGACATCCCCTAGACCCAGCACCTTGAATTTGGACTTCTAGCCTCCTAAACTGTGAGAAAATAAATTTCTATTAGTTAAAACCACCCACATGTGGTATTTCTGTTACAGCAGCACTAGTTAACTAAGACATATGTAAATCTTAGATACAAAATTTGCTCTTGTTAATTTTTGCCTAGAGTTCATATCTACTGAGATAATTTTACATATTGATTTTGGTTATCTATAATACTATTGTGGCGTAGTGGTTAAGTGCTACGGCTGCTAACCAAAGGGTTGGCAGTTCGAATACGCCAGGTGCTCCTTGGAGACTCTATGGGGCAGTCCTACTCTGTACTATAGGGTCGCTATGAGTTGGGATCGACTCGATGGCACTGGGTTTGGTTTTTGTTATAATACTATTAAGCCTACAATCATTTGCCGTCTTATAAGCATATCTTTTATCTCTTCATCTAAGGAAATTATTATTTTTTTAAAAGTCAAATACAGTGGTCAAGGGAAGTGCCCCGTGACCACCACCAGTGCCTTGAGTCCTGTCTTAAGTTCACAGTGTTCTCTGAAAAACCACTCTTCAGACCCTGCAGTTCACCTGCAGCAAGACTATCCAGTTATACTTTCATCTTGTTCATTTTTCACTGTCTTATCTGCAAGAATATCGTGGAAGACATTTGTCAAAGATACGGCAGAAATCCAGACGCACACTCTATAACATTCCCCTGACCACCCACTCTAGTAGGCTTGTTGGGGCAGGAACTGAGGCTCTGTCGTGAGGACAGTACACATGGTCCCAGAGTGAATGTTATTTAAAATAGATCCCAGTAACACTTTAAGAAGCGATGTTTTTTTGTGTTTCCACATAAGAGTGCATTCGGTCTTATACTGCAACCACTGTCGTGGAGTCGATTCCAATGCATAGCGACCCTGTAGGACAGAGTAGAACTGCCCTGTAGGGTTTCCAAGGCCTGTAAGTCTTTTGGAAGCAGACTGCCACATCTTTCTCCGGAGGAGCGGCTGGTGGGTTCTAACTGCCGACCTTTCGGTTAGCAGCTGAACGGTTTAACCACTGCACCACCAGGGCTCCTCTGAGTCTTATAAATATTAGGAAAAAATAAGCTATCAGTTCCCAAATTGCCCTCCTTACCTATATTTCCCCAGTCCAGTTAGTCTCCCAGGGGGACTGTGTCTGATGGCTGAGACATGGCGGCCTTAGCTACAAGCTCAGTGCTTAGGGTTGTATCATGCAGGCTAACTTGCATCTCTGACATACCCCATATGTTCATATAGGCGCACTGAGGCCTCCATGCGTGTGTGTGTGTGTGTGTGTGTGTGTGTGTGTGTGTATTGCCACATAGCCATCCACACATGTTTTCTCTGTCTGGTCCTCACTATAAAAGGACATTGTCTTTACTGACTCTGAGTCACAGGCCTTACTGGCTTATTCTCCATTATCCATAAGAAGGATGGAAATGATGGGGCAGATAAGCTGTACCCCACTTTTATCTGACTTTGAAATTCACTATATGACATGCCACAGATGCCTTCCACATGGGAGGGATGGTGGTAATGGAGTCCCTCATTACTGGGGTGGGTGGCAGAGGCTGCGTGTTTCTCTCCGAATCCTCCTCCAGGACAGGTGTCCAGTCTCTCTGCTGTGGCTGCAAGGGCATCAGTTCTCTGGAGTTGCCTTAGCTTTCAGCCTGCATTTTGGGGGCAACATCGCCCTTCTGGAGGTGGCCAGGCTTAGACTTTTCATTGAGGAAAGGATACCGTGCTCCCTCATTTTTAGAGCAGCCAGGATGGAAAACATAACCTCAAGTATCTATGATGTAATCTCCAAGGGAAAAGTGACTTCAGCTTTTTCTTACTATAAGTAGAAATTCTGTTTCCTTTTTCTCCTTCAGTGAGCGGATCTATCAAAAGCTTCTGGCAGAGTGACAGCCAAGTAGATCTTCTCCAAAATCACACAGCCAGCTTATTAGGTGCTGGTCCTGCTTCAGAGAAGTAGAAGAAACAACAAATATTCCTTTAACTCCTGATGTTTCTTTTTTTCCTTCTTTTTCTTTAAGCTGATAAGCAAGACAAATTTAAAATACACAGTGAGAAACGTAGAAGGGAAGAAGTGATCCAAATGAGTGAATTGTCCCTCTTTCATTTGCAGTGCCTGTTTACCCTGGGCAGAGCACCATTTTAGGCACTTGGCGCCAGTAGCTAGCAGGAGCGGGGCGGGGTATAAAGATGAACAAACTATGATCTCTGTCGGAAGGAGCTTAACAGTCTGGTGAGCATAGTCTGCAGGCAGACAGCATGGATACAAAGAACCCAACAGTGTTTCTCTTGAAAGAGTTAGAGGGATACTTCGGTAAATAAAGTGCTTTCTAAAGAGTCCACTTTTTGTTTTTCAGAGGTCATGCAAAGCTACATTTATTCTTCACGGGCAGGGATGAGACACAGAATTAGGCTGAAGGGCTCTGTCTGTGGTTTGGTTCAAGTTTAACAGATCTGCCCTAGGCAAACCTGTACCCTGCTCTGAGAGACACCCCTTCCTTCTGGTGCCTGGCCACATTTGCCTCTCCCCTCCCCTCCTTCTTTTGCAGTTACTGCTAAAAGGCAGAAACTCTGCTCATCAGACTGAGCTTTTGGAGAACAGGCTGTGTGTTCTTTCAGTTTCTGCTCTGTGACGCAGCCTGCACTATGCCTGTGAATGCTTGTTGAATGAATGAAAGCAGCCCTTCATCTTTCCTCATTCACTCATTCAACACATGTTTATAGAGTGCCTTCTCCGTGTCACGGTACCTGGGTGGTGCAAATGGTTAGTGTCCTCAGCTGCTAACTGAAAGATTGGAGGTTTGAGTCTCTCCAGAGGTGCCTTGGAAGACAGGTTTGAAAATCTACTTCCAAAAAATCAACCGCTGAAAACTCTACAGAGCCCAGTACTACTCCGACAGACATGGGGTTGCCATAAGTTGGAAAGAACTCGATAGCACCTGAATTTCTGTTTTTTTTTTTTTTTTTTTTTTGTGAGGCACGGACAGTACAGCAATGAAGAGGACCTGGTGGAGGAGACAGACATATAGACAATTGAAATATAATATCGTCCTGAGGAAGTACAGGGTGTGATGGGTGCATATGTATGGACTCTCAGCTCAACTGGTGGTGGTGGGGAGGTGGGTGGTGGTGGTCAGGAAGGGCTTCCTGGAGGAAGCAGTATTTACACCAAGACTTGGGGAATTAGCAGATAGGTAGATAAAAGCAGGGTGAGAAACAATGTTCCAAAACATGGGAAGAGTATATACAGTGTTCCAGAGGGAAGAGATAGCTTAGTATGAGGAGTAAGGCTGAGCACATAATAATGGTTGTAATTATAATCGTAAATGCATATACAGTACTTAGCACGTGCTGGGTACTATTCTAAGCTCTTTACACTTGTTAACTTATTTAATTACTATTATTATCCTCAATTTACAGATAAGAAAACAGAGGCACAAAGAAATTACATTCTCCACTGTAGGTTCCTATCCCTTACTGGGGATGGGAAGAAGGGGAAATGGTCTAAAGACGCCGGCCCAGAGTCTCTCCTGGCCTCTAATGGTGTTAGGTCACTGTGTGTGGTTGTTGGGACTACAGGTTGTAAGGCATAGATGAGGAAGTTTTGGTTGATTGCCATCTTGGCCCCTGAAAAATGGGCCTGAAAAAGGAGTGGAGATACTGGTTTTGCTTTCTCTCATCCCAGTTTGGAAATGGGTAGTTCACCCCCAAATCCTCAGTACCCTAACAGGCATGCAGTCCTTCCCTGTGGCAAGTCATGCTGGCTGTGCCTTTGCCCCTTCCTTCTGAATTCCCATCCCACCCCCCGAGGCTTCACCACGACCACTTCCTCTGAGCCCTCATGTCCTTGGCGGCCTCCTCACTGCCTGCTGTTGCTCGCGCGGGATGAAGTACACGGGCCGCACATTGGTGTTTGGAAAAATAAATGCTTTCGAGATGAGCTCCACGCAGCATTAGCACGTCTGTGTCTCCTTCTCTCTCACCAGCTGAAAGAAAGAAGCATTCTTAGACAATTACTCCCCAAGGGAGCCCAAGGACTGGCTTTGTTTATTGAGTGTTTTAGTTACAACACGTGAAGTTCTAAGGGTTTTTTGGCTTTGGGTTTTTTTTTCCCCCCTGGTTTTGGTTGGGTGATAGGGAAAAAAAAGATGAGTGAATTTCCAATTAACAAGTCACTTGGATATTTCAAAGTTGTGACAGGCATATTTTTACATGGGCCCAGATGCTGACTTCTGGGGGTATGGAACTCAGTAAGACCTGACAGACGGGACCCAGGCTCTGGGCTTACCTCAACCCTGCATTGCACCCAGATGTTGAGAGTCTTACATCTGCAGCTGTTTGGGGCCCCATTTCCACCTCTTAGTGGTCCCTCCCCCTTCCTCAGACTCTCATGTCTCCACACTGTCTTCTGATAGACAAATCACTTAATGGTGCAGTCACAGTAAGTTTTCACTTTTCTTCACACTCATCCCTCTCCCACCATCTTCAGCTCCCCAAAACCAAAGAAAACAAAAGTTTACAAATCAAGTCAGTCTCTAATAAAAAAATTTATATACACCTTGCTATATACTCCTAGTTGCTCCCCGCTAATGAGACAGTATTCCTTCTCTTCACTCTCTATTTTTGTGTCCATTTAGCCAGCTTCTGACCCCCTCTGCCTTCTCATCTCCCCTCCAGATAGGAGCTGCCCACATAATCTCATATGTCTACTTGAGCCAAGAATCTCACTCCTCACCAATATCATTTTTTATCCCATTGTACAGTCCATTTCCTGTATGAAGAGTTGGCTTCGGGAATGGTTCCAGTCTTGGGCTAACGGAAGGTTTGGGTACCATGCCTTCTGGGATCCCTCTAGTCTCAGTCAGACCATTAAGTCTGTTCTTTTTATGAGAATTTGAGGTCTGCAAAAAAAAAAAAAAAAAAAAAATTTTTTTTTTTTTATCCCACTGCTCTCCTGCTCCATCAGGGATTCTCTCTTATGTTCCCTGTCAGGGCAGTCATTGGTTGGTCTCAGGCTGATGTAGTCTCTGACTTATGTGGCCCTTTCTGTCTCTTGGGCTCATAATTATCTTGTGTCTTTGGTGTTCTTCATTCTCCTTTGCTCCAGGTGGGTTGAGACCAGTTGATGCATCTTAGATAGCCGCTTATTAGCATTTAAGACCTCAGACGCCACTCTCCAAAGTGGGATGCAGAATGTTTTCTTAATAGATTTTATTATGCCAATTGACTTAGATGTCCCCTGAAACCATGGTCCCCAAACCCCCATCCCTGCTACTCAGGCCTTTGAAGCATTCAGTTTATTCAGGAAACTACTTTGCTTTTGGTTTAGTCCAATTGTGCTGACCTCGCCTGGATTGTGTGTTGTCTTTCCCTTCACCTAAAATAGTTCTTGTCTACTATCTAATTAGTGAATACCACTCCCTCCCTCCCCACTCTCATAACCATTAAATAATATTTTCTTCTCTGTTTAAACGATTTCTCAAGTTCTTAAAATAGTGGTCTCATATAATCTTTGTCCTCTTGCTACTAATTTCACTCAGGATAATGGCTTCTAGATTCTTCCATGTTATGGAATGTTTCACAGATTCATCGTTGTTCTTAATTGTTGCATAGTATTCCATTGTGGCAATATACCATGACTTATCCATTTCTCCATTGATGAGCACCTTGGTTGCTTCCATCTTTTTGCTATTGTGAACAGTGCTGCAATGAATATAGGTGTGCATGTTTCTGTTCATGTAAAGGCTCCTACTTCTCTAGGATACATTCCAAAGAGTGGGATTGCTGGATCGTATGGTAGTTCTATTTCGAGCTTTTTAAGGAAGTGCCAAATCAATTTCTAAAGTGGTTGTACCATTTGACTTTCCCACCAGCAGTGTAGAAGTGTTCCAGTCTCTCCACAACCTCTCCAACATTTATTATTTTGTGTTTTTTGGATTAATGCCAGCCTTGTTGGAGTGAGATAGAATCTCATTGTAGTTTTGATTTTCATTTCTCTAATGGCCCCACGTGTCTGTCAGTTGGTCGTACTTTGGGGGCTTGTGTGTTGCTGTGATGCTGGAAGCTATGCCACTGGTATTCAGATACCAGCAGGGTCAGCTATGGAGGACAGGTTTCAGCTGAGCTTCCAGACTAAGACAGACTAGGAAGAAGGACCCAGCAGTCTACTTCTGAAAACCATTAGCCAGTGAAAACCTTATGAATAGCAGCAGAACATTGTCTGATATAGTGCTGGAAGATGAGCCCCCCAGGTTGGAAGGCACTCAAAAGATGACAGGGGAAGAGCTGCCTCCTCAAAGTAGAGTCGACCTTAATGACGTGGATGGAGTAAAGCTTTCGTGACCTTCATTTGCTGATGTGGCACAACTCAAAATGAGAAGAAACCGCTTCAAACATCCATTAATAATTGGAACCTGGAATGTACGAAGTATGAATCTAGGAAAATGGAATGCATGAACATCGATATCCTAGGCATTAGTGAGCTGAAATGGACTGGTATTGGCCATTTTGAATTGGACAATCATGTAGTCCACTATGCTGGGAATGACAACTCAAAGAGGAATGATGTTGCATTCATCGTCAAAAAGAATGTTTCAAGATCTATCCTGAAGTACAACGCTGTCAGTGATAGGGTAATACCCATACAAGGAAGACCAGTTAATACGACTATTATTCAAATTTACGTACCAACCACTAGGGCCAAAGATGAAGAGATAGAAGATTTTTATCAGCTGCTGCAGTCTGAAATTGATCGAACATGCAATGAAGATGCATTGATAATTACTGGCGATTGGAATGCAAAAGCTGGAAACAAAGGAGAAGGATCAGTGGCTGGAAAATATAGCCTTGGTGATAGAAACAATGCTGGAGATCGAATGATAGAATTTTGCAAGACCAACGACTTCTTCATTGCAAATACCTTCTTTCACCAGCATAAATGGCGACTATACACATGGACATGGACCTCGCCAGATGGAACATAAAGAAATCAAATTGACTACATCTGTGGAAAGAGATGATGGAAAAGATGATGGAAAAGCTCAATATCATCAGTCAGAACAAGGCCAGGGGCCGACTGTGGAACAGACCATCAGTTGCTCATATGCAAGTTCAAGCTGAAACTGAAGAAAATCAGAGCAAGTGCATGAGAGCCAAAATATGACCTTGACTATATCCCACCTGAATTTAGAGACCATCTCAAGAATAGATTTGATGCACTGAAACACTAGTGACCGAAGACCAGATGAGTTGTGAAATGATATCAAGGACATCATCCATGAAGAAAGCAAGAGGTCATTGAAAAGACAGGAAAGAAAGAAAAGACCAAGACAGATGTCAGAGAAGACTCTGAAACTTGCTCTCGAACGTCGAGCAGCTAAAGCAAAAGGAAGAATTGATGAAGTAAAGGAACTGAACAGAAGATTTCAAAGGGCCTCTTGAGAAGACAAAGTAAAGTATTATAATGACATGTGCAAAGAGCTGGAGATGCAAAACCAAAAGGGAAGAACACGCTTAGCGTTTCTCAAGCTGAAAGAACTGAAGAAAAAATTCAAGCCTCAAGTTGCAGTAGTGAAGGATTCTATGGGGAAAATATTAAATGATGCAGGAAGCATCAAAAGAAGATGGAAGGAATACACAGAGTCATTATACCAAAAAGAATTAGTCGATATTCAACCATTTCAAGAGATGGCAGATGATCAGGGACCGATGGTACTGAAGGAAGAAGTCCAAGCTGCTCTGAAGGCATTGGCGAAAAACAAGGCTCCAGGAATTGATGGAATGTCAATTGAGATGTTTCAATACACAGATGCAGCACTGGAGGTGCTCACTCATTTATGTCAAGAAATATGGAAGACAGCTTCCTGGCCAACTGACTGGAAAAGATCCATATTTATGCTTATTCCCAAGAAAGGTGATCCAACCGAATGTGGAAATTATAGAACAATATCATTAATTTCACACGCAAGCAAAATTTTGCCGAAGATCATTCAAAAACGGCTGCAGCAGTATATTGACAGGGAACTGCCAGAAATTCGGGCTGGTTTCAGAAGAGGACGTGGAACCAGGGATATCATTGCTGATGTCAGATGGATCCTGGCAGAAAGCAGAGAATACCGGAAGGATGTTTACCTGTGTTTTATTGACTATGCAAAGGCATTCGACTGTGTGGATCATAACAAACTATGGATAACACTGCAAAGAATGGGAATTCCAGAACACTTAATTGTGCTCATGAGGAACCTTTACATAGATCAAGAGGCAGTTGTTCGGACAGAACAAGAGGATACTGATTGGTTTAAAGTCAGGAAAGGTGTGTGTCAGGGTTGTATTCTTTCACCATACCTGTTTAATCTGTATGCTGAACAAATAATCTGAGAAGCTGGGCTATATAAAGAAGAACGGGGCATCAGGATTGGAGGAAGACTCATTAACAACCTGCGTTATGCAGATGACACAACCTTGCTTGCTGAAAGTGAAGAGGACTTGAAGCACTTACTAATGAAGATCAAAGACCACAGCCTTCAGTATGGATGACACCTCAACATAAAGAAAACAAAAATCGTCACAACTGGACCAATGAGCAACATCATGATAAACGGAGAAAAGATTGAAGTTGTCAAGGATTTCATTTTACTTGGATCCACAATCAACAGCCATGGAAGCAGCAGTTAAGAAATCAAAAGACGCATTGCATTGGGCAAATCTGCTGCAAAGGACCTCTTCAAAGTGTTGAAGAGCAAAGATGTCACCCTGAAGACTAAGGTGCGCCTGACCCAAGCCATGGTATTTTCAATCACATCATATGCATGTGAAAGGTGGACAATGAATAAGGAAGACTGAAGAAGAGTTGACGTCTTTCAGTTGTGGTGTTGGTGAAGAATATTGAGTATACCGTGGACTGCCAAAAGAATGAACAAATCTGTCTCGGAAGAAGTGTGGCCAGAATGCTCCTTAGAGGCAAGGATGGCGAGACTGCGTCTTACAGACTTTGGACATGTTGTCAGGAGGGATCAGTCCCTGGAGAAGAATATCATGCTTGGCAGAGTACAGGGTCAGCAGAAATGAGGAAGACCCTCAACAAGGTGGATTGACACAGAGGCTGCAACAATGAGCTCAAGCATAACAACAGTTGTAAGGATGGCGCAGGACCGGGCAGTGTTTTGTTCTGTTGTGCATAGGGTCGCTATGAGTCGGAACCAACTCGGAAATGTCATAGCTAAAAACTTTTTCCCAGTCTGTAGGTGATCTTTTTACTCTTTTGGTGAAGTCTTTGGATGAGCATAGGTGTTTGATTTTTAGGAGCTCCCGGTTATCTAGTTTTTCTTCTGCGTTGTTGATAATGTTTTGTTATACTGTTTATGCCATATATTAGGGCTCCAAGCATTGTCCCTATTTTTTCTTCCATGATGTTTATCGTTTTAGATTTTATATTTAGGTCTTTGATCCATTTTGAGTTCGTTTTTGTGCATGGTGTGAAGTATGGGTCGTGCTTCATTTTTTGGCAGATGGACATCCAGTTATGCCAGCACCGTTTGTTAGAGAGACTGTCTTTTCCCCATTTAACTGACTTTGGCCCTTTGTCAAATATCAGCTGCCCATATGTGGATGGATTTACGTCCGGATTCTCAGTTCTGTTTCACTGGTCTCTTGATCTGTTGTACTAGCACCAGGCTGTTCTGACTACTGTGGTGGTATAATAGGTCTAAAATCCCACTTTTTTCTTCTTTTTCAGTAATGCTTTACTTACCTGGAGCCTCTTTCTCTTCCATATGAAGTTGGTGATTAGTTTCTCCATCTCATTAAAAAATGTCTTTGGAATTTGGATCAGAATTGATTTGTATCTATAGATTGCTTTTGGTAGAATAGATATTTTTACAATGTTAAGTCTTCCTATCCATGAGCAGGGTATGTTTTTCTACTTATGTAGGTCTCTTTTGATTTCTTGCTGTAGTGTCTTGTGGTTTTCTTTGTATAGGTCTTTTATGTGTCTGGTTAAGATTTATTCCTAAGCATTTTATCTTCTTGGGGTCTACGGTAAATGGCATTGATTTGGTGATTTCCTCTTCGATGTTCTTTTTGTTGGTGTAGAGGAGTCCAGCTGATTTTTGTATGTTTATCTTGTATCCTGATACTTTGCTGAACTCTTCTATTAGTTTTAGTAGTTTTCTTGAGGATTCTTTAGGGTTTTCTGTGTATAAGATCGTGTCATCTGCAAATAGAGATACTTTTACTTCTTCCTTACCAATCTGGATGCCCTTTATTTCTTTAGCTAGCCTAATTGCTCTGGCTAGGACTTCCAGCACAGTGTTGAATAAGAGTGGTTCCCGCTCTCAAGGGAAATGCTTTCAGACTCTCTCCATTTAGGATGATGTTGGCTATTGGCTTTGTATAAATGTCCTTTATTATGTTGAGGATTTTTCCTTCTATTCCTGTTTTGCTAAGAGTTTTTATCATGAATGGGTATTGAACTTTGTCACATGCCTTTTCTGCATCAATTGATAAAATCATGTGGTTCTTGTCTTTTGTTTCATTTCTATGATGGATTACATTAATTGTTTTTCTAAGGTTGAACCACCCCTGCATACCTGGTATGAATCCCACTTGGTTGTGGTGAATTATTTTTTTGGTATGTTGTTGAATTCTATTGGCTAGAATTTTGTTGAGGATATTCGCATCTAAGTTTATGAGGGATATAGGTCCATAATTTTCTTTTTTTGTGGTGCCTTTACCTGGTTTTGGTATCAGGGATATGCTGGCTTCAGAGAATGAGTTTGGGAGTATTCCATCCTTTTTATGTTCTGAAATACCTTTAATAGTAGTGGTGTTAACTCTTCTCTGAAAGTTTGGTAGAACTCTGTAGTGAAGCCTTTCGGGCCAGGCCTTTTTTGCGGGGGGAGTTTTTTAATTACCTTTACAATCTCTTGTTTTGTTATAGGTCTATTTAGCTGTTCTACCTCTGTTTGTGTTAGTTTAGGTAGATAGTGTGTTTCTAGAAATTCATCCATTTCTTGTAGGTTTTCAAATTTGTTAGAGTACAGTTTTTCGTAGTAATCTGATATGATTCTTATTTGGGTTATTTGCTTCCTCTCTTGTTTTTCTTTTGCCATTTGGGCCAATGGTTTATCAATTTTGTTAATTTTTTCAGAGAACCAGCTTTTGGTCTTGTTAACTCTTTCAATTGTTTTTCTATTCTCTATTTCATTTTATTCTGCTCTAATTTTTATTATTTGTTTCCTTCTGGTGCCTAAGGGTTTCTTTTGTTGATCTCTATTTGTTCAAGTTGTAGGGATAATTCTTTGATTTTGGCCCTTTCTTCTTTTTGTATGTGTGCATTTATTGATATAAATTGAGCTCTGAGCACTCTTTTAGCTGTGTCCCAAAGGTTCTGATAGGAAGTGTTTTCATTCTCATTGGATTCTATGAATTTCTTTATTCCTTCCTTCATGTCTCCTATAACCCAGTCGTTTTTGAGCAGGGTATTATTTGATTTCCAAGTGTTTGCTTTCTTTTCCCTGATTTTTCTGCTACTGACTTCTAATTTTATGGCCTTATGGTCAGAGACGCTTTGTAATATTTTGATGTTTTGGATTCTGCTAAAGCTTGCTTTATGAGCTAATATTGCATTAGAAAAGAAAGTATACTTGGCTGCTGTTGGGTGGAGTGTCCTGTATATGCCTATGATGTCAAGTTGTTTGATTGTGACATTTACATCTCCCGTGTCTTTATTGAGTTTCTTTCTGGATGTTCTGCCCTTCACCGAAAGTGGTGTGTTGAAGTCTCGTACTATAATTGTGACGCTGTCTATCTTACTTTTTAATGCTGTTAGAGTTTGTTTTATGTATCTTGCAGCCCTGTCATTGGGCGCATAAATATTTAATATGGTTATATCCTCCTGGTATATTGTCCCTTTAATGATTATATAGTGTCCTTCCTTATCCTTTGTGGTGGACTTAACTTTAAAGTCTATTTTGTCAGAAATTAATATTGCCACTTGTGCTCTTTTTTGTTTGTTGTTTGCTTCATATATTTTTTTCCATCCTTTGAGTTTTAGTTTATTTGTGTCTCTAAGTCTAAGGTGTGTCTCTTATAGGCCCCATATAGACGGATCTTTTTTTGTGTGTTGTTGACAGTTTCTTTTTTCCACTTAACTTTTTGTGCTGTTTAGTTTATCTCCATATATTGTTTTTTCCTCATATTTGTTGTTGTTTATTTTTTTTCTGCTGAGTCTCTATTTTTTCTTGTATCTCATTTTGATGAGTAGGATCGTTAGTCTTGTTTGTGGTTACCTTGACATTTACCCCTATTTTTCTAAGTTTAAACCTAACTTTTATTTCTTTATATTGCCTTGTCTTCCTCTCCATATGAAAGATCTATGACTACATTTCTTAGTTCCTCTTTATTGTTTTAATGTTGTCTTCTTTAACATAATGATATCGCTGTCTCCCCGTTTTGAGCATTTTTTTAAATCTTGGTTTATTTTTGTGATTTCTCTATCTGGATTGACATCAGGTTGCTCTGTCCTGTGTTCGGTTAATATCTGATAATATTGGTTCTCTAACCAGAGAGCTCCGTTTAGTATTTCTTGTAGTTTTGGTTTGGTTTTTATGAATTCTCTAAACTTGCGTTTATCTGGAAATGGTCTAATTTTGCCTTCATATTTGAGAGAAAGTTTTGCTGGATATCTGATCCTTGGCTGGCAATTTTTTTCCTTCAATGCTTTGTTTAAGTCATCCCATTGCCTTCTTGCTTGCATGGTTTCTGCCGAGTAGTCCGAGTTTATTCTTATCGACTCTCCTTTGTAGGCGACTTTTCATTTATCCTTAGCCTCTCTTCAAATTCTCTCTTTATCTTTGGTTTTGGCAAGTTTGATAATAATTTGTCTTGGTGACTTTCTTTTGAGATCTACCTTATGTGGAGTTCGATGAGCATCTTGGATAGATATCATCTTATCTTTCACGATATCAGGGAAGTTTTCTGTCAATAAATCTTCAACAATTCTCTGTGTATTTTCTGTTACCCTTCTCTGTTCTGGTACTCCAGTCATTCATAGGTTATTTCTCTTGATATTTTAGGGTTTCTTCATTTTTAAAAATTCTTTTGTCTGATTTTTTCTTTGAGTTTATTGGTGCCAAGTGTTTTATCTTCAGTCTCACTAATTCTGCCTTCCAGTTTCTCAGTTGTGCTCCTCTGACTTTCTTTTGAGTTGTCTAATTTTGTAATTTTGTTGTTAATCTTCTGAATTTCTGATTGCTGTCTCTCTATGGATTCTTGCAGCTTATTAAATTTTTCATTATGTCTTTGAATAACCTTTTTAATTTCTTCAGCTGCTGTATCTGTGTGTTCCTTGGCTTGTTCTGCTATTTGCCTGATCTCCTTTCTGATCTCGTTCCTCATGCCTTGAAGAGTCCTGTATATTAATCTTTTTATTCTGTGTCTGATAGTTCCAGGAAGATACCTTCATCCAGAGGATCCCTTGATTCTTTGTTTTGAGCATGTGTTTAAGTGATCATGGTCTGTTTCTGTATGTGATTGATATTGATTGTTGTTATTTTATGTTTGATTACTGTATCCTAGCTTCTTGCTTTGTTTTGTTTTGATATACCTGAAAATGGGCTGCTTGAGTGAGCTAGCTTGATTGTTTTCACCTTTGAAGCTCTAACATCTTATCACCAGGTGGCTAGAGCTGTTATCAGGCATATGAGCCTAGGAGTCCATTCACTTTTCTTGTATGGATTCAGCTCCAGTATCCAGGTAGTTGGTCATCAAGTGTGTGGTTCAGACTCTGTCCTACAGCCTTAGAGGGGCAGGGGTGATTGGTGTAGGTACAGGTATCTGCTTGAAGCAGGGGGTCACGCTCTGAACAAGGCAGGGGGCTGACAATCATCCCCTGAGTGTCTGTGAGGAAAGTGCATCCCTGTTCCCTAGAGCACCCAGGTGGATGTGTTCTGCAGACAGACCATGGGCACCCAGTGCTTTTGGTTGTAGGGACTGGGAGGTACCAGTTATCCTTGGACCCCTGTTGCAGGTGGCTAGGTGATGTGGGTGGAGCTACCAGTACGTAGGCACCTGATATGGGTAGGTGAGGACCCTGTTTAATAGGCAAAGTGGTTTCAAACATGGAACACCCACCTCTCCACCACATGGCCGAAACAGTTGCAATCTGCCAACAAGGGCCTATTCTCCTGAAATAGGCCCACACAGGTCCATGCAGTGGGGAAAGGTATTCAAAGTCAATGAACCATTTATGCCTGGACAGGAGCCACTTCTGTCCTGAGCTCCCCAGCTTAGTGGAGCTGGCAGATTATCTTTTTCCCTACTTGTGAATTTATTCCTTCTCCAAGGCTGGGAGAATGGCTCAGGGTGCTTGCTGTACCTATCTCAGCCTCAGGGAAATTGACAGCCACTGAAGCAGTTTTGGGGCTGGGGGCACGGTAAAGTATATGCAAGAACTTAGTTTTGTGGAGAGTGCTGTTCTTCTCTGGTTCTGGAGGTGCGAGTAGGCAATGTGGCTGGGTGTTTCTCCCTGGGGAAACTGTGGCTGAAAGCTACCGCCAGCCTGCTGCAGTCGCTGCAGGGAATGGTGCCTGAGGGTTCCCAGTGATTCAGGGCTGGTAACTCCTCTCCACTTCTGAGCTGTCTCTCCTCCTCCTGCCACTCAGTCCCTTTTCTAACTTTGCCTTTGATGTTCAGGGCCTCTAGGTGGTCATTAATACAATTGTTTCACTTGTTTTTTTGGGTCTTTGTTGTAAGAGGGATAACTGGAAGTGTCTGACTACTCTGCCATCTTGGCCCCCCCATCCTTGGATTCTTCAACACAACCTTGGACATTCACTATCCCTTGGTTAGAATTGGAACTTGAAGTAAAACGTAGTTGGTATTGCTTGCCAAAGTCCTAGTAAGGTATCTAAGTGGCTGACAAATGAATGATCTGAGAAGAATTGAAGGTTCTTACTGGATGCTTATTAAGTTCATGGAGAATCCATCCAGACCTTGTGATAAGTAAGGGATGTGGAGAAAAGTGGGAGATGAATAGCATTGGCTTATGACCTAGAGATGGAGCTTCATCTGCTGTCTACTTGGATAGCTGGATAAATCTGGGGAGTTGGTTATTTATGACCTGTGGGTTCCCTGCAGACCATCTCACACCCTAGATCCAAAGAGTGGGAAGGTGGAGAAGGAAATTGCTGTCTTCACCCTGAGGATACACCCCTTTTTCCATAAAAGATCTGAGCCACTACTTCAGCTAGCCTGAGTACTTAAATGCCTTGAACATTGCCAAAGTAACACAAATACTTATGGTAAAAAAAATACAACAACCTAAAATTTACAAAATACAATTCTTTAACTACCTTCCCCCATTCCTCAGGGATAACTACCATTAACAGTTTGATGTGTATTCCACCAGAATGCCTTTTCTATACACATTCAAATATACAGTCATAGTTTGTATTTATCTATGTATCTGTCTATCTATCTATCATCTATCTGTCTGTCTCTGTCTGTCTGTCTGTCTATCTATCTATCATCTATCTGTCTCTGTCTGTCTCTATCTTTTTTTCATAAAAAATGGGATCATGCACATTATTTCAAATTATTTTGCAGATTGTATTTTCCCACATAACAATGTGTTGTGGGCATACTTTCATGTTACCATATATAATATAAAACTGCTTGTCCTTTTTAATGGCTTCAAAGTATAATGTAGACTGTATCATAATTTATCTTACTAGTCCCTTATTGTTAGACATTTAGGTTACCTCCAGTTTTTTGCTATATACAGTTTTTAGAATACACCACAGTGTATTTATACGTGCAGATATCTCAGTAGGTAAGATTTTTAAAAGTAGAATTGCTAGGTTGAAGGCTATGCACTTTAGAAATATTAATAGGTACAGCCAAACTGCTTTCTAAAAATGTTATACCAATTTACCCTCCTTCCAGGTTATGTTTTCTTGCCCATCTGCTAAGAAATAGTGACATGCTGGTATTGCTTTAATTTGTATTTCCCAGATCCCTGGTAAAGGTCAGCTTCTTTTTACTTTGATCCATCATTTGTATTTCTTATTTTTTTTGTGAATTGCTTGTTCATATCTTTACCCATTTTTAGGATTGTTTAACTTTTTCTTATTGGCTTTTAGGAGTTCTTTGTAAATTAATATTAACTCTTATATCCAAATATTCCCACATTTGGAACGTATTGTTCCAAATGTGGCGAGTATTTGTCTCCTAGTTTATCTTTTAACATTGTACATGTTTTTGCAACTTGTCTATTCTTTCTTTTATTTATTTATTTATTTTTGCTGTGAGGACTTTTGAAACACCCTAATACAGTATAAAAAAGTCATTATCTGACCCCTGTGTCCGTAGATAACCATCGATATTAATCCTTGTTAATCTTTCCAGTGTTTCTTTTTGGAAATATAAGCCAATTAGAATTCATACTTACTTCACCCCTTTCATGTCAAAAATAGATATACTCTTTGTCATGGATTGACAAAAATATGTGTATCAATTTGGCTGGGCCATGATTTCCAGCATTGTTTGGTTGTCCTCCATTTTGTGATTATAACTTTATATTAGAAAGGATTAGGGTGGGGTTGTAACACCACCTGTACCTAGGTCACATCCCTGATCCAGTTAAAGGGAGTTTCCCTGGGGTATGGCCTGCACCACCTTTTATCTCTCAAGAGATAAAAAGGAAAGGGAAGCAAGCAGAGAGTTAGGGACCTCATACCACCAAGAAAGCAGTGCTGGGAGCAGATCATGTCCTTTAGACGTGGGGTCCCTGTGCAGAGAAGCTCCTAGTCTGGGGGAAGATTGATGAGAAGGCCAACAGAGAGAGAAAGCCTTCCCCTGGAGCTGACACCCTGAATTTGGACTTACAGCCTACTTTACTGTGAGAAAATAATCTTCTCTTTGTTAAAGCCATCCACTTTTGGTATTTCTGTTATAGCAGCACTGGATAACTAAGACACTGTTCAATTCCTTGCATTTGAACCCAGCAATATGTGTTGTAGATCTTCTCATATCAATCCACAGAAAGTCTTATCATTCTTTTTCTGCTTATATATGCCCTAAAATAATATTGAAAACCTATATGCCCCCTCACATATTTTAGCGGCCATTTAACATTTTTTACCCTAAGTATAAGTAGTTGCAAAGGATGTGTTTTCTAGCATGTTGTATATTGTATACAGGCTTTAAGTATATTTTCTTCAAAACCTTGGAACTGTAGATTTATATGAACTGGCAAAGGTAGCTCTCGTTAGCAAAGCAAACAGCCAAATCAGATCTATTTACCTCCTGTCAGAAAAGTCTGACTTACTATTTTTTAAATCCATACAGGCATGTTAAGTAGGCAGCCCCCAGACAACCTTCAGTCTTCAGAATTCTAATTCCAAGATAGGACAAGTAGATAAATAGATACGGTCATGAGATGAGCCACGTATTTGTCTGCTAGATGAAATAGGGTATAATTCTTTTCAGTACTTCCTTTGTGATCTCATCCAATCTTGTGGCTTTAACTGCCCTCCATACACCAATGACTTTCTGTTTCCTTATGTATTACTCTGTAACAAACTGCCCCAAATCTTAGTGCCTTAGAGCAACAGTGATTTGTCATTTCTCATGACTATGAGGGTTGACCAGGCAGTTCTTCTTCTTCACGTGGTGCCCACTGGCATGACTGGAAGAGCGAAAATGGCCTCACTCACATGGCTGGCAGTTGGCGCTGGCTAGGGGCTGGGGTTAGCAGAGGGTCTTGACTGAGACCCTTGGTTCTCCTCCGTGTGGCCTTTCTGCATGGCTTCTTGTTCTTATGGAGCCCTTATGGAGTGCAGTGGTTAAGAGCCCAGCAGCTAACCAAAAGGTCAGCAGTTCAAATCCACTAGCTACTCCTTGGAAACCATATGGGGTAGTTCTCTGTCCTGTAGGGTTGCTATGAGTTGGAATTGACTCAATGGCAATAGGTTTTTGTTGTTGTTGTTGTTCTTCTTATAGTGTGGTAGCTGGATTCCTAAAACAGTTTTGTTTATTCTTGACTCCATCATTTAAAAATAACTGTCTAAAAGTTAGATGATACAATCCAAGGTTCAAAATTCAAAAGATGTGAAAATAAAAAGAGTGAAAAGAATTCCGTTTACTGCTGTCATCCAGCCACCGACATTCTTTGGGTGATTTGTATATCCTTCCAAAGTGTTAGGTTTGGTTTTTTGGTCCCTAGATTAAAAAAAAAAAAATGCACGTGCAAGTCGATATGCGGAGTTCTGTGTCTTGCTTAGAAAACCTTTCCACCCTAATACTACAAAATTTTCTTCTTGAAGCCCTATAGTTTATTACTATTTTTTTTAAATGAAGATCTTTTAAGTAGATTTTATTGTGTGTATGATATGAGACCAGAATTGATGGTCTTTAAGGGAAGTCAAATCATTGGCATTTACTGAACAGTAGCTCCACTGGGGGACTCCGAAGAGTTTCCCATCCCCTCAGTGCTGAGGGCTGTCCACGTGGTTCACATGGACATCAAGCCCAACCAAACCCATTGCCAGTTCTGACTCCTAAGGGTTTTTCATAATGGAATCTCTCTTGGAACTTTCTGATCTGTGTGAGGGCAGAAGGAAGAAGTCAGATGAGTTGGAGCTGTTAGATTTTTTTTTTTTTCCTTTTGGGGTTGGGGGGCAGTGGGTGGATTATAGGAATTAGAGGAAAAGAAAGATATGGGAATCTGCTCCTTCTGAAGGATCAGTAGAGAAGCCTGGGGGGCTTGAAGTGGTAACTTATCCCTAACTTGGGACTTCATAATGGCCACTTGGCTTAGAGCAATTGTCAGTGTCAAAGCTGACACTATTTTTTATAGCTTATATGTCCAGTAAGGTTCTATAAGTTGAAGATTTCCACCTGACCCGAGCTTGTTTCCTATTATGGGAAGAAAGTGCATTAAATTTTACTAAACACCCACTATGCAACAGGTATAGTACTTGATATTTTTATGTGTTATTTCGTTTATTCCTCAAGAAGTTCATTCAGATGTTATAAGATCAGCCTTGTCTTCATTCAAAAGATAAACTGAGATTCAGGGAAGCTAGGCCTTTGGCCAAAGTTACTCAGTTAACTAGGAGAAGATTTGGGATTTGAACTCAGACTGAGCCCAATGCTCAGGCCCTTCCCCAACACCCGGAAGGCTTGAAAATTAACCAGCCAAACAAGATTTTTACAAAGAGATTAAGAAACCCTGGGGGCGTAATGGTTAGGCATTTGGCTGCTATCCGAAAGGTTGGCAATTCAAACCTACCCAGCAGCTCTGCAGGAGAAAGACCTGGCCATCCGCTCCCGTAAAAATTACAGCCTAGAAAACCCTAGGGGACAGTTCTACTCTGTCACGTGGGGTTGCTGTGAGTAAAAATCGAAAAGATGACACCTAAAAACAACGACAACACACAAAGAAAGCCTAACAACAACAATAACAACACATAAAGAGATTATTTATAGAATTTATGGGAATCAGCTATTTTAAGAACTGTGAAAAAACAGTGTGGGGTTTCCTCTCTCTTCTTGAGGGGGAAAGAGAATCAAGATCAGCAGCCCAAGGCTAATTCCTGTGAGGTGGAGGTCTGACATGCCTCTCTCTGCCATCTTTACCAATTCTGACAGCAGCCGTCCCTCCCACGGCATTCTCTACCTCTCTGCTGGGTTCGATAATTCATTGCAATGACCACACAGAACTTACAGACAATACTCACAATTATGGGGTTTATTAGGGAAGTAACAGTTACGATTCAGGCTGAGGAACACAGGATACAGTTCTTCCATCTGGACGGCCTCTTTTCGGCTATACTCACAGGCACACTTTTCTCTGGCCCTAGGTCTCTGCCCTGCTTGGGGAGGTGTTACAAAGCTCTTTTAGTCCCTGCCAATAAGTTCCCAGAGGCACCCCACTCCGCCAGTTAAGCCTTGGCCCAAAGGCATTCAGCTTTCTTACTCCACGGGCCAGGAAGTCCGATGCTTGGTCTCCTGCCGGTCTCTCCTGCCACAATGCTTCTTGCAGTTTTCAGGGTTACATCTCTCTCTCTCTCTCTCTCTCTCGGTCTTCTTGTTCCAGGAGTTTCTCAGAGCAGGGATCCAGGGTCCAAAGGACCTGCTTTCTGCTCCTGGCTGTTCCTCCTTGGTGGTGGTAGTGGGATTTTCTCTCTACTCTGGAATTGGCACTCTTTTAAGGCAAAACTCACCAATCCCCTTGGTGGGCCACAATTATCTTATTTGCACAGCCCCACCCAGTCACTTGGGTGGGAGTTACAGGACCCATGACGAGAAAGGCCACACAAAACCCGTCCACTGCACCCCCAAGAACCATACGTGGAATTCATTTTCCAAAAAGTAAAGTGGTCATTGCAATTGATTTTTTTTTTCCTTTGGAAAGAAGATCCACCCATTGACCCATTGCCGTGGAGTCGATTTCAACTCATAGCGACACTATGGGACAGAGTAGAACTGCCCCACAAGAGTTTCCAAGGTTGTAATCTTTACCGAAACAGACTGCCACATCTTTCTCCCGCGGAGAGGCTGGTGGGTTCCAACTGCCAACCTTTCGGTTAGCAGCTGAATGCTTAACTACCGTGCCACCTGGGCTTCTTGGAAGAAGACCTAGTCCCTGTGAATTGCTTTCAGGCTGGCCTGACAGGCAAATACCTATCAAGGATTTGGAAACAGAGAGTAATGGGTCCTCTTCCTTGACCCCAAATACTCACCCCTATCACTGCTTACTTTGTCCTGGACTTCTGCTAGCCTTCCTTTGATCTAAGGTATTATCTTTTACCAAAATGGAAACGTTCCCCAAGAGCCTAAATATTAAGCTCTCATCATGAATACCTTAGAGGAGAAGGGGTTATCATAATACTTTTTACAGGATGTAGTCAAGAAGGAATGGGGCTCAGGATGGGTGGGTGAGCTTTGATCTTTATTCGATAAGGCAAAGAAAGAGGGGAAGCATTTGGTTTCTTGAGCATGGGGTGTGGGTAGGGGCATGGTATGCTGTGTTTGGAGATTCAGGGCAACGTGGAGGTTCTGTTGACTGGTGGGGGAACTATAAATCCTCAGGGAGCAGTGCGGGAGGGACTAAGAGCAGTTTCCCTCATTTCAGTAATTGGTGTAGAGCCCAGTCCAGTAGCGTGACGTCTCCCAGAAGCTGGGTGCTCCCTTGGCTGAGGCGGAGTTAAAGATCTCAGTGGAGGTCGGAGGTGAGCAAGGATGAAAGCAACAAAAAAGTCAGGGCAAGGCAGACTAATTAGCTTCCGCCTTCCCTCCCGCGGCCTGGCCTGATATTTGAGGTGACATTTAAAGTCATTGTAGAGATGTGTGGTGGAACCACGGATGAACGCTTTCTGGAGCCTGCGGAGAGACGAGGCTGATTTCCCAGCCTCCTGGCTGGCAGCTTCTCAACCTTTTCCTGCAGAATTTTCTGCATGTGGGGCCCTCTACTGGGCCGTGAGAGGAGGAGGGACCTCTCTTATCTCCAGGTGCCCCTGTCTAATGAGGACTCAGAATCCCTCTCCCTGTTGGGTTCTTAGGGTCTATGGGAGATGGGGCACACTCTAGAATTCAGTCAACGTAGTTAAATGAAGTTGGTCCCAAGTGTAAGAGAGGAGAAGAGGGATAGAGGCAGATAGATCACCATTTCAGAATCATCTGGGGAGTTTGTTAAAAATGCAAGCCTCTGGGGGCGAGGCCTAGCTATCTGCATGGATAACCAACTCTCTGAGGTGATTCTGCTGCCCATTAAAGTTTGAGAACCTCCGAGATAGGGAACGAGAGAGGTTAGCTGGACGAGGCCTCCAGGGAGAAGTAGACTTGAATTTCAGTTTCCAGGTGATATTTGTCTTAGGTGCGGTCCTCAGGTGTAAGGCTAAGGTACCTGTTCACCTGGGGACACCAGGCTGTCATAGGAGAGGCTGGCAGGCGTCCATCTCACCCCATGGGTGGTGTCACTGAAGATGTGTTGCCACAGGCTTCACTTTAGCACTTGGGTGCTAACCGCCAAGGGGACAGACGTGGTGTGGGAGGTGGCTGAGGATGGTATCTGCTGGAGTGTTTGATTCATTTTGTGACTGAAGCACAGCTTGCAGGGCAAAATGGCAGCCTGGTGGAGCCTACTTCCTGAGTTGGGGTGGGGGGAGAATGCCATGTTGGCGGATGGTCTTCACTTTGGTTCTCAGACACTAGCAACTATGCCGCCTCCTGTGGGGCCTTCACCCATTGGATAGCTCCATGTGTCTGCGGAGCTGGTCAGTGCTGCTGAGGGAACAGTGGTCATTATTGCCCTAGGGAGATGAGTGGGGAAGATTTAAGACATGATTGGTTCTCTCCTCCCTCAGTGCTGCTTGCCTTCTGCTCCGTATACTTGTGCTGGCTTTATCTGATCAGGAACACAGTGTTTTCATGTTGGGGTGGGTGGAGAGAGGGAGAAAGAACAGTGCCAAGGAGAGAAGAAGGAACAGGGAAGAGAAAGGAACACATGTATGTTGTGATATTGGGTAACCGGTGACTGTCTAGACAGGTGATAGTCTGTTGCTGGCCTGGAGATGCTGCTTGCTTCTGGAGAACATCTCAGAGCTGGCTGTGTGGGCCGGAGGGACCATGCCAATGGCAATGGTTGTGCCTTTGACCAGGAGGGAAGAATGAGCCGCTGTGGAAGCATTATTTAAGACAGAAAACAACAAGAACAACAACCTACTCATAAGACTCTGTCCTGGCCAATATCCCCGTTCTTTTTAATTGCACCAGGGCTAAACGACAACTCTGATAGTCTCTTGGAACATTTCATTCAACTTCTGGAGGGGCTACATTTAAAGAAAGGCTGTGAGGCTCTGTGGGAGTTAGAGAAATGAGCAGTGGTGGACTGGGAACTCTGAGAAATCCCAGCTTGATGAGATTAAGCTGATCTTCAGTAAAATCTGGGCTGAACGGGCTTCCTCCTGAGCCTGATCCGGTGAGTGATGCCTGTGTTCTTAGGTTCACTCTTTGTGGAGAAGTGCTTGCACGTATTGTTCTTTAACAGCCTTTTTATCCTTGAAAATGAGGCTGTGTGAAATGGTTTGCCCTTGATGGTTGGGGGGTCAGATTCTTCCTCCAGGCCTAAGAATGGGGCGTGGAAAAGTCATGTTAGCATCATTAGAGCATTTTAGTTTACATTGTGTCTACTCAGTAGGTCACCTGGGCTTTCTGCCTCACGCTCAGACATTCTTTCCACAGCTCATCTTTATCCAGGTCTCCTGCCATGGCAGGAGCCATGTTTACATTCGTACATCCATGTCTGCATTTATACATTCATATAATCCACTTTTTGGATTTCTTCCCAAGTTGTGTTAGATAAAACCATTCCTTGGCATTCTTATTTGGAGATATGCTCCCTTGACAGCCAAGAACTAGGAGCCAAAGAACAAGATGAAAGGCTGTTAGTCACTCAGTGGCTACACTCAGATCCTGTACTCAGCGTAGGCCCCTGCCATGTCAGCACTGCCCTGGAGAGCACTCACTAAGGACTCCTGTTTGGAACAGTAGGTCCTGCCCTACTGTGAGGACTTCCATATTTTGGTGAAAGATGTAGCAATTCGGTAAGGAACAGTCCAGAGCCACAGAAACTCTTCTTTGGGAGGAGATAGCTGGCATGTATTTCTTTCTTAGCTCTGCCACCTACTAGTCATTTGACCTTAAGCAAGTTATTTAATTTAACGTCTTGGAATATGGGTTTTCTCCTCTGTAGAAAGGGGAAATTGATACCAATCCTACAGACCTTGCAGTGTGGTTAAGAGGCCCAAAGGAAATGATGGATGTAAAAGTACTTTGTGAACTAAAAAGTATTGAATATCTGTGAGCGATGGGTTCTTGTTGTTCACGAAGGGGGAGACTGCGGGTCAGTGTACCGTTCTCTGAAGCAAGGAGGAGGGGTTTGCTTGCATTCTTGTGTTAACTCCATGCTGGAGTCTTGTCCATTTAAGGTAATAACAAAATAATACTAACATAGCCTGGGAGGTAATTTCTGGGGTAGCAGTGTCTCTGCTCAGTTGCTGTTTAGGAAGGAAATGCAATGCTGTGGTGCCAGTGGAGGGAAGGTCGGTGAAGATGGTGGCTCTGCTCGCTTGCTCCCTCTCCCTCCTAGCTCCCGCCCCCTGGACAAGCCTCTTCCCAAATCTGAGTTCTGCCAGAAATCTGCAGCCTGTTTCATCTTGGAGGCCTAAGTCCCAAGGAAGAGCTGAAAGTGAGGGAGGCTTGCTCCTGCCAGCTGCCTGATGGAGACCAGGAGGCTCGGGATGCCAGCATTTCTATTAGGACAGTGAGAAGGCATTGCTGGCATGGCCTAGGCTGAAACACAAGGTGTGATGAATGTGCACTTGGCTGCTGGTTAGTTTTTAGGCTTGAAGAGCAAGTTTGTCCCAGACCAGGGGTTCCCTCCTATTTCATTTCTGTGAGCAGGACTCCGAGTCACCAGGGGCATAGCCTCACTGTGTGGGTGGCCAGGTCACCATAACATGGATTCCCAGCAGGGCAAGGACGAGGCACCCTGTCATCCTTCTACAGACCTTAGGCAGTGCCCAGGGACTGAGTCCCATAGTCCACTCCTCTCCCTGCCATACAGATGAAGTTGTATGGGGTGCCTAGACTCGCGTCTTCATTCCTTCTTTTAGCAACAACTAGAGCACTTGCAAAGTTCAAGATACTGTATTAGGTACTTTGGGAATACCTAATTACAAAACAGATCCTTCCTTCATGGGGTGTGTGGTTGAGTAGGGCAGAGAAGTCATATAAAGGAGAATCCAAAAAAAAAAAGTAAAGAAAAAGAAACCCATTGCCATCGAGTCGATTCTAACTCATAGCAGCCCTCTAGGACAAAGTAGAAATGCCCCTTAGGGTTTCCAAGGAGTAGCTGGTGGATTTGAACTGCTGACCTTTTGGTTAGCAGCCAAATTCTTTTTTTTTTTTTTAATAATTTTTATTGTGCTTTAAGTGAAGTTTACAAATCAAGTCAGTCTCTCACACAAAAAACTTATATGCACCTTGCTACATACTCCCAATTATTCTCCCCCCAATGAGATAGCTGGCTCCCTCCTTCCAGTCTCTCTTTTCGTGACCATTTTGCCAGCTTCTAACCCCCTCTACCCTCTCATGCCCCCGCCAGACAGGAGATGCCAACATAGTCTCAAGTGTCCACCTGATGCAAGTAGCTCACTCCTCACCAGCATCCCTCTCCAACCCATTGTCCAGTCCAATCCATGCCTGATGAGTTGGCTTTGGGAATGGTTCCTGTCCTGGATCTACAGAAGGTTTGGGGACCATGACTGCCGGGGTCCTTCTAGTCTCAGTCTTTTTATGAGAATTTGGGGTCTGCATCCCATTGTTCTCCTGCTCCCTCAGGGGTTCTCTGTTGTGTTCCCTGTCAGGACAGTGATTGGTTATAGCCGGGCACCATCTAGTTCTTCTGGTCTCAGGATGATGTAAGTCTCTAGTTCATGTGGCCCTTTCTGTCTCTTGGGCTCGTAATTACCTTGTGTCCTTGATGTTCTTCATTCTCCTTTGATACAGGTGGGTTGAGACTCATTGATGCATCTTAGATGGCTGCTTGCTAGCATTTAAGACCCCAGATGCCACTCTACAAAGTGGGGTGCAGAATGTTTTCTTAATAGATTTTATTATGCCAATTGACGTAGATGTTCCTTGAAACCATGGTCCCCAACCCCTGCCCCTGCTTCGCTGACCTTCGAAGCATTCAGTTTATTCAGGAAACTTCTTTGCTTTTGGTTTAGTCCAGTTGTGAGCAGCCAAATTCTTTAACCACTGCACCATCGGGTCTCCATAAAGGAGAAAATGCAATTAAAAAAAAAAAACCATACAGAAAGGAAGATCAGGGAAGGCTGCCCAGATTCTGAGGCATTTGATTTAGAACTTGGAAAAATTAGGAGATTTGGCCGTGAGGAGATGGGGGGGTAGGAAGGGCATGCTGTTGGCAGGAAGAGCAGGAGCAAAGGCATGGAGATGGGAAACCAGGGGATGCATTGTTATGTGGGGAACTGAGGGCCTGGTGGCAGGGAGTGGGGGTGAATGCTGAGCACTGATATCTACCAGGTGCTATGACAGAGGATAGAAGAGTGGCCATATACTAGGTCATCTTTGTCTTTGACCCTCACAAATACTATTCTCTCCAGTTTGCAGAGGGAGAAGCAGGGGCCTAAGGAGTTGATATAGCTTGATCAAGGACAGACAGCTATTAAGTGGTAGAGCCAGGGTTTGAACCCTTGACTGTCTGACTCCAGAACCCATGCTGTCCCCACTGTAGCAGAGGGCTCATGAAGGAAACTAAGAGAAAAGGGTTTGTGGCCTTTTTCTGGTCATGTGAGTCGAAAAGTCTTGGGGAGAGGTCCCTGTAGTTCCCACAGGATGAGGCAGCAGATCTCTGGGTCTTCTGGACTAGCCTCAGAGTTCAGAGTGGCTGAGCCCCTTGCTTCCCCTTTCCCCCGATCCTCTGGCCTCTGGTATGGGAGGCAGGGGAAGGTGGGAGAGTGGGAGACTCTGGAATGAAACTCAAGACATGGCCTTGACTCTGAATTTTTCCCCCCAAACCACGGCAAACCTTGCCTCTTTGCAAAAGCCCTGGAGACCTACCGCCCCCGCATCTCTGACCTACCCTTGGGTCCATGCAGGCTCGGTCTGCACACGGCGTTGTTCTGCACTTGTTCCTTTGTTGCTGTGAAACAGGCTCCCGGCACAGTCAGCCTCTGTGTGGGAGGACTGGTGGCTGTCTTCACAGGCAGGCATTTGCTTAGAGCAGCCTGCGTCTGAGCCCATCGTCAAGTGATTCCGGCCTCCTCGAGTTGGCGGTGGTGGGACGAGGCTCTGCTGAGGGGACTGGCTGTGAAGGATGAGTTCAGGGTGGGATGACGGACCGCTTCTGGGACCAGTGGTATCTCTGGTATCTCCGCTTACTCCGGCTGCTGGATCGAGGTATTCCTGAGTGTGTGTGTGTGTGTATAAGAGAAAGGCAGAGAGACATATATACACATAGATACACACACAGACACAGAGACTACACGCAGACACAGAGAGAAAGACACAGCAGAGAGGGGAGCAGAGCAGGGAGCAAGAAGAGAAAGAAGAAGGAATGAAACAGAGGCAATTAGCAAGCAGATGGAAAGTAAAGAAAGGCAGTTTTTTGGGGTCATTTGTGACCCAGCTGGAAACTGGGAGCACAGGGCCATTTGGGGAGCATCTATATAACAAATAGCATTTCCTTTCTTTCTGGGTTTTTCATCAAGCTCAGGACTATAGGGAAGGGCAAGTTAAAGCCTGTCTCACAGGGCTCTTGATCGAACACTCTGGGAAGGAAGCATTGCAGGAAGGAGAGCCATCCCTGCAGCAAGAGGCAGGGGGCAAACAGGCACAGTCTCAGATCTCAGCTCTGGCACTTAACAGAGGTGTAGCAAGGGAGGGCAAAGGGGCATTTGCCCGAGGGTGCAAGTCTGTGGGCGGGGGGGAGGGGAGGAGGGGCTGCCAGACAAGGCATAAAACAACATTGCGAGGCACCACAAGAGGGGAGAAGGCATTTCTGCTAACATGTTGCTGCTGTCAACATCTGTTCATCTTGAAATGGGGGGGGGGTACAACTTAGAGACTGCCCCTGGGCACTCAAACTGTGGGGGGAGTGCAATTCAGAGATTACCCCTGGGTGCTTGTTACCCTCACTGTGCCCCTGCTCTTTACCAGCTCTTTGACTTAGGTTGATTAAGTGAATTTTCTGATCACATAATCTGTAAAATGGGCGTGGTGAGGCCTGTCTGCTAGGGTTGTTGTGGAATTATTATTTAATGCATATGTGGTTCACAGTAGGTGCTTAGTAACTGTTAATCTTCTCCCTGTATGGCTCTCAGCATCAGGAAGCTTTAGCACCTGTCCTGAGGACAGCTCCCTTTGTGGATTATCTGTAGATAGAGCCAGTGCAGAATTTGTGGGGTGCAGGCATTTGAGGACAAGGAGGTGAAAGTCAGTGTTATTCCTCAGGTTCGTCTGACCTGCCCACATTGCACTATCAGGTATTAATGCAATTAAAATCTCCTGGTAACGTGACACAAATCCAGACGTTCCATTTTAAGGAAAAACTCACGTTAACTTTGTTTAGTAATTGATTTTTTTAAATGCTGAATGTTGTTTTTAAAAGCTTTGGCAAGAATGAGAGGAAACCTCTGATGGAAAAGATGGTCCCAGGGAAGCCCTGATACACACCCAAGGTGTGTTCATCTCCATCAGGAACTGTCCTAGGTGTGCCAGGAGGTCAGCTCCAGGTGGAAGCAGAGAACTGCAAAGAGCAGATGAACCAGGGCCCTTATCAAGGAGAAATCAAAGATGGAGGGAACCAAACCAGCACACAGGAAATGCAGTCTCTCTCTAACACTGGGAAACAGGCCAGAGGGAGCCCAGAGTTGAGATAAGAGGAGAATGTGAAGAAGGGACCCAGAACTTCCTACTGGTGGAGATCATAGGCTGGGAGATTGGGGCGGGGTGGTATCAGATGAGACTCTCCCTTGCAGTAATCCCCCTTATCTGTGTGACCTCAGGCAAGTTCCTCAACCTCTCTGTGCCTCCTTCCCTTTATTAAAAGGGATGACGATGGTAATAGTAGCACCAACTTAGAGGGTTGCTGTAGGGGTGAAGTGAGACATGGCAAGTCCAAAGCACCTATCCCAGTGCTTGGCATGAAGAAAGTGCCCCTTAGATGTTGGTTTTCATTATCAAGATGGTTAATTCTCACTGTCCTACAAACAGCCTGGGAAAGACAGGAGCAGGTGGTATGTAATAACCAGGAGCCGAGAAAAGTCTAATTAAGAATTGTTAGAGGCTTAGAGAAAATTTATGCTAATGTGAATTAAAACAAGGTTCAAACTAATGTAATACAGATGCTACTTACAAGAGAAAACTGGATGTTAATGTATAAACTAATAATAATTCTTTTTTTAAAAGAAAATGCTTGTGTGCAAAATACTTGAATTTGCAAATTTAGGTTCAAGTTCTGGCTCCATCACTTTCTAAGTGCTCTTGACAAAAATGATTTAAACTGACCCTCAGTTTGTTAATCTGAAGAATGGGAATGTTATTAATAATAATAATACCTATATCATAGACTTTGGGGAAAATGTAATGTTAGTGCCTAGAAAAGTGGTAGACATTTTTGGAAATGTCAGGTTAATGAATTTATGGATTGATGGTTTAGCCAGTCCTCCTAGATAGTAATGTTGGTTGCCAGGCTTGTCTTCCATGCATACTTTATCACTGCACAAGGCTGTAATTTGAAGGTTTACAGTCTTTCATGAGGTGTCTCTTAGGTTTTTCTTGATGTCGAGCTTTAGACTAACAGCTCGTGACTACGTAGGGCCTCTGATTTCTGGGGTGTTTGGTGATTATGTTGTCCAGTACTGGTTAATGGGAGCATTAAATACCCACATCCATATTTGAGGAGAATTTTTGGATACAACAGCTTTCCTCCAGTTAACACTGCATAGAAAATTACACGCCTTAAAGTGGCATGCTAGACCTAGCTCACTCATAGGAGGTACTCAATAAATACTTGTTGAATGAATGAATGAATGAAGAACCTGTCCTTTTGGGCAGTGAAGAAAATTCTCTTAGATCTCTCTTTAGTATAAGAGAATTTAGCCCTCTCCTGTTTTAGGAAACCCCGGTGGCCCAGTGGTTAAGAGCTACAGCTGCTAACCAAAAGGTCGGCAGTTCGAACCCACCAGGTGCTCCTTGGGAACCCTATGGGGCAGTTCTACTCTGTCCTATAGGGTCGCTATGAGTTGGAATTGACTTGATGGCAATAGGTTAAATGGGTTTCATCTGTTGTAGGATTTTATGTCATTTTTATCCTCATTATTGTCAGGCCTCATGTCATTTTGAAACTAACGGGCCTCAAAAAAGTGAGGAGGGAATAAGAAATGAGAAGAAGTGGGAAATGATGAGTTTAGTCCAGGAAATTGATATATCTGACAAGCTGTGTGCCGGCCTGAGTCATCTGCTTGGCTGTGACTGGGGGTAGATGAATCTGCGATTTGACACACCTAGGAAAAGAGAGGAAACGTTAGAAGACATCACAGAGCGGAAATAAACTTTACAGGAAATAACAGTGTGTGCTTGGTGGTTACAGAGTGAGTAATCTTTTGTCTCCCTCAGTGTTGTTCATTTAAGGGGAAAAGATTTAAAAAATAAAAGGGATTGTTTGGTAGGACTACGCTTAACTGTATGTAAGGATTTATATGATAATTGCCAGCTTGCTTAGACATTATTATTTTGACCATTTATTCTCCTTAATAACAGATGCTGCTTTTACAGCGTTTGTTACTGGGCGTTTGTCAACTCTGCTGATTGTGTTCTGTGCTCACAGGTGGTGACTAAGGAGATGGTCCCTATGATGGGGATACTCCATCAACAGAAAAGAGCACATACAGACAAGAAACATGAGTTATAGGTAAAGAAGAGAAGTAATGTTGCAGTCTTAGTTATCTAGTGCTGCTGTAACAGAAATACAAGTGGTGGATGGCTTTAACAAAGAGAAATTTATTCTCTCACAGTCCAGGAGGCTAGAAGTCTGAATTCAGGGTACCAGCTCCAGGGGAAGGCTTTCTTTCCCTATCGGCTGTGGGGGAAGGTCCTTGTTGTCAGTCTTCCCCAGGTTCAAAGGATGTGCACTCCTGGCTGTTCTTGCTTGGTGGTAATGAGGTCCCCCAGTCACTCTGCTCACCTCTCTCTTTTATATCTCAAAAGAAATTGACTCAAGATATAACCTAATCTTGTAGATTGAGTCCTGCCTCATTAACATAACTTCCTCTAATCCTGACTCATTAACATCATAGAGGTAGGATTTACAACACATAGGGAAGTCACATCAGATGATAAAATGGTAGACAATCACACAATACTGGGAGTCATGGCCTAGGCCAGTTGACACACATTTTTGGGGGACACAATTCAATCCATAACAGTTGCCTTTTGTTGTTGTTGAATTTTGGCATAGCCATGGGGCCCTGACACGTGAAGTGGGGGTGTACATCCCTTTGCTTACATGTAATTTTTTTGTTTTTTTGACAGTGAAAGGGAAAAGTGAAAGACTGAAGCTCTTCTTCATTCACAGAGCATCCATCAGTCAGTGTTTTCCAAAGCGTGGGCATGCCCACCACTGGTAGCGCATGAGATGATTTTAGTGATTTACAGACGATCCTTCAGCTTTCTCTGTGTTTACGGCTTGGTGCCGTCCGGAGGATAATCTGTTCAGCCCAGTGCTTGCTTCTGCTGGGCTGCCCACCCCCTGCCCCCACCCCATCCAGAGGCAGCCCATCCTCAGCCCCACCCATCCCTCAGCTCTCCTCTTTGCATTCCCACCTCCAACTTTCCTGAGTCTCTTCCAGCAGCCCTGGCTGGGGCTCATGCTTCTCTCGTCTTAATCTCTGGCTCTTCCGGCCCACGCGTTCCCTCAGTTCCACCTCTCATGCCAGCGCAGACTCCCCTTCTCTCAGTCCCTAATGCCCCTTTAACAGCATAGCCTCATGCTCCCTGAAGCCCACTTCCTGGCATTCCTCCATTACTCTCCAACCCCATCCCTAAGCTTTCATCCCTTCTCACCCCTGTGCCTGGGCCATCTTGCTCTTAGCCCTGTGGATCCTGCGTCTACAGCCCTGGCTTGCGCCTTCCTGACTTCTCTGCCCTCTAACTCTGGGCACCTTTTCCTCTCAGGAGCCACAGTCTTTTCTTCTTTTGCCTCTGTATCACCTTGTCACTATCCCCAGTCCACTAGTTTCTTTTAAAAATAAATTTAAGTAGAAAAATAGAGTCGACTTAAAACAATATCAAGGAAATAACAACATAGGAGGTATGTAGGTATGGTGAAAATGCTGGTAACAGTGTCAAAATGACTGATGTTTGGAAAACTGAAGTGATGTGTTGAATTTACAACGTAGGTCTCATTGTTCTTGTTAGTTACTGTCACATCAGTCTTGTAAAGGCTCTAATTTCTTCTTGGATGCTCCATCTATATTCCTGTAGCTACTGCAGAGTGCTTTGGATTATGGACGAGAAATCATCTGGGTCTCAACCTTGGATGTACATTAGAACCATCTAAGGAGCTCTGAGGAAGCACCAGTGTCTGCCTCGCCTCCCCCCTGCTCCCACCACACAAACCCTGATCAATTAAGTCAGAGTCTCTGGAAAGGGTGCTGGGGCACTGGTATTTTTAAGAGCTCTACACGTGATCCTAATGGCAGCCAGGGCGGTGGACTGCTTGTTGCTGTCCTTTAATGTGCGTAGCGGAAAGTAAAGACAAAAATGACCCTTGAGAAAAATAACAAAATCAATGAGAAAATCAGTTACTATATGAGAATAATAAACACAGGAATGTACTCAGGAACAAAATTTTAAAGAGCACAATCCTTTGTGAATAATTCACGCAACATTCTTTAGACTTCAATTCCAACTGTTTTCTATCGCTACCGCCCTAAACCTTGACTTTTCTTCATTGCCTCAGGAAAAATATTTATATTTTCCTTAGGAGGCTGTCTGGTTCCAGCCTTTTTTGGGTTTAGGGTTGCTATGAGTTGAAATCGACTTGACGGCAATGGGTAACGGGTTCTGGCTGCCTAGACCTTTGGAGATAGGGGTGGAGGTTTGTCACTGGAGATATCAAAAGTCTTTTCTTACTTGATTAGTATAACTATGATAAGTCAGTACTGTCTGTATTCTGCTAGAATTAAAAGAAGAAAATCCCTTTCTTCCTTTAGGATAGATGGGAAGTAAGGCGAATAGCTGTCCTCAAGCCTTCATGGCGTTGGGCTCTATTTTGGCCAGGGATCTACTTATGTTTCCACTAAAGTTCACCTGTCCCTGACCAGCTGTTCTCTGTTGCCAAACATTCTGATTCAAGGTTTGATTCTGCCCAGGTACAGTGGTCAAGAGGCAGCTGAACTTCATGGCCTTGATTGTCAGGGCACCTGGGCCTTTGTGCTTACCCCCCCAAGGTCTTGTCCTTACCATGCCTGCAGCCCCCTCCAGGCCCCTGGTTTCCCATCCCTGCCAGATGCCTTGTCTTTGCCTTGTTTGCTGCTGTGCTGTCTGCCTAGGTCTGATCCCTGACTGGGTCAGACTTGATTGTCCCTGCCTAGAACCATCTGCTTGTGGCCAGACCCTAGCCTGCCTTGGACTCTGGATTGCCCACCTTGGTATGGTTTGTCCTGTTCTTACTAACTGATGCATATGCTTGCCTGGTAAGGGCTGATGGTCCCAGTACCATGTATGGCTTCTTTATGCCAACTTTTATAACTTGTCCCGTCCCTCCTATGGTCAGTGGGAAAAAGGAAGAAAAAAGAACACAGCACATGTCTGGAAAGTACATCATATGATTTTCCTGTTCTGGGGTTTTCTAATTAGAGGAGTTTAGGTTGCAGTAACCTTCCAATTTGAGCTGAATATTTATATGATACGTAAAGAATGGAATTTAACTTAGATTTTTAAGTCGCAAATACGTATCTATTATAGTTATTCAATGGAGCCCTGGTGGCGCAGTGGTTAAGCGCTTGGCTGCTGACTGAAAAGTCAGTGGTTTGAGCCCACCAGCTGCTCCATGCAAGAAAGATATGGCAGTCTGCTTCTGTAAAGATTTGCAGCCTTGGAAACCCTATGGGGCAGTTCTACTCTGTCCCATAGGGTCACTGTGAGTTGGAATCCACTCGACAGCAATGAGTTTGGTTTTGTTTTTTCATTGTTATTCACTTGGGTTTTGGCACAAAATCACCTTCCTAAAGGGACCAGACCTCTTGCCTGATAAACAGTCTGAACACAACACCACTTAAACACCATCACAAGACAATTCCTTGTTGCTCCACACCAGAACCTCCCCATCAACCTTCATATTTTTCTGTTTCCTTCTGAAGTGCCCTTACAGATAATCCACATCCTTCCCCTTCCAAAACTCTTAACCCCTAATTCCTCCAGAAAAAGCTCCCCTGACTAATCATACCAGATCCTATTGAGAGACCCGTGGGCACTTAGGTGTGTGCCAGTGTCCTGTGATTCAGGTGTTCTATGTGTAGTAATAGGACATACCCATGGGGTTGTTGTGAGCCTTAAAGGATTAGCCTGTGTGAAGTGCTTAGACCAGCGCCTGGCCCAAGGAAGTGCTCAGCAGGTATGTGCTTGTCCTCCGGGACTTCTTCGGCTTTTAGCAAACTTGGTTGCTTCTGGGCCCTTTCTCTCCTTTGGGAGTGGAGCTTCCCTGAGGGGAAGCCCCTTATCCCCACCATCCTTTTGTATTCTCACTTAGACGCCCAGTTTAATGTTGCATCGTAATAAACCTGTTGCTGTAGAGTCCATTCCGACTCACAATGACCCTTAGAGCAGAGTAGAACTGCCCTGTAGTGTTTCCAAGGAGTGGCTGGTGGATTTGAACTGCCGACCTTCTGGCTAGCAGCTGAGCTGTTAACCACTGCACCACCAGGGAACCTAATAAATAACTTTGGCTAAAGGGGCCTGAACTCTCCAGGGAACAAAAAGTCACTGGCTATCACAGCATTGTTGGGTTGGGAAAAATAGACCTATAATGATTTCTCAATTCCAAATAACTTAACCCCTTTGATTCTCATTATGTCTTTCTGAAGTAACTAAGCATAGGTTTCCATTTCACGGATAGGAAACAGGCTCAGAGAGGTTAAGTATTTTGCTAAAGTCACAGAGCTGTTAAGAGAGGAGGCAGGATCCAGGACCCCCAACTCCCATCTGGTATGGATTCTCTCCTAGACTTGCTGCATACAGGTAAAGAGACCCCCATCTTTCCCTCTCCCCAGTGTGCGTGTTAAGCTGAGGTGTCTAACACCCATGTTGGCAGATAATAGAGTATATCACCTGAGTGTCTTGTCTGTGGTGTGAGATCACTAGACAAGATGCATCTAGGCCAGGTCCTGAGGGAAGGACACTGATAGCTGCTCTTCGAGGTCCCGGTGTGGTGTTTCTATCCAGTAAGGTGGTGGTTACGTGAAGTGAGAACAGTAAAGCAGCACTTCCTTGGGTGTAGCATATCCTCCCAGGACCTATTCTTCTATTGTAGCCTATTCAGTGATTGCTGGAGCTGAGAGGCAGTGGGACAGCTATGTCCATGGATGGTTGGAAAGCTAACTGAATTCCTAGTGCAAGTGATGGGTTAGCTCTTCACCTTGTGGAAGGAGATGGCTTGTTATCAAAGAAATTGTCAAAGCAATAATTATTGTTGTTGCTGTTATTATTATTAGTGGTAATAGTACCTACTAAGGGCCCAGGCAGAGCAATGAGAGTTTAGGGGTAAGAGGTAGGATTCCTGCCCTCAAGAAGCTTACAATTCAAACTCGTGAAAAGTTCCTGAAAGACCGAGAACCATCATCAAACTCGTTCAGTCTCTGTTGACCTGTTTGTCAAGTGATGGAAGACTTATAAGGAGGTTCTTTTCTAGCTCTAGTGCTCCATGGTTTTCTGTGGGCAATACCTACAATACAGTGAATATTGAGTTGTTGAATAAGTGTTATGAATTCACAAGATGAAATGTTGAGAAGTAATTGTCTCTGAATGAAAGGAGAAATGATCATTCAAAATATCTCTTGAGAGCCTACTATGTGCTATGCCCTGTTCAAGGCTCTGAGAACACAGTGCTGAAGAAGACGGTGTTCTTGTCTTCATGAATCTTTATGGTCTAGTGAGGTAAGTAGACATAACAAGCCACACAATAAATAATACAATGGCAGGTAGAATAAAAAGAAGAGAAGTGAGTTAAGTAGTACTTAATTATATGCAGAAGAAAAGGAGGGATCCCAGATAGGGGGATCAATGTGAATAAAAGCATGGACGCTTAAGGGTACCAAGTGTACTTGGGGAATGATGACTAAGCTAGCCTAGTCTGGACCATTTCTGTGGTAAGTGTTAACACTGGAGTTACAGGTTGGGGCCAGTTTGTAAAGGGTCTTGCATATTAGGTTAAGAGCTTTATCTTTATATACAAATGATGGCAGGGCAGTAGTATTCAATTAAAAAAAATATTGAACAGTACCGATGTACCAGGCAGTAGGACTGGGAACACAAAGAAGCATAACCTGGGGTGCTCATGGCCTAAGGAGAGACTTAGATGCATAAAAAATATCTTACAACAAAATAAGTGTGATTGCTTAGGTCTGCATAGAATCACAGAGGACAGAATCTCTGACTGCCAGGAGGAGTTGGAGAAGTAAGTCTTCTCAGAGGATCTGATAGTATAGCTGGGTGGTGCAGGATGAGTAGGAGTTTGTTAGATGAAGAAGGCAGGACCAGACACTGTAGTCCATATAGCAAAAACAGAGGCACAAAAAGGATTGGAGGGGCTGGATAGCAAAAGAAGTGTGAGAAGTTCATTGTATCAGGAAGGTAAGATGCATGAGAGGAGAGAGAGAAGGAATAGGTCTGGAATGATATGCTGTGTAGGCAATGGTTAGCCACCAAGGACTTCTGAGCTCTTCAAAGATGATCTTTAAGGGCGAATCTAGATTCGTGTAAGTTATGGACTGAGACTGGTAGAAAAGAAGACTGGATGTGAGGAGGTGGCAGGTGTGAAAAGAAGAAAGGGAAGGATGTGCAGGACAAGATCCGAAAGAATAATAGGATGTCTTAGTCATCTAGTGCTGCTATAACAGAAATACCCCAAGTGGATGGCTTTAACAAAGAGAAATTTATTCTCTCACAGTTTAGGAGGCTGGAAGTCCAAATTCAGGGTGTCAGCTCTAGGGGAAGCCTTTCTCTTTCTGTTGGTTCTGGGGGAAGTGCCTTGTCACCAATCTTCCCTTCGTCTAGGAGCTTCTTTGTGCAGGAACCCCAGGTCCAAAGGACGCACTCTGCTCCCGTCACTGCTTTCTTGGTGATACGAGGTCCTTATGTCACTTTGCTAGCTTCTTTCTTTTATATCTCAAAAAAGATTGACTTAAGACACAACTTAATCTTAAAGATTGAGTCCTGCCTCACTAACATGATAAAGGTAGAATTTATAACACATAGGAAAATCACATCAGATGACAAAATGGTGGACAATCATACAATACTGGGAATCATGCACTAGCAAAGATGGCACACACATTTTTGGGGACACAATTCAATCCAGAACACAGGAATTTCTTTTGTATCCAAGTTTGATTGAAGGTTTGACTGGAGGAATGACAATGGTTAGACTAAAAGCCTGGTAAAGAGATTTAGAAACTGAATTTTAGATGATCACAGAATGCCCAGTTTCTTCAAGCAGTTGAAGTATGTCTATGTTTCCAGAGAGAAGTTAGGGTAGGAGATGCCTGATTTTGAGTCATCTGCCTAGAGTGATAATGAAACTTAGCTCAGAGAAGACATTATAGGGAGGAGGGAAGAGACTAGTGTGGACGTGGAGAGACAGAATCAAAGAGATGGGAAGAGTATTCATAATGGTAGAGGAGAACTAGGATACAATAAATTTATGGGAGCAGAGAAGAAGGGAGACTTATGGTTTCCCATGTGCAGGGAGATGGGGGCAATGGTGAGGGCTTTGGTGACAGAAGGCATTCATTGGTGACTGCCTTTAGCATTGTTTCAGCAGCGTTCATGAGGAGAAACCAGATTGCAGTGGGAGGAGGTGGCAAAGATGAGGCAGCAGCAAGCAGATATCGTTTGTTTGAGAGGTATGTCAGAAAATGCTGGGTGAAGATAGACTGGTGGTTGGTGGGACATTAGGGTCAAGTGATGGTTTTGTTAAAGAAGGGAGACCTGAATGTGTTTGAGGCTGGGGGAGGGAAACAGTGACAGAGAGAAGCTTGAAAGTGATGAGCAGAATGAATTTATGCATCCATTCAATAAATATTCATTGAGCACCAACGACGTTCCAGGCACTGTGTTATTTGCTGAGGATACAGCATGAATAAGGCATGAAGTCTTCATGAAGTTTACATTCTAGCGAGTGAGGCAGACAATACACAAGTCAAGCAACAGTTGAATTTATAATAACAGCTTGTGATAAGTGTTGTAAACCACAGCATTGGCCTGGAGGAGGTAGGAACGGTTTGCATAAGGAGTACAGATGGGAGTAGTAGACCAGAGGAAGGAGAACTCTGTTGAAAGGAAGAAGGGGGTGCTTAGAAAGCTATTTTTAAGTAGAAAAAAGGAAAAGTGAGGAAATGCACTTCAGATGGGCTTGATATTCTTAGCAAAACAGTAGGCAGTGCCATGAGCTGAGCCTAGAGGGGTGGAATAGTTCAAGACCCTTGCTAAGTCCATGCCTGCTTCGTTCAAACCTCCCAACACCTTGTGATGTAGGGAGTGTCATTCTCATTGTACAGATGAGTTCACTGAGGGGACTAAGAGAGGACCCGCAACTGGAACTTATAGAGGCAAGTGGGGAGGTCTGTCACTTGGGTATTATACCACTGAATACATTTCCAGAGGCTCAGTTCAGAGAGGACTGGCCTTAATGAGTGGAGGAATCACAGTGCAATTGAGGGATCAGTCCCTCCTCTTTTCGCTTATATAAAACCTTAAGTTGGGCCCTGTGGGAAACCTTTGAAGGGTAATTGACACCTGTGCATGTGATAAATTAAGCAATCAGCACATACTCACTATTAAGCACATTGACCTCATGGATATTTGGATCTTTTAGGATTTGGGTAGAGCAACAGAAAAGGGCATTCAGGGTGAGAGAAAAGGTAGTTCAAGTACTCTAGAGATCCAGAGGAAAGGTGTAATCAGAGAGGGCCTTGGGGCTTATCAGATAAAAAGTGAATTTACTGGCTCACGAGGTGATATCGGGTCAAACAAAATCGGTTGTGAGTGAAGAAGAGGTTTTTATTTCTTACTCTTTTTGCCTCCACAATTGTGTCTCTAGCAAAAGAAGAAGTCAAAGTTTGAAGAGACTTCTTGTTTTAGAGATCAGGAAACCAAGGCTCAAAGAGATGATTTCAGTTCCCAAAGTCATACAGCTAGTTTTTGGCTGAGTCTAGATGTGAAGCCAGGAAGAAAAACTCCAAATTGAGACCTCCTTCCATTATATTCCCCTCTGGTTTCAACCCTGATGCGCTCATTGTGCTGAGCAGCTCTGGTGTACTCATTGTAAACTGGAGAATGTATGGGTTCGAGGAGTGCCTAGTTTGGATTCAGCTCTTTAATGCTCCAGGCAAAATTTCTAAGTAGCTTGGAAAGCAAGATTGTGTTTCTTTCTCCATCTTCCTTGTTATTATCATGGAAAAGAAGCTGAGTGGAATTGGAAGTGGCACCTCCTGGTTCTCCCAGTCTAAGGGAGAATTGTACTCTAAGGAACCCAGCCCAGGGTGAAGGCAGAAGAATATTTTCCTTATAAACCCAGGCTAGAAGGAAGAATTGGCTTGGGGCTTTTAATCTGTATTCATGCTAAATGAAATCTGTTAGATGGGATAATGAGTTCCATATTTCATGGACTATTTTAAGCCTGTCTGAAAATAAAATACAGGGCTTGGGGTGGAGGAAGGACATAAGTCTTGGAGACAGAATGCCATGGCTTACTCACCAGTGTTTTCATTTTAATGATCCCAACCCCAGTACAAGTCCCTAAGTGACACTGTAATGGAAACCACATTTTTTTTCTCCCCTGCTGAAAGTTTCAGGATGAACACAGCCAAATGCTTTGAGACATAATTAAGGTTACAAACTCTCATACCTGGTAATACATAGACCTTTCACCCATGGGGCTTAGTTAGAGACAGCATGGTTGGAAAGTAGTTGAAATTATAAAGACATTTCTTCCACCAATCTCTGGCCCACCACAGCTTCTTTTCTAGGCCTTCCCTCCCTGTCCCTCCCCCTACCCCTTTCCTTTAACCACTGGCTCATCCCTGGGAAGGCATAAACCAACACATAAATAAGATTGCGGGTGTATACTCCTTCCCTGCCACAGGGAGAGAGTCTCTGACAGATGCTGCTGTGTCTGCAAGAGGCTAGACTGGGCTGGCAGAGGTAGCACACATGTAGCAGAATGGGCAGCCAAGGGAACCTGCCAACAGATAGGAATCTAAGCCTGAGAGGTGCTGGGAGGGGAAAGTGGACAGTGTCATCAGTAGGTATGGGAGGAGGTGAGGAATGTTCTGCCCATTACAAACTGGAAAATCCAGCTCATAGGAAGGTCTTGAGGATGTAAGAGAGCAAGGCGGCCCCTACACCAGTGTTGAGAGATGATAGGTTGAGAGCTCTCTCAGTTTGGGTCTCCTTTGCCTTAACAAGCTTTCTCAACTTGTGAAGATCAAAGTTTAGAAACTTGGCATGGCCAGCCTGATTATGTGGGCTTATTTCCCCACATCTTAACCACATCTTGAACACCTGGAATATATAAGATTGTGGAAACCCTTAATGCATGCATGCATACTCTGTCCAGTTTCCTTGTAGGGAAGGCTCCAGTTAGCATAAGGAAAGAAGTAGAGGTCTAGGATGTCCCCTACCCCTGGCTGCCTCAGTCCCATATTTTGCCTCGGAGGTGGTGATTCTGGGATATACCAGGATGGTACCCAGCTGGGCACTCGGCTTGGCTCCTTAGAGATCACATCGCTGCTATATTCCCTCTTTTCACAGCCACCGTCACCAAAGGGCTGTGTTAATAATATATCCTCCAGGAAGATGTATTAGTTAGTATATTCTCTATCCATTCAACTAAGGAATATTAGATACCTCCCTGAGCCTTAGCTTCTTCATTCTGAGAATTAGATTAATACCTACCTGTGGTAGTCATTAATGCCACTCACTAAATATGTCTAGCTCCCACTTTCTAGGCAAGCACATAGTAAGATTTCATTTTCCCACATCTTTGAAGTTAGATATGGCTATATGATTTGTTTTGGCTAATGAAAGGTGAGCAGAAGTCAGGTGTTTCCTTCCAGATGGAAATTTTAAAAGGCAATATGCAATTTACTTCATTCTCTCCCAACTTTTTCATTGATTGTGGAAGCTGTGTTGAGATAAAACATCCATCAGCCTGGAACCCTGAGTGACTATGCTGAACACAGTCCTCTGCTGAACATGTTGGACATGTAGCATGAGCAAGAAATCATCTTTTCTGTTAAGCTACTGAGATTTTGGGGTGATTTGTATTCATAGCCTACCAAGCCTATCCTGATTGATATATACTACCTGATAAGGCTTTGTGTGGAATTACACAAAGTTGAAATCTATGTACAGTGCATGCCACATAGTAGGCACTCAAAAAATGATGGTGTCTTATTCTCACTATGAATATTATTTAGGATGCTTTTAATTGCAGGTAAAGAAACACAAACTCAAAGTAGCTTAAACGATAAATATTTCTTTCTTTTCCTCCTCTTCTTCATTCTTTTTCATCTCCTTTTCCTCTTCTCCTTGTTTGCCTCTTCCTCCTCCCCCTTTTCCTTCTCTTAGTAAGAAGTCTAAAGGTTGGACAGTTAAATAAGAGTCTCAACATCACTGGATTCTTTTTTAGTCTGCTTGGTTTGTTAGATTTCTTGCCTTTGTAGATTGTTGCATTTCATCAGTTTTGGAAAATCCTCAGCCGTTATCTGTGTTATTTCTCTTCTCTCCTTTTGGAACGCCAGTTGATTGTATGTTGAAATTTCTAATTATCGTCTGTGTCTCTTATCATTACTTTTATATTTTTCATAATTTTATCTCTGTATGATGCATTGTAAATAGTTCCCTCTGATTTATCTTCCAGTTTACTAATTCTCTGTTCAGCTGTGTTTAATCTGCAATTAAATCTATTCTTAATTTCAATTATTGTATTTTTCATTACTAGAATCCTGTTTAATTATTTTTCAGATCACTTTTTCATGCAGAAACTTTCAAGCTTGTCTTTTATTTCTTTGGACATATTTGTTTTATGCACACACAATATATATAGTCTCTGATATTTCCAGTGTCTGAAGTCTTTTGGGGCCTTTTTCTGTAGTCTGTTTTTTTTAATGGTTTTTACTCATTATGTCTTTTTTCCTTGTGGGTCTGGTTATCTTTGATTGTGTCCTTGTCATTATTTTTGAAAAAGGTTTTATGGGACTACTTTGAAGTCTAGAATGGTAACCCTCCTGCAGTATTTTCATTTTCTTTTGCCAAACATCTGGGGATATATTCCAGTTTTTCCTTAACTAAAGTTGAATTCTTGAGGTTCCTTGGACTTAGGTTATAGACAACTGGGTCTCAAGGTTGCCTGAGAGCTGGTTTATTTCTAGGCTACCTTTACCTTGAATGTGAAACCCTCCTCACAAGGTAAAGCCTAGCTTAGAGTGGGAAATTATTTATTAGAGTCCCTTCCTTGAGCAAGCCCAAAACTTTGGCTTCTGCACCTCTCACTCCTCCTGGTTGTCAAAAGCACAGCTTAGCTTTGCCACTATTTCTTGTAGGTTGGCAAATGCTGTCAAGGCAAAAGCTGCTTTGTGTTTTGGGCTTACCTGTTTGAATTCTCACCATCTCCTAAGTTTTGGCCTAGTGATTTCTTGTTATCTTGTTAGCTCTTATTTCTTTTAGGAAGATTTTTAAAATCTTTTGTCCTCAATGGGAGGTTTTGTCCTAATCACGTAGCTGTCATTACAAGAAGTGGAGCTCTCACGACCACAATTATATCCTTCTGTTCTACCATCCTTATGGTCCAAATGGCTGTCACAACTCCATATGTGACATGCAGAGCTGACAACAGCTGAAAGAGCCCATTTCCTTATTCATGTGTTCACATAGATCTCTTTAAGAACTAGAAAACCTTTCCCAGATGTCCTTCAGGAGACTTTTTCTCATCTCTCAAAGGACATAATTTTACCATCAATTACTAAATCAGTCACTGGAAAGGGAATGTAATTTCCATGATTGGTGTAATGTAATCACCATTTACCCTGTGGGGCTGGAAGGGTCCCCACATCCCCTGAAGTACGTGGCTTCTTGATTCCGGAACAAAATCTGGGCCTGTAAACCAGGAAGAAGGCGGGAAGTGGACACTGGGTAGGTATCTGTAATACCATAACACCGTATTCTCAGCCTGGGGTTAAGTATTGAGAAGTGTGGATATGGCTTTTGCCCTAGTTGGGGATATACATGCTCTGAATAATGCAGGAAAATATCAAGCTAAACTCTAATGGAAATGATTCAGAAATGCAGGGGGCATGTTCCTTGAAAACATTCTGTAACTGAAAAACTATAAAAATGTTGGATCCGTGTCATGGATTGAATTATGTCCCCCCCCCCCCAAATATGTGTATCAACTGGGCTGGGCCATGATTCCCAGTATTGTGTGACTTTCCTGTATGTTGTAAATCCTGCCTCTGTGATGTTAACGAGGGAGGATGGGAGGCAGTTGTTTTAGTGATGCAGGACTCAGTCTACAAGATTGGGTTGTGTCTTGAGGCAATCTCTTGAGATATAAAAGAAAGAAGTGAGCAGAGAGACAGGGGGACCTCATACCACCAAGAAAGCAGTGCCAGGAGCAGAGTACGTCCTTTGGACCTGGGGTTCCTGCACAGAGAAGCTCCTAGTCTGGGGTAAGACTGATGAGAAGGCCGAAAGAGAGAGAAACCTTCCCCTGGAGCTGACACCCTGAATTTGGACTTTTAGCCTACTTTACTGTGAGGAAATAACTTTTTGTTAAAGCCATCCGCTTGTGGTGTTTCTCTTATAGCAGCACCAGATGACTAAGACAATCCACGTGACCAAGATTTAATACATTTATTTAACCATAAATGTTCAAAAGAAAATTCTGCAATAGAAAGAATGGTCTTAGTGGAAATTTATTCACAAAAATTGATCACATTACAAATTACTTCTCTTATAAATGCGTATTATTTAAATACTTATGCATATGATGAATTCATATGGCTCTACTGGGTAAGCTGGGTCCTTCCAAGTGTTCTTGGCAGAGGTAGGCTACAGCTTGCAGAAGAAAGATCATATTAAGGTTTATGAATCCTCCCAGCCCCCAAGAACATGGGCATAACTTCCCTATCAGAGTTGGGAGGCTCTAAGATACCTTTCCTTTGTATCTAGAAGCAGGATAGGGGAAGGTATGAAGGTACCAAAGACAGCCTTTCCTGAAGGATGTCTTGCTCTCTGCCTTTCAGAAACCAGATGGACTCCAAATCTTCCCTTTTGGTAAGAGGTCCCAGAGGGGGGAAATTTATCTTTTCTGCCCCGACGGGTTCCTCTATAATGTCCACCTAAAGAAAGAAGGTCCAATCCCTGAACACTAGCCTTCCACAGGTTCGGACTCCATCTCTTCTCCTTTTCTTTTCCATATCCCGTATCTATGGTTGGATCTCATATTAGACATTTGCCTTATCAGCCCATCACTAGCTCTTGGAAGCGCCTCAAAAATGGTAGTCATCAAATGTGCCAAAGAGATTGAAAGTGTACATGGGGGGATATTTTTGGTTATCGGCAGCTGAGTTTTGGGAACAGTAGAACAAGTGGGATAAAAGTGAGCTGAAAGTACACTTAGGTGGCTCTGTCCCCTTTTGTCACCTCAAGTCACCAGTTAAGACTATTGGTTTGCATGACTATACTCCTTAAAAAAAAGAAAAAAACACCTAAAACTTAATAAATTGTGGAGGTGTCAAGCCCAGTGACCAGATGTATTTTGCTGTAACTGACTTGCTTTTTAGGCAGTATGGTGACTCGTTAAGTGTGAGGAGGCCTTGTTTGGCTCACATCTCCACCACTTAATACTGTGTGCTATTGGGCATTTCACTCAGCCTCTCTAGAGTTTCCTCATATTTAAGATACTGACATTATCTTATCAATATTTACCTCATAGGATTATTGTAAGGACTAAGTGATGTTCCACATGTTAAATACTCAATAAATGTTAGCTGTTAATCCTTAACAACCCATTGTGCCTAAAACCTAACTTTCAGATGAGCAGAGGATGGTGGAATGGACAAGAGGGGACCTGGGTCTGGAAGCTTAGGAGGGCAGGGATGGGATGAGGGGAGACAGAATGTGCACTTGAGGTTCTTGGCTTTGAGAGAGGGCCATTAGGAGATGGGGTAGGGAGGGAGTAAAAAACCAACTTCTACTTGCCTTCAAGTTTGCCCCAAGGGGAAAATTTCAGCCTCTGGCTTCCTGATTGTAGTTGAGAGGTGTTTCCTGCAGGAACCATCCTTTGAGGCCTGGCCTCTTCACCTTGAAGCTACTTTCTAGGTGGCTGAGCTGGGCTGCCTCTGAGGGGGGTTGGCAGAGCCCTGAGCAGTTCCCCTGCTGCCTCTGCTGGCACTTCCTGCCTCACTGGAGTTTCTTCCCATTAAGTAGATTAGGGCTTGAATGACCCAGCCCAGAATAACGGACACATTAATCCGCAGGCATTAGAAAGCTTCAGCATTGATAAAGCTTCAGGCCCCAGGCAGTATCTGATGAAATCCATTCTTATCGACCATTTGAGGAGAGAAGGATCCAAGGGCAATGGTGAACACTTGTATGCTCTCAACCCAGAGAGGGAGGGGCTGAGGCAGCAGGAATTTGAGGTGCTGGGGGCGGGGTGGGTAGAAAGTGGGCCCTGGGTAGAAACATTAAAAGGAGTAGGGTAGAGAAAGGGCTTCCCTTTTTAAGTAGGAAACAGGGGTGTAGTCAGATCTTCTCTCTCAATGCCTCAAACAAAGGGATGAGGCCTGAGAGAGCAGATTAGAGGAAGGGTTAGGTCAGAGGTAAAGAAGTCTAGCTATAGTCCACACTGTGGCCACTGCAGGCATTTAGACGTATCCTGGCCGTTTCATCAGAGGCAAGCAACCTGTTGGTTCCTGTTTGTGTGATGGACTTGAATGGGAGGGAGGGGAAAATGAGTTTCAGAGGGACCATGTCTACTCTTTCCCAGATGCTCATCTCTTCCAAACCCCATGGGTCCACATCTGGGCCTTTTGGAGAAGTTAAGGAGTTCCTTTCATGAGGGCTCTGTATCACACGTCGGGAACAGATGATGCTGGTCTTGTGAAGACAGGGGAAAAGGGGCCTTATCTCAGCTGCTATCAGAGCTCCATCCAGTGTAGCAAGGACTCCAGGGAACTCAGGCTGTTTGGCACGTGGAGTGTTGCAGATGTGAGAGCCCTGGAGCCAGCTCCCTGGTCAGATGTCAGTGTTCTCACAGAGGTACCTTAGGCGTCATCCAGCAACAGTGGGCAGCCGGAGCAGGGGAGCAGGAACCCAGCAGGTGGGGCTGACCCAATGCTCTGTGAGCACAGGGGAGATGTACTCACAATGGTGTGAGGCTCTGCAGGGCCTGAGGTGGCATGTGAGAAGGAAAACCAGGCCAAGGCAGTGAATTTCTTTTTAATTGTAGTAAATATATACATATATAAATATTTTATAATATGTGTATAATTATATGCACACATAAAACAAAACAATTCAACATTTTTACACGTACAAGTCAGTGACATTGTATTCATTATTATGTTGTGCAACTGTTACCTATCTGCTTCTAAAATTTTCCATCACCCTTAACAGAAGCTCAGTGCTCCCTAAGCAATGACTTCCTTCCCCCTGCCTCTCACCGCTGGTAACCGTAATAAACTCTCAAAGCCAGTGAAATTTGAATCATCTCCATTAATGGGGACTTCTTGTCTGGTAAGATCTAGAAAACTCGTTACAGAAAAGTCATCTTGACCCTGAGGGCAGTATTCATTAAGTTAACAAATATTTACTGAATCCCTCCTCTGTGCATGAACTATTATGAGACTAAACAATACAGACAGAATCTTTGCCTTTATGGAATTTATACCGAGGGGAAAGGATTACTCAGTTGGAAAGTGTCATGGTAGCAGAGATGAGGAAGAGAAGAATTCCAGCTGTGGACTTGGCCTTGAAAGGCTTTGAAGGATGCATGGAAGCTGAACTTGTGGAGATGGAGGAGGACAGTTGAGGAAAGGTTGAGACTGGGAAGGTTTGGGGAGTTTTGGAAATAGTGAGTAGTGTCATGTGGAAGGTTCTATAGGGTCACTATGAGTCGGAATTGACTTGGCAGCAACAGGTTTGGTTTTGGTGTCATGTGGAAGAAATGTGTGCACGCACATTTTGTGAGTGTGGGTGTGAAGAGGACTCGGGGTAATGAGAGAGAAAGCTGGAAAGGTTGGAAGGGTAGGCTTTCTGTTCCACACCAGAGATTTAGGGTTTATATAGTAGTAATGGCTATTGGAAGATTTCGAGGAAGAAAAAGTAACTTGATCACTCCTTTCCTGTCCCTAGCTAAAACCTAACTTTTAGCAGCATTGGTGTTAGGCAGGGCTGCAGGCTATGATTGTTTCAATATGCTCTCTCCCTGGCATTCTCACGGGAGCAGTCATAATTTTATTTTTACCCACATCTCTGTTTTGGGTGTGTGTCAAATTAGTAGCCCTGTGCTCCAGTTGGAAGAGAGCTTCTGTGAAAAGTGGCTGGGGCGGAGTTCTTCCTTCACTGTCCAAGCTCTGGGCCCCTCCTGGGTGTTGACCTTGGCTCTACAGGGTGTGTTCCTTGATTTAATGCTGTTTTGCTTCCCCTGTTTCAGCTCTGTCATGGTTCTTCTGAATGGGCAGGGCTCCTGCAGGGAGGTTGAACAGGGGTTTAGCTAGGGACAGCAACTAATAAATGCGTGATTGGTTATCTTGGATATGTAGGTCTCTGTTTCAATCAGGTTTACTTCCATTTGATCATAAATACCAGCAGCTTCATAAATTTAAATTGATTTCCAGAAACAGCCCCTGGTTCCAGAAACATTTCTTAGTGTGGGAGACAGGATTGTCAACCAAGATGGGCACGCATTTTTAAAAGATATGATCTATTTACCAAGATACAGTCTACAAAGAAGCAACTTTGATGGCTTAGAACTTCTCTTCTGTATCCAAATGAAGGGAATGGTGCCAATTTATCCTACATGGCAGTGGTGTTTTAGAATATCCTAATGGTGCTGTTAGCTTTGTTGGCCCAGACACAATATTCACGAAGCGAAGGTTGTGGCCCAGCTCTCATCCGTCTATTGGACCTAGTCATGGTTAGAGACCACATCTTCTGTTCCAGCTAGTAGTCTCTCAGTAGCTTTTTATTAGTCATACAAAGGCCAAAAAAAAAAAAAAAAATAGTCTAGACAGATAACAAAAATCCGGCTTCTTCTACTGGAAAAAGAACCCGAAGAATATGGCCTGTTGACAATGGTTATATTGTAATTTAGTTTAACTTTTTTTGATGTTGATTAAGTAATTCTTTATGCCAGGAACTGTCCTAGGTGCTTTTTTCAGCATTCACAATAGTACAGTACCTACTTTACAGAAGAGGAAACCGAGGCTCAAAGAAGTTAAGTGACTTTCCCAAGTCTAGGATTCTGACTGAGGTTTTCTTATTTTAAATCTCATGCTCTTGTCGCTCTTTATCTGAAGATGATCATGAGAATACCCACACCCTAGCCACCTGGAGGCAGAGTCAGATGTTGGATGTTCAGTAACATCTTGGGATCTCCTCTGGCCACCAAAGTGACCTTAGTCCTCTTCTTGTTTTGAAGCAGATTTACCTCTATCTTGGTTTCCAAGTTAACATCTGCTCATCACCAAGTAGACCCCTGAAAGCCTCTCTTGCTCTCTGTTAACCTCCAGCCCTCTGCTGAATTGGAGAAGTGACAGATGGAAGATCAAGTGGCAGATGGAAGATCATATTTCAGACATTTCAGGCTTCATTCTGCTCTGCAGCAGCTCTGAGGGCGAGGAGGGGAAACTGGCTGGTGTGTGGTCAAGTGTATTTTGTCCTGAGCTGGGGTCTATACTAGGAATTTCTTTTATGGAAAAGAAAAGCAGTGTTTTTTTTCCCCCCCTTTGAGCATGTGGGAAAAAAGAATAACTTATTCGATATTTAAATAGCTAAAACATTTGTTAAGGGTAGCCTCTTTCACCCTGACAGTGCTTTCATGCTTAGAATGGTTCATTCATCCCTTTGGACGGATATCACTTGGTTGATCCTTTTGTGAGTGCTGAAGCAACGCGGCCAGCACCCTGTGTTAATTTAAGATTCCTTGGCTCTGGAACAAGTAGAGGAACATTCAGGCAGAGAGAGAGAGAGAGAGAGAGAGAGAGAGAGAGTGTGTGTGGGGTGGGGGGAGTGAGGTGGGTGGTGTCTAGAATGAATGGAGTGACTCAGACGTGGTGGGAGATATTCTGGGATGGCTTCCTGGAGGAGCAAAGTACTTAACATGATGGCAAAGAAGGCTGTTGGCGCTGTTCTTTCCGGAGTTGTGGATTGGAGCATTCACCAAGTTACTGAACATCAGGTTTTAGTTTTTCAGATAAAGGAATTAGCTCTAGTAGTACAAGGTGCAAAGCCATTATTAACTTAAAAGCCTTTACAATTACTTTTCAGAAGCCCTTTTTGCTTTGGCACCGTACATCTTTCTCACAGTGCCAGGGATTAACATTTTTAGAAATGAAATTAAGTTAATATAAAAGGTGAGATCCCTTTGGGCTTCAAACTACCTTGAGAATCCACTCATTCTCCCCTTCCTGACCCATTCTGCTTTCTCTTAGGTATCACCCACGAAGCCTCCCCAGAGGCTAGCATGGGGCAGGGGGGTGCAGGGCAGATGAGAGTGTCTTCTGCCAGGTGAGTGCTGAACTTTCTGGACCCATGAAACATTCTACAGGATGCAGGAGACACTTCCATCTGTGCCCGGAGCCAGATTTCAGGGAGCCTGGGTGGTGAGACGCTCAGCGGGTGACAGGACAGAGTGACCACAGATGGCAGGTGGCTCTGTTGGCCACTCGATGGGAGTTGTTCCTGGGGCTGAGGGTAGGGTGGCCTAGACTATACTTCCTGTGAGGGAGACAGGGAATGCTTTTCTTAGGATCTAGGGAAGCTTTAGCAACTGAGTGAGGATTACACCATCTCCGTGGGAGACAGAGTTTCTTGAGGAAACTGTAAAGATATGTGTAAATGTGAATAGTTTAACAGTGCAGCACACGTACACAGAAGCCGTCTGCCCCTGACAAAGCCCTGGGTATTACCAAGAGTTCTGTATGTCTACATATGGGAGTAATGGGAAACGTTTACTTAGACAACATGTCAGTTAGTAGTGAGACCTCAATCAGTAGTCATTGCACTCTAATAAAACTAGACGAATTTTATTTCTCATATTTCTATAATAATTACCTCTTATTTGAGCATTTATTGTATACTGTGCTTGTCCTGGAGCCCTGGTGGTGTAGTGGTTAAGAGCTCGGCTGCTAACCAAAAGATTGGTAGTTCCAATCCACCAGCTGCTCCTTGGGAACTCTAAAGGGGCTGTTCTACTCTGTCCTGTAGGGTTGCTATGAGCCAGAATTGACTCAAAGACAAAGGGTTTGGGTTTGTTTGTTTGGGTGCTTGTCCCATACACTGGAAATATATCTTCTCAGTTAATTGTCACAACAACACCCAGAGGTAGTTATAATTTTTTACAGTTTGTAAAGCACATTCGTCATCTCATTTGATTCCTCGAACAATAGGTATTTCCCCATTTTACATGTGGAAAGTGACCAGATAAGTGACAGTGGAGCTTGAACTCAGATCATTTTCTTCCAACTCCAGTCTTCTTTCACCATACTGCAGTGCCCTGGTCTCTTTCCTCCTGTCTTATATTTTACGGAAGGCTTCTCTGGGATTCTGTCTGGGAGAGGTATCTGCAAAGTCATCTGTATATGCGGCTGAGAGATGCAAGGCAAGAGGGAGCAGGGAGTGGATACTGACTACCAGGGCCCGGGGGTTGTGTCAGGGACAGTACAGCTGTGGCACAGATGTGCTGGGGTTAGCACTGAACCCTCAGGAAAAGGGAGCTGGAAAGGAAAAGCTCCAACTTTACACAAGAATTTGGATGTTCCCAGCGTCTTCACATCCGCGAGGGGACAGATAATATGAAGACTCACTGATGGTTGGGAAGTAGTTTTCAGACCCAAGAAGATATTAAAATAAATATTTAATTGGAACAAATTGTGCTGTGAATCATTAAGACAAACATAAATCTCATGAATAAGGTTTCTCTTATTTCAGCGAATCTCAATGAAATTTTGGTTGAGGAAAATAAAGTCAGCTCACTGTTTTGCATGACCAAATACCATTACTGGCTTCCAGTAGCCAAATCAGAACTCTCAGATCTGGTAAGATTGAAGCAAAGCCTAGCACTGTGCCTGGGCTGCTGTTGTTAGCCGCTGTCAAGTCAGCCCGGAATCACGGTGACTCCATGTACAGTGAAAGGCAATGCTGCCCGGTTCCATGCCATCCCCCGATCACTTGTGAGTTGGAATGTTGTGAAACAAAGGGTTTTCATTGGCTGATTTTTGAAAGTAGATCACCAGGCCTTTCCTCCTAGTTTGTCTTAGTCTGGAAGCTACACTGAAACCTGCCATAGCAACCATCATAGCAACACACAATGGGGATTTAGTTTTTTGGCTACTTAACATTGATTTCGAAGGTTCTGGAGTACTTTATAATTTGGACAATGGAAAGCATAGGCTTCAGGGTAAGTTCCTTGAATATTCAGATGGTAAACCCTGAGGTCTCTATGAGGATGCCTAGAACTCAGAACTCTGATTTGGGTTAATGCCTTTGAAGGTGACACGTAGATGTCCTGAAGCCATTCCTGGGCTGCTGCCTGAGTCTGCTTTGCCCGTGCTAATGGTACATTTATCAGTGACATGGGTGGTAGGACTCACAGATGCCTGTGGTGATTCAGAGAGCATCATCAACTCACCTGATCTCCCCGAGGGTAGTAAAGGACATCGGTCTGTCTCCTCACAGAGATAAGCTCCACCTCGCTGACTTTCTTAGCTATGGCAATCCCTGAGCATCGTCAGAGCAAAGATGGCCATTCCAGAAGGCGGATTTCAAGAGGCTGAACCAAAAGACACCACATGTGGGTCACTTGGTTAGTGAGGATGCCCAGGATCTCTGGCTTTCCTGGGCTGGTTATGGTTGCAGCTATATCCTGACAGCGTGGGTGGTTCTGACTTCCTGGTTCAGGGTCTATTGGCAGGCAGATGCTTGTGGGTCACATGGGTGGTCTTCAGTCCAAAGTCAGGCTTGCCAAGTTCTGGTTTTCTTGTAATGCAATGGCAATTTATGCCAGTCCTTACAAATGAAATATGGCATTATTTCTCCCTCACAAACACAGCACTCTGGTCAGAGAGAAAGTTTAGCCAGGGGGGGAATTCAGGTCACTTGGGACTGGAGCCCTGGTGGTTAAGTGATTCAGAGCTCGGCTACTAACCAAGAGGTCGGCAGTTCGAATCCACCAGCCAGCCACTCCTTGGAAACCCTATGGGGCAGTTCTGTCCTGTCCTATAGGGTTGCTACGAGTCGGAATCGACTCAATGGCAACAGGTTTTGGTTTTAAGACTAACTACATTGCTTTCCTTGGCCTTAGGCTTCCTGTTTTCTATATCAAGGATATGATGAACGGGATTGGCACAGAAGAGCAGCTCCCATTTCTAGCAGAATTATTGAGTTTGATTACTAAGTATGTACTGAGGATGAGTCATGTGCCCAGCACTATGTTGGACGCTCTAGAAGATACAGAAATGTGAGCAGAGAAATCCTTGTCTTTGAAGAAACTTACAGTTTAGATAGAAAATTTTAATATATCTGTGTCTTTATCTCTATATATTACATAGTTAGCTAACTAACCATTCAGCATACCTTTACTCAGTACCTTCTCTCATTGTTATCGTTAGGTGCTGTCAGCCAGTTCCAACTCATAGTGACCCTATGTACAACAGAATGAAACGCCGCCTGGTCCTGTGCCATATTCACAGCCGTTGCTGTGTTTGAGTCCATGGTTGCAGCCACTGTGTCAATCCATCATGTTGAGGGCCTTCCTCTTTTTCACTGACCTTTGACTTTACCAAGCATGATATCCTTCTCTAGGGACTGGCCCTTCCTGATAACATGTCCAAAGTATGTGAGATGAAGTCTCGCCATCCTTGCTTCTAAGGCCCATTCCGGCTCTACTTCTTCCAAGACAAATTTGTTCATTCTTTTGGTTGTCCATGGTATATTCAATATTCTTCAGGAACCATAATTCAAAGGCATCAATTCTTCTTTGGTTTTCCTTATTCATTGTCCAGCGTTTGTATGCATGTGAGGTGATGGAAAATACCGTGACTTGAATCAGGCTCACCTTAGTCTTCAGAGTGACATCTTTGCTTTTTAATACTTTAAAAAGGTCTTTTGCAGTAGATCCACTGCTACACATAAGATTTTCCATTGCCTGATTTTTTTTGGAGTAGATTGCTAGGTCCTCCTTCCTAGTCTGTCTTAGTCTGGAAGCTCTGCTGAAACCTGTCCACCGTGGGTGACCCTGCTGGGATTTGAAATACCGGTGACATAGCTTCCAGCATCAGGGCAACATACAAGACACCACAGTACGACAAACTGACAGACACGTGATGGCATCTTCTCTTGGCAGACTACAAAATAAATCAGAAATACGTTTACTTCCAAGCTGCTTAAAAAGATGTGCTTATAATGATACTGTAGAGTGGGCAGTAATATGAGTCCCAGGAAGAGGCTATCTGTAAAAGACTGTATCTGATGTGTGGGTATAAACACTACATGTGTTAGTAGATCAGAGGATGGAGCTGCCAGACAGAGATTTTAACTGTTTATTTTGTTCTGTCTCCAGAACCTAGCACAGTGCCTGATACATAGTAGGGGCTCAATAAACAAATGTCGAATGAATAGATTTTGCTAGACTGGAACAATCAGAGAAAGCTTCATGGAAGAAGCTTGAGTTAGATATTTAAAACATGATAGAATTTGAGTAGCAGTGGGGAGGGTGTTTCAGGTTTTTCAAGGGGATCACTACCACCTCCACAGCACTCTGGTATTTATTTTTCTTGAGTGTTTGTAAAATATTGCACAACTTATTCATGAGCACTCAGATATTTCTTACCTCCTTTATGTGATCATTAGAGGAGGACTGACTCTGGGGCCCGTGGCACCTGGTTGCATGATAAAGTGCAGGGAATTGTGATTTATTTCTACGTAAAGGATTTTTAGAGCTTGGGGCCGCCTTTACAGCCCTATTGAAAGAGGCTTTGGATTGGAATTCCCCAGAAGGCCATTAATTATTGAATTTACTTTGATTTTTAGATTTTTAGAGCTTGGGGGCGCCTTTACAGCCCTGTTGAAAGAGGCTGTGGATTGGAATTCTCCAGAAGGCCATTAATTATTGAATTTACTTTGTTGTAAAACAAAGGAGTTGCTTATAGGTGTCATCTGTTTAGGATGCAGAGTTAGTGTCACTATAAAAAACTAAAACCAAACCCATTGCCCTCGAGTTAATTCCAACTCATAATGACCCTGCAGGACAGAGTACAACTGCCCCATAGGGTTTCCAGGGAACATCTGGTGGATTCGAACTGCCGACCTTTTGGTTAGCAGCCGAGCTCCTAGTATCCCTGTAATTGCTGCTAATCACAGGCAGACATGTTAGCAGCTACCCAGGGAAGAAGACAGGACACTGTCAGCACCTGTTGCAGGGAAGATGGGCAATTAGTGGCTGCAGATGTCACATAGCATCCTTCTCCCTGTGGTCTCCCAGGTGCTCTCTGGAGATTTGAGTTATGAGTCTAAAAACAAGTCCCAGCCAGGGAATTCTGGGCCTTTAGCTTGCCAGCAGTGAGGTGTGTGGTGCCAGGGAGTTTGAGTGCAGTGGTTGTGGTGTAAATTCTGCAGATGGTGGTCTAAGGGGAGGGGGAAAACATTCTCAGGTGTTATGGGGGGATTTGCTTTCTGGGCAGAGGAGCTGGGTGTACCAGTGCAGCCTGAGTGCTGGCGGAGGCTTGGTGTCACTCTGCTGCTGGTGTTGCATCCCTCAACAGGCTCTGAGGGCTGCCTCTGCTCTCCTGTCCCACGTCTTTATAATGATGTGCATGGAAGCTTGACTTCTGAGTGTATACGGTAAAGCTCAGGAGAGGGTCTGTGTTAAGCATTGTAGAACTACCAGGGGACGTTCAGTGATGTTTGATGCAAACCTGTGCTGAGCCCTCAGAGGCGCCACAACTCTAGGCCAGACACTGGAGTGTAAGAACGGACACGGTCCTTGTATCAGTAACAATGGAAACAAGGTACTTTACAGTTTCCAAAACGTTTTCACCTTGCTTATCTGAAATTCTCAGTAGCCTTCTGAGATAGGTAGGGCAAGGATTACCATTACTCTTTTACAGATGAGCACACAACTCAAACAGGTAAGGAGATTTGCCCAGGGTTGCCCAGTTAGCAAGGAAAAGCCAAGCCTGGGGTGCAGTACCTCTGATTGCGAATCTCCTGCTTTGTTCTTTCATGTTGTCAGCTCCTAATCATGAGAACAGACAAATACACATGGTGTGACTCACAGATGCTAATATTGTGATGACAGGAGTGTCTGAAGGAGAAGGGAGGGAAGACGCAAGGCTGGAGACAGTGTGGTGGGTAAGCAGGGGTTCCAGGAGCACATGACCTTGAGCTGTCAAGGGAAGGAGAGGAAGCTGTGAGGTGGTGGGCAGAGGGCTGTGTGCGGTATTCCTGGCAGTGCTGGCAGACACTGTTATTCAAGCCCACTCTTAATTATTCTTGGGCATGCAAGAGAGGCTGGGAAGAGTCAAGGGCCTGAATAATTAAAATCCAGAGGAAACACAAATACCTCATTTTAACTTACAACGTAGTCCCCCTTTCCTAGGCATGCTTTCAACATACTGCTTACAAAAAGCAAGATGGCTCAGAGTGAATTCCTTGCACTTCTTGCCCGATTCCTTTGTGAGGAGGGAAATACTTACGAGAAGAGAAGATTCAAGGGCCTAGATAACCCCCAATTTCAGTCATCAGCCCCTCTGCCTAATTAGGACCAGGCTGTATTGATGAGGTGTCTCCTGGGACACTGAGCAGCGGAGGGCCCCACATTTTACAGGCCCCATCTTGGCTTGGGTCCTGTTATAGATTGAATTGCGTCCCCCAAAATCCACATGTGGACTTGGCTAGGCTATGATTCCCAGTATTGTGTGATTGTTCACCATTTTGTTATCTGATGTGATTTTTCCTATGTGTTGTAAATCCTACCTCTATGATGTTAATGAGGCAGGATTAGTGGCAGTTATGTTAATGAGGCAGGATTCAATCTACAAGATTAGGTTGTGTCTTAAATCAATCTCATTTGAGATATGAAAGACAGGGAGACCTCATACCCCCAAGAAAGAAGCACCTCTGGGAGCATAGTGCGTCCTTCGGACCTGGGGTCCCTGAGCTGAGAAGTTCCTAGTTCAGGGGGAGATTGATGACGAGGACCTTCCTCCAGAGCCAACAGAGAGAGAAAGCCTTCCCCTGGAGCTGATGCCCTGAATTTGACTGGTGGCCTACTTAGACTGTGAGAGAATAAACTTCTGTTTGTTGAAGCCATCGGCACTTGTGGTATTTCTGTCATAGCAGCAGTAGATGACTAAGACAGGTCCTGACCCAGTAAGGTAGGTGAGGAGGAAAAAGAGATGACTCTATGAGCTTGTACTCGACAGATCCCTGGTGAACACTCCCCTCTCTCGTCAGAGTATCATCTCTTCTGCCTTCATGGTTTAGTTTATCTAGATGTTCACTACCGAAATGTTGAACAAAAGAGGATGATGATTTTGGGAATTCTGGCTGAGATTTTGGAGCAACGTCTTTGCTTTTGCCAGGCCTCAGATTAATGATCCTGTTCTTTTTTTTTTTTTTCTTTAAGTAAGTCATTGAGTGAAAAATTTTGAACTTGAAAAGACAGACATCAGCCGGAAGGATTTTTCAACAAGATCCTTGTATTTTTACTCAGAATTATGTTAAGGAATAATTTGATGATATTACTCCAAATTTTTTTCTCAGCCACTGTTGGTGAGGTTTCTCTCCTTCAGCCATTGAACTATTTAAAAATCTGAGCAAATATTTGAGGACCCTTCTTCCTACCACTGCTCTGTGTTAGGAGGGTGGACAACAGAGGTTTGTCTGTGGCCGTAGGGTATCACCTGTCCGTTCTTTCTCTCCTCTGAGGTCATTTGCCTCCCTCCCAGGTGATGGATATGGATGACATCAATTGTAACTTTCCCTCTTTAATTTGGGGCACAAAGTCAGATTCTCCTAAGAGAGATAACACAAAGTTGCATAATTGCAAGGATTTTTCACAATGCAACACAAGATGTAAAGACTCTTCCCCTGCCTATAAACTATAACTTACATAAATTATCTCATGGAAATGGAACGGCCCAAGCCCTGCTGTACTGTTCTCTAAATGACAGTTTCATCAAGTCCATATGTGAAAGCCCCTGACCCACTGTTACAGACTGAATTTTGTACCCCCCAAATACACGTTGTAAATCCTAACCTCTCTACCTGTGGTTATAATAGAATTTGGGAATGAGTTGTCTTTGTTATGTTAATGAGGCAGGATTAGTGTAGGGTGTGTCTTGAGGCAGTTTCTTTTGAGATATAAAAGAGATTAAACAATCAATCACGCAAACAGAGGTGGGGGAAGATTGATGCCAAGCCACATGGAGATCTCCAAGGCACCAGGAAACAAGCTGAAGTGACAAGGACCTTCCCCCAGAGCCGACAGAGAAAGATAGCCTTCCCCTAAAGGCAGCACCCTGAATTTGGACTTCTAGCCTCCTAAACTATGAGAAAATAAATTTCTGTTAGAGCCATTCTGTTCTAGCATCACTGGATAACTAAGACAGCCACTTCCATAGGATTGTCCAAGAGTCCCTGACACATTCCATCCCTCAGTTACTCCTGCTGATTGTGAACAGATGGGCACAGTACTCTTTAAGTCATAGTAAAGTGACTTGTATTTGGCCCTTATCCAAGCAAAATGAAAGAAGGGGCTGTTGTCCTTTTGGCTGAGATACAATAAAATAATGACCCCTGATATGGTAATGACAAGAGTCCAAGGCTGCCAGAATGGGTGCTTTGGTGGCAGGAACTTAGAGACCACCATTCATAAGTTTCAAATTGGTTACAGATTTGTGGGCTAGACTTGCCTTGCTGTTAGCTTCCTTTAATTTCTCCAAATTGCATCACCTTGTTAAATATGTAAGATTTCCCCATTTCAGTCTGACCCAGATTAGGATTATCTGTCAATTTAGGAAGGCTGCAATTTATTCTAAATAGGTTGTATTTGGAATGATACCTCTGGACCTTAAAAGGTCCCTGATTTCCCTGATCTTCCCCTCCCCCAGCTCCCCCTCCCATTTAGTAAGATATTTGGGACTCACACTCAATTATGTACTCATCTTTCCAAACTAGTCCAATTTGCCATTCCATATCACGTCCTTCCCAGTCTGACTCCAAACTCCCCTCTGCCAAGAAGTCAGCCTTGCACAGCTCTATCCTTGATCACATGATCACAGAGTTCTAGATTAGTAGAATCTTGGTTATAGATGATATCTTAGAGTCCATTTAGTCTGACTTTCCACTAGAGACAGAAATTGACGAGTGGTAATGATCCATATTTTCAGTGCAAGGTGCTCACGACCCACAAGACAAATCATTTTATTGTTGGATAGATCTAATTGTTAGTAAATTATTTTATGTAATTGGAATCTGGCTTTCCTTAACTTATGCACATTGGTCTTCGTTGAGTCCTCTAGAGTAATATAAAACCAAGAACCAAACCAAACCCATTGCTGTCGAGTCGATTCTGAATCTTAGCAACCTTATAGGACAGAGTAGAACTGCCCCATAGGGTTTCCAAGGAGCAGCTGGTAGATTCGAACTGCTGACCTTTTGGTTAGCAGCTGAGCTCTTAACCACTGTACCACCAGGGCTATATTACTGGGAGTAATTTAGAACTATATAATGTCATTTCTACTTGAAGTCCTTCAGGTAACTGAGGACAGCAGTTATTATTACCTCAGAGTGTATTTGGCAATGCTGTAGACTTTCCAGTGCACCTTCATTTGATATTGGTTGATCCACGTGTTGTCTTGATTTGTCGTCTTGATTTTTCTTTCTTTTATGCTTCATTTCCTTTATGACTCTTATTCTACAGTTTTTTTAGGCTAAACATCTTCACTGTTTTGTGCCCCTTAAGAATTTATGGCTTTGATGTGTACAGTATGTTTTAAATTATTCAATTATTTCATTCCTTCATATATTCCCTCAATTAATATTAAGTGCTTTTGTGTATGGTGGAAACCGTGGTGGCTTAGTGGTTAAGTGTAATGGCTGCTAACCAAAAGGTCGGCAGTTTGAATCCACCAAGTACTCCTTAGAAACTGTATGGGGTGGTTCTACTCTGTCCTATAGGTTGCTATGAGTTGGAATCAACTTGACGGCAACAGGGTTTTTTTTTTTTTTTTTTTTCTGGTTTGTGTGTGGCAAGTCTAGGGTAGATATTAGAAAAACAGCAATGAATAAGGTCAAGTCCCTGCCCTCAAGAAGCACTTACTGATAGGTCATGCTTTATCTTCCCAAGTTGTTGCATTATGTCTGTAGTCGAATTTATCAACGAAATAAGGTCAGTTAATGAACAGAGAACCAAAAGTTTGGAATGCTGAGACATAGATGCTCCCAAATAATGTTACATCTGCCTAACTGGTGCCTGCTCCTCACCCCTCTCTCTAAATGTTACTTTTGCATATTAAAAGCTGTTTGTCCCTGAAAAAGATGTCTTTTGTATGAAGATTATTTGGGTAACCAATCTGACGAGAACAGATGCATGAGGTGAAATAAACGTTTGGGCTGACTGAGAAAGGAAGTCTTAGCCCAATCGCATTTACTTATTGACCATTCAAAGGTAGTAGCTTTACATTTGCCTCAGAGTGGTAGTGTTCCCTCTGAGCTGACAATAGAGGGAAGCAAGAAAACCAAATGACAATTTAAACCAAGTGACAAGAAGAAGAAGATAAGTCTCCCAGGATGGAATATGGCTACAGAGTCCTGAAAAATCTTGATTCAGGCAAAAAAAAAAAAAAAAATGATGTTTAGAGAAGGAGGGAGCTTGATGGAGGGGAGCACTGTGATCTATGAAGCATGTCTTAATGTGGGTGGCCCTGGTAAGGTGCTGAATTGTCCCACATGCTTCCTATTCTGTTACCACCTCTGCCCTCTTCACCTGGTCCTGAAAGATCTGGGATCTAGAGTCATCTCGTGGGTCTGACCCTCGTGTACCTGTTCCCTGTCCCTCCCCCCATTTCTGTGTTCTAGCTGTCCTGTCGACTTGGTCACAACTCTATACAAGGATGGGAGCAGCTTTTCAGTCCAGAACAGCCATCAAATTGTTCTCAGTCATAGAGTCAAGGCAGAAATGATGAATTGGGGAACTGAGGGCTGTGGATAGTTGTTTGAGTGACGGTGCCGATGAGCAAAACCGTGCTCAGTCTCATCCTGCCTGCGCACATGAGGGTGTTCCTAAGAAAGACTAAAATTCTCAGTCACTGTGTTCAGGCAGCTTTGATCGAGTGAGGGAGTTAGGGCATGCTCAGGTACAGTAACCAAATGGTGTCCCGGAGTCATAGTGGTGTAGAAGGTCACATAGATAGACTTGTCTTGTCTAGTCACAGACACCAAGGGTCCCGCACTTCTTCCTACTCTTGTCATTTGATCCACTAGAGGGAAGACCATTCTCCACCACTGCCTCACTCACTGCTCTGCCTTAACACCTACCTGCTTTAAGGACCAGCTCAAGGCCCATTCACTCCTTGAGTACCCACGCCGGTGCACAGTGATTTCTTCTCTAGACTGTACTCGACATTTGATGATCACTATAGGTGTCTTTAATATGCTTTGTCTTGGGCACTGCACTTGGTGGTGAGGTGTGGGGTGAACAGTATGCTTCAGTCACTTGGGCAGTGGCATCAAGAGGCAGAAGCTGGTGGGGCAGAAGGAAGGTAGTGGTGGGTGGACGTCGGTGGAGGAAAGGGGTAAACTGGATCTTGGCTTCTTTTCTAAGACCAGAGGCTGCAATAATCACATCATCTTCAACCATCAGTTCCCTCTGTCACCATAGCCCTATGGGCTAGGCCATTCTCCTGCCTTCCATTTTCACTCCCTTGGAAGCCTCTCTTAGAACTTATTTTCCCCTCCAAGGCCAAGGCAGTCATTAATGTCTGTTTCAATCTCATTTCATCTGTGAAAGTGGTTGGGTGGGTAAAGTGGAAAGAGGAAAGCAGATGACGGTATTCTGTATGATTTACCCTAGGGCCCTGTTCCCTCAAGGGAAACCTTGTTGATTTTCTTCGTGACTTCCAAAATGTCTAACTCAGTAACTGGCTTAGAATATGTGCTTTATAACTGTGTGTTGTTTGCTTGATAACTGAGTAACATTTGCCAAACCACATAAAAACAAATGAAGTGAGCAATAACACGCTAATCTATTTATGGAGAGACCTTCACCACTTAGGATATAGAAATCACCTTTCAGCAGCAAAGACAATAGCTTTCACCAAGCCTGTGCCCAGTGAAACTAGAATTTGTTGACTTATAGTTGTGTGTAAATTAAAGTTCCTGATCGAATCATTTTGAGTATGTGTTGTTGTTTTGTTTCCCTTCAGTATTTTGTAGGACAGATATTAGGGAGGTACTCTGTCCTGCTGATATTTTAGTGATGTCTGCCCATGAAGGAGGAGATAGCGAAATCCCTAGATATTTAGTATAAGGGCAGACAGCTCTCTGCACATCTTACTGTGGCCTACAATGGTTAGGTGGTTTACTATTTTCAAGAAATAAATGTATTAGAATTAAAAAAGGCTACATAAAGACTGAAGTCAGTTATCTGGAAACCTACCTGAAGGACCTTATTCCACAGTGATACTTTAAGAAGGAATCTTTACCAATAATACCAGGTATTGGTGAGAGCGTGGGTCACCTGAAACTCTCTTTGCTGGCGGGAGTGTGTATTGATACAACCACTTTGAAAAAATTTTGGTGGTATGTATTACATGTAACCCATCACCCCACAATTCTACATCTGAATATACCCAACAGATATGTGTACGTATGTTCATCAAAATATATACAAGACTGTTCATAACAGCTTTATTTATAATAGCCAAAACCTGGAAACAACCAAAATCCATCAAGAGTAGAATGGATAAATGTTTTGTTGTCTATTAATGCAAATGGATGCTTTACAGCGATGGGAAAAAATAAACTACCGGTATACTAAAAACATGGAGGAATCGCATAAACAGAATATTGGGCAAAATAAGTCAAACGGAAAGGAATGTATATTATTCCATTTATATAAAGTTCAAGAACAGGCAGAACTAATCTATGGTCATAAATATAGAGGTCAAAATAATGGTTATTCTTGACTAGAAGGAGGCATGAGGGCGCCTTCTGGTGGCTATAAAAGTTCTAAGCCTGGATCTGAGTAGTGGTTACGTTAACATATAAATATGCAAAATTAGTTGAGCTGTACTTCTAAGATTTTAGTACTTTACGGTGTGCAAGTTGTACCTTAATAGAAAAAAGTAAAGAAAAAGGAGATATTACTGAAGTGTGAATTTCTCCCAGACCCCTGTATCTTCTCATCTGCAGGTGAATAGACAATGTCCTTAAAGGTCTTGCCCTTGAAACTTCTTGTGAATTTTAGCTTCTTACTCCTGCTGTCAACCTGCCTTGGTATGAACTTGAATGTGGGTGTCAGGAAACCTCTGCTACAGTCTCCCAGTCCCCATTTACTTACAGGTATTCAAAAAAGAAGTGTATGAAATATCCATCTTAATCCCTCCTCTACCTTTAACTCACAGGGTTGGGCGAACATGATGTTAGGTACAAGATGTCAAAGGGTTTTGGAAAAAATTAAAAGGGGCACCCAAATACTGAGAATTATTATTGTCCTGGAGCTTGATGAAACTGTTAGCAGCTACTGATTTGAATCATATAAGGTGCTGCTATCAAAGACCATGCTGGGATTACAGGCACTCTGGCACTTATAAATCATTTTGGCATCCAGCCTAGGGCTGTCAATGGCAGGTGTGACATCAGGGTACAGAGGCACGTGAGGGTGACTCATATGCAGGAACTGTGGTGATTATAGAAGCAGCCACTGCCAGAGGCTTGCGGGGTTTTGAGTGTTCAGGATGATGGTCCTTTTCCAGTGGGGCCAAGTGGACAGGGCTCTGCTGGACAGCCTAGTCTGGTTCTGGCACTTCAGCCAACTGGCTGTGTGATATGAGGCAAAAACCACTTTGCTTCCCCGGGCCTTAGCTTTCCATCCGTAAAATGGGAGACTAGATAATCTTTCAGGTACCTCCCAGCTCTGACTTTATATGTGTTTTCCCAACATAGCCAATTCTTGATTTTTTCTGTGTATAAATTCATGGCCAATTTTAAATTCCAAAATTAGCTTCGTCTTTCCATCCAGCTGTTTCCTACCACTCTTAGTGTTCAGAAAATGCTAATTTATTTTCGAACAAATAGATCCTTATAAAGGCAATTCTGCTGCCAAAAATCATGGACAATCTGGAAACTATCCATTATTGGGGATTATTGATTATCCATCATTTTGATCACCCAGTATCTCTTTCCACCATTAGCGCACAGGTCTAAGAGCCACATGGTCACATGCTGATCTTCCGGTCCCTGCAGCCTCCCTCTGCCTGGTTGGAGCCCCAGCCTGACATTCCTTGATGAGGGAAGCTGTGCATTGGTAATGCTTGGGTTTTGGCCATGCTCCCTGAAGGACTGTAACAGCAGCTCAATCCAGTGCTTCCGGAGTCTAGGCTCTGGCACTCCAACCTGTGAGAAATCTGGTAAAGGAGGATACACCCACTGAAAGGAGAGCGGGCAGCTCTAAGGAGGGGACTGCTGAGGTGCCGTGCCCGTAGCCTTCTTGCCTGGCCTGAGCTTTTGAAGGCTGAGTGAAAATGTAGAGCCAAGGAGAAAGTATCTTGTTCTTCTCTGGCCCACCTGGGCAGAGGCCTCATTTTGTACGTGGCAGGATTTAAGAAAGGAAGAGGGGTGAGGGGGCCAGGAGAGTTGGCTTTGTAGTGTCTGGGAAGAAATCAGGCCTTAGGAGCTCAGACAAGGGAGGAAAGCAGAGTGGCATTTTATTCTTCCTGCGCCCCCCCCGCCGCCCCACACACACATTTCTGCAGGGATTTTTGCTCCTGGTCCACGTTCTGAATTCTTCTGTGGGAGTTCTGGGAGTCAGAGGTAGGGGACTAGGCCAGGCCTTGGCCTCTGAAGACACCGTTCTCCCCTGGCAGCCCCCATCTCTTTGGAGAATTGCACTGATTCCTCCTTCTGGCGTGTCCAAATGTTTTCCCACCAAAGCCAAATCCATTCTCCTTTGTGTTCCCTCTTACACTCCTTTATTTAGCGTGGAGTTTGGTTTCTGAGGTACTTGGTAGGAGATGGAGTCACTGGCCACTGTCACGTGAGGTTGTTTGTTGTTAGCTGCGGTTGAGCCGCCCCCTGACTCAGGGCGACCCTGTGTACAACAGAACTATGCCGCCCAGTCCTGTACTATCCCCGTGATCGCTGCGATCCATCGGGTTTTCACTGACTGCTTTTTGGAAGTAGATTCCCAGCCCTTTCTTTCTAGTGCATCTTAATCCTGAAGGTCTGCTGAAACCTGTTCAGCATCGTAGCAGCACACAAGCCTCTACTGACAGGTGGGTGGCGGCTGCGCATGAGGCGCCTTGGCCAGGGATTGAACCCAGGTCTCCTGCATGGACAGCGCTGAGCTCCCACTGCCCCCAGATGAGGAGATACTTGCTTCAAAGCAGACTCCCTGAGGGGAACTAATTCCAGGGATGCTACCTGTGTTCAAACTGCGTTTGATCTGCATTCTGGGAACTGTTTTCCAATCTGGCGGTGCACTTTTTTTTTTTTTTAAACTACTCTTAATGATGATAAGACTTTGTTCTTTGAATGCTAATTTGGTTTTTGGAAACAGCCCAGCTTCATTTGAAACCAAATCTGGGGAAGAGGAAACCAAATCTGGCCAAGCTGAGTGATAGTGTTTTTAGGAAAAAAAAACAAGGTTTGCCTATAAAGTAATGACATAATTTGCTTGTTTTTTATTCTAAAATGACGGTGAAGGCTGTTCTCGAAGAGGGAACTAAAAATGTTCTTGGCATCTGTTGGGATAAGCAGAGAGCCCCAGGGGGCTGGTGTGAAGGACAGCCCTAATGTCTATGTTCAGTTCGGGGAGGCTGCGGGAGGGCCAAGGCACTTCATGTGTGTCTGTTTGCATACCTACTCCTATGCTTTGTTGGGAAGGGGAAAAGATAAATTTGGGGCTCTTGCCAAATCCTCTATAGTCCTGAGTTTAGATGTTCCTCAGAGAGGGGAATGGAATAATGAAAGGTCCCGTATCAGGGAGCGCAGCCTGACTCCGAGAGCTTGCCCTGAGCCAGTGGACCTGCCTCGAGCCACAGGGAAAAAGAGTTTGCAAGCTAGGGCAGGAATAGGACAATGTTTTCCTCATGTGGGGAGTCCCCAGGTGGTGCAAACAGTTAGCAAACTCTGTGGCTAACAGAAAAGTTGGAGGTTTGAGTCCACCCAGAGCCTTCTTGGAAGAAAGGACTGGTGATCTACTTCTGAAAAATCAGCCACTGAAAACCCTATGGAGCACAGTTCTGCTCTGACACACACATGTGGTTTTCTGGAGTCGGAGTCCATGTGACACCTGGTTTGGTTCCTAATGTAACTCAAGCGACCTTTTGTCAAGCTGTTTTAGAAAGCTGTTCTTTGAAAGAGTTGAGGAATATCAGTGTTGGGTGTCTGGGTTGCGAGTTGCTCTGTGGGGGCAGTCTGGTTTCCAAGGACCCAGGTTGTTTCTCAGCACACTGGGAACGTAGGGTAGCCGTTGAAGAGAACTCTTGCCGCAAGCTATGAACAGCTACAAGTTTTTTCCTTGGTGGGGAGCAGCCCTTGATGATAGACTAGTGTGGTAGGCCTTCCAAACATCCTAGTCCAGCTGCTTAGGTTAAAGTCAACAGCAAGCCCAGCAGAGAGTGTGAGTCTGGGGAGGGGAGGGAACGAACATGAACTGAGCATCTGCTGTATACTGGGCACTTACATGCATCATCTCGTGTGGTCCTGCAAGACGAGCATTACAATCCCCATTCTACAGATGAGAAAACAGAGACAGGATGGTGAAGCCGTCGCCCTGATCCCCTTACTGCCTTCCCCCTTCTCAGTTGCCTGCACACCTTGTTCAATCTTTGTACTCGGCACATCGTATTATGATTATTTACCTATGGCTAGAGATTCTAATGGAATGGGCTTGGGATAGCACCCAGGCATTGGTATTATTTTAAAAGCTCCCCAAGTGATTGTAATGTGAAGCCAGGACTGAGAACTACTGGTCTAGATTGTGGGTTCCTGCCTTTTTTGTTCTTTTTGTGTGTATCCTCGGCCTAGGTCAGTGGCTCTCAAGTGTGCCTCAGAATCACGGAGGGTGTGTTCAAGCAGATTGCTGGGCCACACCCTAGGGTTCTGATCCAGCAGGTATGGAATGGGCCCAAGAATTTACATTTTTAACATGTTCCCAGGTCATGGTGATGCTGCTAGTCTGTGGACTACACTGTGAGAACCCCCAGCCCCCTAGAACAAGAGTTAAAAAAAAAAATCCAACCAGTTGCCGTTGACTTAGTTGTGATTCATGACGACCCCGTGTAAGTCAGAGCAGAGCTGGGCTCCACAGGGTTTTTGGTGGCTGATTTTTGGGAAGTAGATCACCATGCCTTTCTTCTGAGGCATCACTGGGTAGATTTGAACCTCCAGCCTTTCAATTAACAGCCCAGCGCTTAACCGTTTGTGCCACCCAGGTACACGTAGAACAAAACTAGGCCCTCGGTAAATGCTGATTGAATTTCACTGAATTGCCCAGGGTCACCCAGTGACAGTGAAACATGATTTGAACCCTGTGCCTGGTAGTAAAGCCAACTCTCTTACCATGACACTAGGCTGACCCTTGGGGAGCCTGGGAAGAAAAGCAGACCTGATGTCTATTTAACCTCTGGGTGGAGGGTAGAGTTTCCTGATCTTGAGAGTCTCCTCACAAGGAGAAATAATACGTTTTCTGCCAGGAAACCTCGTGGCTGTTAGAGGCTCAGAAATTCTGGGTAGAGGCTCATGGCAGCCCAGAGAGCCTGGAGTCCTACCCAGGGCACAGATTCCTGGAGCAGGGTGTGACCTGGGAAAAGATAGTCACAGATATGCATGTCCCAGAGTGTTTGTTAAAAAGTTTGTGACATGGCTTTAGAGTTACACTTTGTTTGTGCTCCACAGGAAATTCAGGAGACACTCATGGTGAAAATATGGCTTAGAGATGTCAGGGGTGGGAGAGCCAGGTCCTGAGCCATCTCGGATGAGTAAGGGAAAGAGTTGGTGGGTGGAGTGGCTGTGAAAGCTTGGGCAAGTGGAAAGAAAGTTTCAGGTGTGTTTATGAGGAGGAAGAGCGTGATGCTGGTGCATATGGGAGTGGACATGGGGGCAGGCTGGATTCTCGTTCTGAAGGGACACGCTTGGGCACGTGGAAATATAAGGTACCTGGATTCGCTAATGATGGGAAAAAAAAAAAAAAAAAAACAGCTCTAAATCCAGTATTTACTGAGGCACTTACCACGTACACACACTGTTCTAGATATTGTGGGGCCACCAAAAAAGTAATGATAGAATTCAGAGTGTGTTGAGTGTCAAATGGTTGGAGCAGACAGTAGGTCTTCAAGAGTAGGGAGAGGAGTCCCATTGGCTGCAGTGACTGGGGAAGGCCTTGGGAGGGTGAGCCCAGCTGGTCCTGGCAGGGGGAGCATGCAGGGATGTGCAAAGGCATGGAGGTAGAACTCCTAATGATCGAGTGGCACAATCTAAGTGCAATGGAGAGAATGGTACAGATGTGGATGAGAAGGAGATATGAATGTAAAACGCTTGCTGTTCTCTCCCTCCCTCCAAATGTGAGAGCTGGAATCCCTGGGGACAGCTAAGGACTAACCCTTAGCACACAGGCCTCCTGGCAGGAAGGCTGCTCGTACCCACTACTCCTTAAAAGGCTTTTTCCAAGGAGTGCTCACAGGAGAGATTTCATTTTATTTTACCCTTTCCATTGGTATTGGAGGTCAGGAGAGGCAAGCGAAGCCCTCTGTTTTTGAAGATGGAACAGTGAGATCTAGAGAAGGGAAAGGGCTAAACATGACCCTCTGAGTCTGGGATGGAGGCAGGGGAATGGCTGATATGGCCTTAGCAGTCATCGTGAATGCAGTGGTGTCTGCTGAGGGCAAAGGTAAAGGGCACAGTCTTCCCCGAACAGCAGTGGGGCACCAATGCATGATCTTAAGGGTCTTCTGTGCAGTTTGTGTTTTTGTGGGTCTAGGGTGGAAGTGGAAACCCTGGTGGCGTAGTGGTTAAGGGCTACGGCTACTAACCAAAAGGTCGGCTGTTCGAATCCACCAGGCTCTCCTTCGAAACCCTGCGGGGCAGTTCTTCTCTGTCTTATAGGGTCGATATGAGTTGGAATTGACGGCAACAGGTATATAGGTATAGGGAGGAAGTATGGAGATTAGAGGAAGTCAGAATAGCCCTGACCAGAACCCAAGCCCTGAGCATTGCCCACTGGTCCCCAGCAGTTGGCATCTAAAGGTTTGCAGGGCCTGGCCCGGGAAGGGTGTCTTTCCCTGGCATTTGTGCTTTCAGAAGACCCCTCCTATAATTTATGCCACTTCCACCCTCCCTCCCCCCCACCTCACCTCTGAGCTCAGTGGGCATTTGTTGAGAAGTGCAAAATCCTCTTGGATAGCAACTTAGCTGATCTTTGGAGGGACCCACTTTTTTCCACTCTCCCCGTCAAAACCATTCACAGTTACGCCAACTTTGAAGTCAGCCAGATCTGATTGAAGAAGGGGGGCGGGGAGGGTGGCGTCTATGCTCTCTACCAGTGCTATCCCCCATGAGTATTTATACCAAAGAGGAATGCTCTGTTGCTTGGCAACCTTCTTGCATGGTTCCTGGCGCTCAGAATATCTGACAAATCTCAGTGTTTCACACTCAATGGGCAGAGATGGAGAGGAAGATCAAAGGGTAAATCTCAGTGATCAATGTCAAGGCCACAGATTAAAAAGATGGACTAAGTCAGGGTATAAGAAAGCTGCTGAGGTCACAAAGGATCCACTTAAGTTCCTCTCCTCCCCGATTTTCTCTCCTTCTGCCTTTTATGGTCTATTCACATCTCCCCCTTTTATGACATTTCGGGGACCTTTCGGTTCTCTTTGTGTATCATTCTGTCAGCAGCATGAACTGGTTGTTCCCCTATGGGCAGAGTTTTCTGCTAGGTGCTGAAGAGGGGTGGTAGGTACAGAGGGAAGAAGAGTCGAGGACCCAGTGTGTGACTCTTAGTCATGGCCTTGGTCCTTAGAAAGCTCCCAGCTTGTTGAGGGAGAGCATGATCCTCACCTCCATGGTACTTGTGCTGAGGGGAAAAGGAAAGACATTAAGGCCAGGGAGCCCAAAAGTTGGGAGCATGGTGCTCTCTGATATTGTTCATCTATGTGTGTATCACTGTACATACAATGCAGGTATGAAATGACAGAAAGAGTGGCAAAGGTAACTGGAACAGCTATGGCAAGGGTGGGGCCGGGGAGGATGCTAGAGGGGTTGGGTAGGCTGGCTTTTGTGGCAGAGATGAGCTCTTCTCTCACGGGTCTGTAAGTGGGATCATTTTCCTTTGACGTCCTATGGTGATGTGGTCCTTTTGTGAGGGCAGCTCTTGGACACAAAAGACCAGAGTAAGGAGGAGTCAAAGGGACTCAAGTTTGACAACAGTCCCTTTAAGTTGTTTCTCCAAATGGTGTTTGTGTATCAAAGTTAGAGCATATATGTTGAGTAAGTGAAGCTTCCTCAGAAACAGAACTAAGCACTGTGGCTTCCTATGGCTTGATCTTCTTGGGCCACATTTGGCCAGCATGTTAATGCATTAACTGCCTTTATTCCTCTTGCAATTTATTATGCACCTGCTGTGTGCTAGGCCTTCTACTGTAAAGACTCTGCTGAAACTTTCCTTCCTGTTGTGCTGTGAGCTTCTGGACTGTGGTCCCTCTGCCTAATTAGAGACAATGAAGGATGAATGCAGAGAAGTGAAAGGGCAGAATGTGAGCATGGAGAGAGACATGCCAGGAAAACTAGGACAGCTGGGATTCCCTCACTCAGGGGATTTCAAGAAAGGTGTGGACACTGGTGTTAAATCTGCCTAGGAGTCAAGAACTAGGAGTGAGGTTTGGATGTTAGGAGCTCATGGGTCATCTTTGAGGGAACAGTTTCAGAAGAGTGATGGTGGCAGAAGGGAAGCGTAGGTGGGCAACAAGGGAGAATTGCTGTATCATGTGGAAGTGCTTCCTGGTTTCTGACCTCAGTCCTTCCTGGTGTACCTTGTTCTCTCTTACTTTGTCTTTGTGATGCCCTCTGGAATGTCTTGCCCTCCTCACTTCCACATTGCCACCCCAAGGTCCAACATTGTCACAAGATAATTCCAGCCCTTAGGGACTGACTTATCTCTCTGTGACCCCTTTCATCTGGTGATCAGGCTGATCCTTGATGAAGCTGTGACACTTGCTCTTCTAGGTCCATTTGCCCCTCTGGTCTGATGAACTCACTCCCTTTGACAACCTGCCTAAATAGGGCCAGTGATTCTAGCTCCAAAATACCCTTTCTTCTTGTCCAAACCATCTAAACCCTTGCTCATCCAGGCAGCTGATAAACTAATGCAGACTCTTGGTACTTATGATTGGCAACAGCTCAATGGGCTACTCTTCATCGGAAAATTTATAATTTAAAAGAAGCATTTAAGCTTAAGAAGTAAATTCCTAATTGTGGAATTGAGCTGCCAGTGACAGGCAAGTAGAGGTGATATTTTGGGGGCCTTGACTGTATTTACAGAAGAGCAGTTTTCAGAGAAGAGTAATGGTAGTCCCCCCTCTGCTCTATACTTGTCAGACCTCACCTTGAAGATGGAATTCAGTTCTAGGTGTCCCAAACCCAGACTTAGGGGAAACGTCATCGACATTTGGTGAAAGAAGGGGAAAATGACTTATTTTTTTCACACACTATCCCAGAGGGTATAACTAGGTCTACTGGGCAGATGTTAATGGAAGAACCTTGTATCCAGGAGAACTGAATTAGGAAAGAACTATTTGGGTGAGGGCGGGGGCAGGGGAGAGGCACTAACATTCAGCTGACACCCTCTGTGTGCCCTGCACTATGCCGGGGACTTGACATGTTGTCTTAGTTGCTCCTCAGAGAGGTTGGGTAAACTTGCCCATGCTGACAGATGGAACAACTGTGGTTCTTAATCAGGTCTCTCTGACTCCAAAGCCTTTTTTCCCTTGTCTCTATAACGAGATGTTGAGTGAGGTCCACTATGAGCTGCTGTGGCAAAGGCTGGGTGACCCCTCACTACAGCACAGAGGGGATCACTGCTTGGAGAGAGAAGTAGCCTTGATTCTTCCAGGTTTGACCCTATTTGAAAGACTCACTTGGTCTACTGATGGCAGTAGTTAAAAGTTGGGTCTGGAGTTTTGTTTCCATTCTCCTTGTGACTTCTCTTACCAGGACACACAGTTCCCAATTCACAGAGCAGCTGTTCTGTCTTCTCTGGGGGCTTAAGGAGCAGAGGAGGGCTCCTCTTGCTGTGAGTGATGGGTGACCCCAGTACTCCCAGCCGCCGCCTCAGGTTTCCCTTTCCTGAGTTTGCGATTCATGATTATTTCATTTGGATATCCTCGAGGAGCCTTCAACAGTATGTCTTAAATGGAACCGATCAACCTCATTACCACTGTCCTCCAAGGTTTAATTAATTTATTTAGCTAGGTTTCTCTGGTTCTGAATATGGCACCATCATTCTCTTGGTTTGAAGCTTAGAGTTAACTCTGATTTTCCCCTTACCCAGATCCTCAGTTACCAGGACTTGTCTATTCACACTTTGCAATACCCAGGGAAATAGCCTTCTCTTTCTACCTCAGTGCCACCCCTCCTTCAGGGTCTCTTCATCCGTGCCTATTAGTCCTTGCTGGTTTCCTTTTCTTAAACTTCTCTTTTCGCCACCTTTCCCCTGCTCAAAAACAGTCAGTGGTTTTTCATAGCATCCTGATTAAGGTTCAGATTCCTCACTTGTCATCCAAGGTTCTCTAGTCTTGCCCAATCCAGCTGTTCTATATGATTTCCCAGCTGTTTTCTCTTTTAAGGAACGTAGTTTTCCATAGAGCATATTTTTCTGCTTTCTCTCCCATATCTGATATTTTTCCTGTCCCAAATGTCCTTACCTCTCTTCCCCCCTCCCCACCTGACCTCCCCCTGAATCCTTTAAGGCCCAGATCAAATCCCCTGCCTCCAGGGAATCTCCTCTGGCTGCTGTTGTTGGAGCAGCACTTCCCCAGTTTAAACTGTACTATGATTTATTCTTGTACGCCTTCTTTGGTACTGTTTATAGCATTTCACTAATTATTCATTTTCACGTTTTATCTCCCTGGTTGCTTATTAATTCAGGGCAAGGACTTCTCCATAGTACTTAGTGTAATGGAGGGTGTTGGTGGGTGAGGAATCCTGGTTCTCCTCCTTAGTGCTGGCCACACCCTCCTTTCAGTCACAGCCCAGTCCTTGCCCCCAGGAATCTTCCCTTGTTAATCCTGGCTGTTTTTAAACCTGTTGGTATGATGTTTGCGCAGGCTGATTGCCCCCCGTCCTCCTCGTACCCTTTTTTCTATCCACAGCTTACCCATCTTAGAGAAGCAGTGTGGTTCAGTGGGAAGTGAACAAGCTTTGGAGCCTGGTGGATCTAGATTTGAATCTTGGCCCTGCTACTTAGTAGCTGTGTGGCATTGAGCAAGTTACTCAACCTCCCTGAGGCTTGTTTCCTCTGCCCCCCACAACTTTACAAAATAGGGGAAATATTCTTTTCTGTTAGTTAACGGTATGGAATAAAAAACCAGTTGCCGTCTAGTCAGTTCCCACTCTTGGCAACCCCACGTGGGTCAGGCTAAAGCTGGGCTCCACAGGGTTTTTAAGGGCTGTTTTTTTCCGGTTTTTCTTTTAAGGTGCCTCTAGGTAGCCTTGAACCCCCAACCTTTTAGTTAGCAGCAGAGCATAGTAACTGTTTGCACTACCCAGGGTCTCCAAAGGAACATAATATTTCCATTGCCGTCAAGTCGATTCTGACTCATAGTGACCCTGTACGACAGAGTAGAACTGCCCCTTGAGGTTTCCAAGGCTATGATCTTTCCTGGAGCAGATTGCCAGGTCTTTCTCCTGCAGAGTGGCTGATGGGTTCAAACCACCAACCTTTCAGTTAGCCCAGAGCTTTAGCCACTGTGTCACCAGGGATCCTTAAGGTACGTAACAACACCTGTTGCTGTTGCGCGAGTCGATTTCAACTCACAGTGACCCTATGGGACAGAATTAAACTGCCCCTTAGGGTTTCCAGGGTTGGTCAGCAGCCAAGCTCTTAACCACTGTACCACCAGGGCTCCACAGTAGCCCACAGTAAACATGTTTCCCTTACCCACTCCATCCTCAAATCCTTCCATGCAGCCCTTCGTGAGTGTTCCACTTGATACTCAATTCTGCTCTTACTGCTATCCTTTAGTGCTTGTAATGTTAGGACCAAGACATGTCAGACTGGAAGGAGGTTTAATTTAAGTCTCTCGTTCTAGAGATCAGGAAACAGAGGCCCAGAGATGCCGCAGGCTCCCAGAGCTGTTGAAGGGCAGAGCTGGGTCTAGCCCTTGGACTCCTGAGTCCCAGGCAGGCATCTGTTAGTGCCCTGCAGTTCTCCAGTCCCCAGCTGGCACTCTGCACTCCTCCAGCCTGGAGGGCCGTCTCTGCCCCACAGTCTCCTGCAGAAAGCGGAAAGAACCTGGAGGAGGTGTTAATAAATACTTGTTGATGCACTGTTTCTAGGTGTGTCTTATTCCCCTAGAGGACTGCTGTGTTTCCCCAGGCAGGAAACATGCCAGCCTTTAGGCTATGCTTTGTGTCCTTTTGGAATTCAGTACAGACCTGGCTATGATAACTCGAGGTTAATTTCAGCCCCAGGAATGAGGGTTTTTGCAGCAGGAGGTACTCTCAGGGGTTCCCTGGGCTGTCCTCACAATATTCTGACTCCTCTGCTGAGCAAGATCCTGTGGAGCATCCATTTGTGAGTGGCTTCATGGGGTAGAGGCCCGTGTGTAGCCCTGGTGCCCTGTGCATGTTACTTTGCCTCCCACTTGTACTCCTCTGGCCTCCCCCCCGTTCCCATCTCCGCCCCCCACCTACTCCCTGAACAAGGCTGCTCTCCCTGCTCTGGTTAAGAATAAATCATCATGGTTGCATAGCAACAACTTTGGTTTCCTTTACTCTGCCTTCTTCTCCTCCTCCCACAAAAGTGCCTCAGCTCTAAATTTAAGACAGTGTCAGGAGATGCTGTTACCCCACAAATGCATCTGAACCCCAGGATCGTTCCCTCTGTAGCAGCAAGCTTTAGGAGAATAGAAACTGCTTGGTTTACTTTTCTATTCCCAACATCTTTAACAGTTTTTGGCACTTAGTAGGTATTCAATAAATAGCTGTTGGATGATGAATGAGTGAGTCATTTTTCTCAGAATCTCTCCAGTTGAGAGGTTCTTGTGGGACTGGGGAATGCGATTACACTCTGGGATGGTCCATAACTCATCTCTCTGGCTGGATGCCACCCTTGTCCCTTTCTCCAGCCACCTGAGAAGCTGATGCGGCAATAGAAAGCACATATTTCTTCATATCTCACTGGGATGTGGATGGAGAATATGTTTTCTTCTCTCTCTTCTGGAAGCTGGTAGTTTAGTTAGTCCGCTGGTTCACTGAGCCCGTTGGGAGGTAACTAGAAGTCTTATGGCACTTCATGATCCCTGCCTTGGGAAGCATCTCGGCTAACGGGCTGGGGGCAGATTACCCATTTTAGTGATAGGAGTGTGAGGTTGGCTTCCAGGGGAGGAGGAACCTCTGTGAGCCAAGAAGTCACCACGTACGAGGTTTCAATCCCAGCTCTGCCACTTGAGAACGGTGTCACTCTGAGTGGGTCACTTCACTTAGCTCGTGGGTTGTAAGAATTGTATGAGGAAAAGCATAATAGAACTTAGCAGAGTGCCAGGGAACAAGGGTGCCCAAACAGTGTGAGCTTCCTTTTCCCCTTTAGTGGGGAGATGGAAATGAACCAGGAAATTCCTGTTACCTCTAATGGTGGGCCATCATTCATGTATATAGGCAGGCGGGGAAGGGGAGACATGGAGAACGTCTGTGTTTTGGAGTCAGAGGGAGTATTCTCCCTAGGTCTAAGATATTTCCTTTTTTTCTGGCTTAAAAAAACAAGAGTTATATTTCGTAGCTGACTTCCCAACTACCCTGTGGTTGTCTCCTTTCAAACATCCCCACATACATCCTGAACTGACTCCCTGTAATCCTCAAGGAGGAGTGGGAGGCTCGGGGTCCAGAGGGGGAATGATAACTTCAGCTGCCTCTGGTATGGGAATAGAGGTTGGAAGACAAGGCTGGGGAGAGGCTGCTCTTCAGCTAAAAATAGCAGTAGCAGCAGCTGAGGGAGCAGCCAGAGGTCCTAAGCGGGGGCAGCCCCAGGCGCACTTTCCTGGTAGGAACTCTGCTAAGCTGTTCCCCTCCCCTTCTGCACAAGTCCTGTCACTTGTGCCTGTCCACAGTGGGCAGCCAGTGCCTGATCTCCCTTTCGAGCCTGAGCACCGCTTCCTTCTCCTTCTCTTTCTTTGTCTCCTCCTCATCCCTCTTGCCCTTCTTCATCCTTACAACAGCAGCCTCTATTTACTAGATGTTTTGGAAAAAAAAATTTTTTTTTTTTTTAATTTTTCTTTGCAAACCAATCACTTTGTACTATGCTTTGATCTGGGCCTCTGTCCTCTGGAAGTTTGTAATCTGACCTTGCATCCTGGACTCACGGACCGCCAAAAAAACGAGATGAGCAAACATTAGATAAACGTGGAATAGATGAGATAGTTTCCCATCCTGTATAGGTGGAGGCTGCTGGTATATGTAGAGTGTTTTGGGTGTATATTTGAGAAAGCCCAGGAGCTTCCTGCTTGGAAAAGGTAAGGATGAGCTAAGTTACTGCTTTCCTTGGAGGCTGGTGGGCCGGGGGAGAAGCAGGCTCTCCTCCTATCAGCAAGAGGATGGAAGAAGGATGCTACACAGCTAAGCTTAAGACGACCTCGGGGGAAGACGCAGAGCAACCGGAGGCGAGGGCCTGAGGAGACGGTAGCTGAGACCACCTCTGTATTTGCCCCAGACTTTCCTCATCCATCGATTAACTGATTAATCAATGATCGATTTGGTTCGTTCATTCAACAAACATCTGCTAAGTACCAGTGTGGTAGGTGGATGTTCTAAATCCATGGTTTTTAATCCTACCTGCACAATGGCATCACCTGGGGAATTTAAAAACACCGATGCTCAGGCCTCACCCCAGATCAATCACGAAGAAAGATCCCTGGGGCTGGGATGCAGACATCACTGTTTTTTTTTTTTTTTTAGAAACAGTTCCCTAGGTGATTCCATTGTCTAAAAGCCACTGTTCTAAATGAGCCCCAAGGCTCCTTCCTATAACATTTTTTATTTTGAATAATTATAGATTCACAGAAAGTTGCAAAGAAAGGTGCAGGGTGGTCCTGTGTACCCTTCTTTCCTTGCTCCCCTTTGGTCATGGCTGCTGCGCCCTTCTGAGTGACATGACTGAAGATGTGACTTGCAGCCACTGAGACATAGTGGACACGCAGTTCTTAGCTCTCACAAACGTTTGCTGAGCAGTTATCAAGTGCCCAGCATTGGAGAGACACAGATGAGACTCACAGGGTACCCTGGAAGTAAATTAATATGAGTACTCTGTGTCCTTCAGTCTTTATCTGGTGAGGCAGAAGCCAGTGTTTCTGATGAATGGGATTTTCTGCAATTTCTCCTGTTGTCTCCCTCAGTGCAAGAGAGTCAGTCACCATATCGGGTGAGTTCCACTTAAAGGGTGATGAAGCAGGTGGTGAAAAAGCCACTTACAAAACTAGGTGGAAGGCAGGCAAACAGGGAACGCTGCTAAAGGGACAAAGTGTTCTAATCAGGCAGGCTTTTAAGAATGCACTATCAAGTTGTCTGAGGCATGAAAAGGTAAAAGCAAATAATATGCCTGCTTAAATATTTAGATTATCGGCAGGGATTTGAGGCCCTGTGGGGCACCTGGTCCTATGCTAGGCGCAGTGGGCATGACCCTGGCACTCAAGGAAAATGCAATCTAGCTGGGGATTAAAATCGTTACGTAAGAACCAATTAGAGATTAAGTGCTCAATTGTGTTGTACCCGACTATAAAGTTGTTGGAATCCCTGGGGGGTACCAGCAGTTAACGCATTTGGCTGCTGGTTTGAGTTCACCCAGAGACACCTCAGAAGAAAGGCCTGGTGATCTGCTTCCGAAAAATCAGCTATTGAAAACCTTCTGGAGCGTAGTTCTGCTCTGAGACACGTGGGCTTGCCATGAGTCAGAATTGACTTGAAGGCAATTTTTTTTTTTTTAAATAAGGTTGTTAGGAGTTTGGAGAAGGGAAGTTCCAGTGTGGACTAGAGTAGCACCACCTAAAATGAGGTTCAGGATCCGGCACTGCTCCGCCAACTGTTTGTTGTCAGTCTGTAATGAGGAGTACAGAAATTGAAAGAAAGTATTTATAAGCTATCGTAATTTGTCAGAGTAATTTTATGTCTGTTGAATAAAAATAAAAAATCGGGCTTTATGTTTTGTTTTAAAAATTGTATTCTCTAGCAATTCATTTTTATTATATTTTTTAGAAGTACTGGTCTATGACAGATTGGAAAAAAATAAGAAAACAAACAAAAAACAACAACCCAAACTGGTCCTTCACCACAGATGGTTTGCGAAGCATTGGACTGGAGTAGCTGGAAACCTGAGCTATCATGGCAGCCTGGAGGGGTCCCAGAAGGTTGGAAAGGGGCAGACATTGTTTCTGGTATTGAAAAGGGAATAAGAAGGTGCCCTGGAAACCTCAGACTGTATGTCAGACATGAGGTTCTGAGACCATGAACGTTTATTGAGCTGTTGGTGGATGCTGGAAGTACACCATGTGCTTTATATGAATTATTTCATTGACCCTGCCCTTTCGCAACCTTATGTGATAATAGAGCCTGAAGACGGCAAATAGCGTGCGTTTTAAAGTCAGAATTTCGGACTCTAGAGCCTGACTATTCGTGACTCCCCATACCCACCCTGAGCAACCATTTCAGGTGACAGGGGTCTGCCCATTCAGATGCTCCAGAATAGGAATGAGAAAGGCAGGCCGCTGAGGATTCAGATTACTTTGTGGAGCTCAGGTTGTCCTTACAGGAAAGTGTCCTACCTCCTGGGACAGAGCAGTGTGCAGGCTTTTATCTGAAGTTCCTGCTCTCGGTTCTCCCCTGTGTTCATTTCCAGAGGCATTTGGGTAGGTGGGCCCACCTGAGTTTGGTGTTTCATTAGACTGTGAACTGCCTTGTCAGCAGCTTTGGCCAGCGGGATCTCATCAATTCATTTAATAATAACTTTTTATTTCAAAATAATTATAGATTCACAGAAAGTTGCAAAGGAATGTGCAGGGAGGTCCGGTGTTCGCCCCAGCTTCCTCAGTGGTAACATCTCGCATGAATGTAGTGCGATATCAAAACTGGGAAATTGACATTGATACAATTCACTTACCAGTCTAGTTACTGTTGAGTCAGTTCCAACTCGTGGTGACCCCTTGAGTATCAGAGTAAAACTATGTTCCATAGGGTTTTCATGGCTGATTTATCAAAAGTGGATTGCCAGACCTTTCTTTTGAGGCTCTTCTGGGTGGACATGAACCTCCAACCTTTCGGTTAGCAGCCAAGCGCTTGACTATTTGTGCCACCAAGGACTTCCACAATCCACTTACCCACCCATTTTTGCTCCTACATTCAGGGTTTGTTTTTGGGTGCCATGTTTTAGGAGAAACATCGAAAAACTATAATGTATCTGGAGGAGAGAGAGGCAGAAAGTACCTAGTCTGGAAGCCAGGTTACACCCAGAATGTTCTAAAGGACTAATGTGTAATTCCTTAGAGCTTTCTTGTGTATAGATGCCCTGTTCTATTCAGCATTTCAGTCTCAGCATTTAAAGCAGTATTAGGCACATAGTTGGTCCTCAGCGAGTGTTTTTTGAATTCAATGTGTGAGTCAGAGAGAAAACGTGTAAAACCATAATGGCTGCTTTCTATGTTGCTGAACCTCCAGTGTGGAAGAGGGTGAGATTTCCCTATCCCTCATGGCTCTTGAGGGCAGAGCTAGGATTAGTGAATGCAAAGACAGGAAAGACATAAGGGGAAACATCCCAGCCAAGTTTGTGGAAGAACTTGACCAAGAATGGGAAGAATCTAGCAGGGATGTAGTTGGCTCCCAGCGCTGAAAGTGTTTAGTTAGGGATGCAGTAGAAACGATTCCTGTATTTTTTTTTTTTTTTTTTTGATACAGGGCCAAATGGAAATCTTTCTTTAATGGACGTCTTTCCTATTTTTTTTTTCGTTCCTGAGATTCTAAGAGCATGCAGTGGGGACAACTGGGAAGAAAAATCAGTTTATGGGTAGCGGGTGTGCATGGGTGTGAGATAACAGCAGAACATACTCGTAGAAGAACACCTATACGTTAAAAAAAAAAGCCTGGCTGCTAACCAGAAGGTCAGCAGTTTGAATCCACCAGCCGCTCCTTGGAAACCCAATGGGACAGTTCTACTCTGTCCTGTAGGGTCACTAGGAGTTGGAATCGACTCAATGGCAATGGGTTTGGGTTTTTTGAGTTTATACAGAGAAGCTGAGAGAAGCGGTTTTATCTCTAGCTGTCTCTGGCTTTCCTTTTAAAAGCAAATATAACCTGTGGCTGTTGAGTCGATTCCGACTCCTCGTGACCCTATTGGACAGAATAGAACTACCTCATAGTTTTTCCAAGGTTGTAATCTTTCATGGAAGCAGACTACCACATCTTTCTCTTGCAGAGTGGCTGATGGGTTTGAACATCTGACCTTTTGAGGAGCAGCTGAGTGCTTAACCACTGACCACCAGGGCTCCTGCTCCTCCAATATAACCTATGGAATTTGCCCAGGGGAGCATCAGGAGGTAACTTGGAAGTCAGACACTGATTTTGTCCTTTAGGCAGCATTTGGCAACACCAGTCCTCCAGAAAACTGCTGGAGCTGGACTCTGCCTATAGCTGACATGTTTTTGTCATGTTAATCACTTACCGAAATTCAGAAGATTATTGCAGTTTCTATCCCAGGAAATGAAGTAGGCATTGAGCTAATCAGATTACTTCCAGGTGAAAAAGGAAAAAGAAAAAAAAAGGTCAGAGTTTTTAAATGAGGCCATCTGAGAAGGTTATTATATATTCATATATGATTATCCTGTAAGGTATGAATTTAAATGATTTATGTTTTTATTTCATTCTAGCTGGCAAGGAAGACTCAAACTCTCCATGTCATATATTTTTAAAAAGCTCACAAAAAGAAAACCCATCATTTTTTTTTTAGGTGGAGAAGGAACTAGCACTTATTTATTGCATACTTAAAAAAAAAAATTTTTTTTATATGTCAGGAACTTTGCATGTATTATGTCATTAATTTTCACAATGAAAATTCTGATAGGTAGGTGTTATCATTGCCCTTTTTTATGGCCAAGCAAATCGAAGCTCAGAGGAGAGAAGTAACTTGCCGTGAGACACACAGCTAGTGAGAAATAGAGCTGGGATTCAAAGTCAGCTCTGTTGAATTCCAAAGTTATTTTTAATGCTGTTTAGTGTTGATGACAGCATCCCTAGCAGAATCTAAACCTAGTGTGCCCATGAACGGATTTTAGAACTAGTATCTTGTATGCCAGAGTCCGTGAGTGGTGCAGGTGGCTAACACACTTGGCTGCTTACTGAAAGGTTGGAGATTCGAGTTCAGAGATGCCTGGGAAGAAAGGCCGAGTGATCTACTTCACAAAAATCAGCCATTGAAAACCATATGGAGCACAGTTCTACTTTGACACACATGGGGTTGGAATTGACTTGATGGCAACATTTTTTTTGTTTGTTTTGTTTTAATCTTCTATGTCTCAAATCCTCAGGTGTGTCAGTTCCCTGTCGGCAGAAAAGCTTGCCCAGGTGGCAGATGTTTCCACCATTGCTGATGACCTGTCTGATGTAGAGTCAGACTGAGACATTCAAACCATTGCTACACTCAACAGCACATTGCCCCCAGTCCTGGCTTCTTCCCATGCCCTCTCTCTCCTCCTAGTGTCTCTGTGACTCAGGATACTGAGGGCGAACAGTGCCCCTGAACACAGTTTCCAGCTTGCCAGCTGCCCGATGTCTAATAGTCCTGAGGATGGGAAGACTTCATCTCACGTACTTTGGACATGTTGTCAGGAGGGACCAGTCCCTGGAGAAGGACATCATGCTTGGTAAAGTAGAGGGTCAGTGAAAAAGAGGAAGACCCTCAACAAGATGGAACGAACAGTAGCTGCAACCATGGTCTCAAACATAACGATTGTGAGGATGTCACAGGACCAAGCAGTCTTTTGTTCTGTTGTGTGTGGGGTCTCTATGAGTTGGAACCAACTTGAAGGCACCTAACAACAACAATATTATTTTCAAGTCTTAGCATTGTATTTTCGTTCTCATAAGCAGGCTTGGAGAGAAGCCAGGAGACTGCATGGTACAGGGGACAGAGCACCGGGCCTGAAGACGCTCAGGCCTTGCAGTGCGACTTACCAAGAGTGTGGCTTTGATGAGTCCCTTAGCTGTCTGAGCCTCAGTTCTTTCATCAGCAAAAAGGGGATAGTAATAAACGTCTCTATTTTCTTTTTAGGGCTAGCATGAGACTCAGATGATATTAGTATCTGGGTAACTCCGTAAACCATAGAGCATTATACAAGTGTAAGTCTGGTGGATGACGAGAATGGTTTGTCCCCTGGAAAAGCTTTCCTCCAGCTGGGGAGAAAGCCAGTGCACACGTCAGGGCAGGAAAAAGTTAAGCGCTTTCTGGCCAGTCTGGCTCCATTTCACTGAAGACCCACTTGGTCTCTGTGGCCCCCTTTCTTTCCTGAGTAGTGTGGCTGTGTTTCTTGGCTTGGCGTTTTGAGATAATTGTTCCCAATCTTCCCTTCCAGCGAGCACAAGGATGTGAAACCTGAACTGCAGCCACTGGCTGAAGCCTTCCAAAGATTCTGGTTTGGTGGACGTGTTCTGCTCAGCTTAATTTGCTTGCTGGCAATGTAAACATTAGGGTTGTTAATCTTCATTAGAGGGTGTTAGCCAAGAAAAATTGTATTTTTGAAAACCCACGTATTAACATGGGAAAAAAGTAAAAGTAAACGACTCAAATTTTAACAATTTTGATGTCCTAAAAGCTTTTAAAGAAGACTAAAAAGCCTCTAATGTGTATTTGTTCGATAAATAAGCCGGAGCTTCAAATTCTTTTCAAAAGCAGGCATATATTCTAAGCAAATTCAAAAAAAAAAAGGCAAAATTTCACCCTAGAACAGAATAATCCGAACAATTAGAGGCTATGAATCGGGCTGTCATTTAATAGGTTTGGAGTTGTAAGGTAGGCTTGTTTTCCCCCACATAGATCTTATGTTTTCAGTTTATTTTGTTTGTATTTTTTATCGTAAACTTTTTTAAAAACCTGAGATATAACGTGCACATGAAGAAGTGCACAGATCATAAGGGTAGAGCTCAGTGAATATTTGCTCAGTGAACATACCTGGGTAACCAGTGCTCAGCTCTAGAAACATTATAGCGCGCCCATCCCCCAGTGGCTCCTTCCATTCGCTAGCCCTTTGTCTCAAGGGAAATCTCCCGTCACTTCCAGCACCATAGGTTAGCTTACCTGTTTTGAAACTTCATATAAATAGAATATTAAAGTTTATATTATTTGGGGTCTGTTCTCTTTTAGTTCAACATTCTGTTTTGGAGATTAATCCTTGTTGTGCCTACTGTATGTCACTCTAATTGCTATGTAATATTCCATTGTCTAAATATACCACAATTTATTTATCATTTTACTTAGAGGTATTTGAGTGGTTTCAGTTTGGGGCTGTTTTGAATAAAGCTGCTATGAACACTCCTGTATGTGTCTATCAGTGAACATATATACCCAGTTGTATGGGGCATATACCTAAGAGAAATTACCGAACTATAGGGTATGAGCATTTTCCGCTGTAATGAATACTGCCAAAGCTGTTCTAACAGTTTACACCGCCTCCGGCAGGTAGTTGTTCCACATCTTAGATAGGCTTTGTCTTTCCCATTTTAGCCATCCTGGTAGGTACGTGGTAATGTCCCATTGTGGTTTTAATTTGCGTGTCCCTGATGACTGCTGAAGTTAAGAACCTTTTCATACGTTCATTGCTTATTTGGGTACTCTGCTTTGTAAAGTGAACCTTCAAGTATTTTGCTCATTTTTTCCATTACATTATCTGCCTTTTTATTAATGAGTTGTAGGAGCTCTTTATGTATTCTGGATATGAGTCTTTTGTTGGAGCTATGTCTTGTGGGTATCTTCTTCCAGTCTGTGGCTTGCCTGTTCAGATTCTTTATGGTATATTTTGATGAACACATGTTATTAATTTTAATGTAGTCCAACTTACCAATTTTTTGTTTTATAGTTAGAAGGGAACTTTTTGTGTCTTGTTGAAGAACTTGTTGTCTACCCTATGTTTTTTACTAAAAGCTTTTTTGTTTTACTTTTCACATTTACATCAGTAATCCATTTGGAAGTGCTTTTTGTATACGGTGAGGGAAAGATCCTTTTTTTTTTTTCTTTTCTTATTTTGGCATCTAATTAACTTAGAGCCATTTGTTGAAAATACCTTCTTCTCCAACAGCACAGTAGTGCCACCTTTGTCATAAATCAAGTGGCCATATATGTGTGGGTCTGTTTCCATGCATTAAAATTTGGAGATGCCACCATGTAACTGGGAGTACCTTTACTTTGGATTGGAACCCTCGTGGCACAGTGGTTTAAGAGCTTGGTAGCTAACGAAAAAGCTGGCAGTTTGAACCCAGCAGCCGCTCCTTGGAAACCCTGTGGGGGCAGCTCTACTCTGTCCTGTAGGGTCGCTATGAGTCAGAAGTGACTTGACGGCAACAGGTTTGGGCTTGGTTACTTTGAATGTACTGAATAAGTGGCTGAATTCTTGATATGGGCATGGATGACTCAGAGAGGTCAGGGCAGAATCAGAGGTCTAGCAAGTTTCCAGATAAAAAATCCGTTGACTTATAAACTGTATTTACGTAGGCTTCTCCAAATAAAATAACTTTAGTAGAATCACAGCGTGTATTGGTTGATGGTCCTCTCTACTAGAAGATGGTATGATATGCCATTAGAAAGGAAGTTTAAGGGAATGCAATCCCTAGTTTCAAGTTAAATATATTTTCTCACAAGACTCAAGTGAAAATGATTATTTTTCTAACTCTAGTTCTCTTCACAATAAGAGAAAGCTTTCTTTGAAAATAGGCTTGTCTGGTGCCCACTTCTTAGGGTTCATCACATCTGCCTGATTTGAGTGTTCAGGAATTAGACACCCAGAGCCTTTAATTGCTTGCCTTATGTTAATTACTCTCTGGAGGCCCTTTGTTTGTGTCCAGCTCTTTCCAGCAACCTAAAATCATTTAGGTTTCCTAAGATCATATGATAGCTAGGTCTGGGATGCTGCTGAGGTGAAATTGCCTCAGGTGGATGAGGACCCCTGTTCTAAGGGCCCCATCCAACTTAAACTGTGGAGGACATTGACTCTGGCAAAATGCTAATCCATTTAGATGGTACAGCTCCATTCCACCAGTGATACTCAGGGTGGTAGCTGAAGTGGAATTGTCTCTCCTGGGCATCTGGTCAAGGCACCTTTAAGTTTAGAAAGTTACCCCTCCCCTTCCTCCCTTTTTTGGGGCTGACTTGGAGGTTCTGACCTGCTCCAACAAGCCTCATTGGAGCAATAACTTTTTTGTAAGTTTCCATTTAATCCACAAGTAAAATTGAGCACTTTCTGTATACTGGCATTCAAGATCTATTCCCAGCCATTGAGGAGTTTAGTTTACTTCTGGCAGTATTAAATGGCATCTCTACTTAAACTTCGACAGCACCGGGTACTGGGTACTTAAACTTGAGGCCTGAAAAAACTTTACTGGTGCTTGGTCACCTGATCTCAACTCCTGTTCTCTGCCACGGCCAGACTTAGCGGACTGTTTTGTGATGATCTCATCTATCTGTCCCTGAATTGTGAGCCCCTGGCCCCTCCATCACAGTTTGAGCTAATCCATGTCGTATTAACCAGGATGACTCCAACTTGGACGGCAGATTTTGTATAGTAACACGCCCAGACCGGGTACCTGCCGAAGCCCTGGTTGCTCTGCCCAAGCTCTTAAGTATCTAGTGCTGCTGCCTGCTGTTCTAGGGTCTGCCATTGAGCTCAGGACAGAGTGGTGTCCTTGTCAAGAAAGAACGAATTTTTTTCATATAATATCATTGACTTGTTGGGGTCCTGGTTCCCCCTGTGCCCAATAATAAAAGATATAATAGTGATGTGGAGCTAGGACTGTAGTATTATGTCCTCATGATTGTCGTATCAGGAATCATTGACCAGGACTTTTTGATCTCTTCCACCCATTTGCTCTGTGTGTATACAGAAAGGCTAGAGATTTTATTTTAAGCGCTTTAACTTCTGTTCTTTTAAACTAGACCCTTCTGTTTTGTTTAAAAAAAATTTTTTTTTTATTAATCTTTGAGCATTTACAAGCCCTCGTATGTATATAACAGAATCATAGACTTCTAGAATTCAGAGATATTAGCTATAATTAGTCCAGTCTTCTTGTGACTAAATAATATGGTGAGATTTCTCTGACTGGAAGTATTTTTAACTGTCTCTTACAATCTCAGGAAGCCAGGGCTGGAAGAGAATTGAGAGTGCTAGGCCAGCATTCTCATTCTACAGAGGAGAAACCTTGAGTGCCGAGGAGGCTAGTGATTGGATCACACAGATAGTGGCGTGCAAGGATAAGACTCTGGGCTTCCAGACCCCAAGTCTGGGGGTCATTACTTGGGTAGACAGGGCTGCTTCTCACTTCCAATTTTGCTGCATAATAGTTACCCAAAGGCAGCCAGAGATTTCTCATAGAGCCTTGTGAATGTGCTTGTCATGAAACAGTTGGTGCCAGGATTAAGGATAACAGAAATAGCCAAAATGTCCCTTGGACAAGAGCCATGAGTCCCCATGGGAGCGGGCTGGACTAAGTAGTTACACTAATAAAACCCTTCCACACCAAGTGTGAGTCAGATTCAATATATGAATACCGTGAAGAAGCTACACACAGAAGGGGCTTAATTTTCATTGCAACAGATCATCCGTTTGCACCCCCTTCAGAAATTCAGGGGGTAGAAGTTGTTATGTCTCTCCAGTTACACTGATTGCCAGCTAGAAAGGGACAGTAATCTGGAGGAGGGTCATTTTCCTTTTGAACTACTGTCCTGCGTAATATCTGTTTCTGGCAGATCTTGAACTTCCAGTCCAGTGGAGGGGGAGATGGAGAGTGTGCCTTTTCTCCCCTTTGCCTTAGCTGGTGCCCCTGCCCTAGCCTCGTTCCTGAGGTCTGTTGCTCTGGCCTGGTCTACAACCAGGCAGTGAGGGCTGTGGATGTGGGGTCTGTGGGAGCTTCCTGTGACTGAAGCATTTCCTAAGGAGAAGAGAAACCAAAGGAGTCAGCCATCCTTCTGCTCCTTGGAGCTCCCCTTTTGTCTGCTCATATTTCTCCCAGGAAGGCCAGAAGATGTGCCTCCTGAACCTGGGAAATGATCCTGCCTGCCGCACTCTGGCGCGCACCTCTGCCCCCTCTTTGTCACCTTCACATCTTCTGCTGCTCCTTCAGATCCCAAGCAAGGGTGGCCGCATGAGGAATATGGAAAAGGTAGGGTGTGTTACAAGCTGTCCTTGGGCTTTGTGGTTGGCGACTGAAAGAAGCCCGATTGGAGAGACAGACCACCCCTCCCAGGAAACTCCCATTCTGGTGGGGGAGACGATAATCACCTGGTCTGGTAGCCTCTGGTATAAAGTGGTACATAAGCTGAGGGTCTCTCTGTTACCGCCTGGATGCCAGGTCCGGTTGTAGGAAAGAACAGCAGTGGAAAAAGCTGGCTCTGATTCTGTCCTTTCAGGACAAGGGGATCACCCACAAGAGGCATTCATGGTGTTGACTCACAAAGCGCTCCTGAGCTCCTGTTTGCCTGTTTGGGGATTTTTGTCTGAAGGGGAATCGCTATTCCTGGAATTCATTGAAAGCTCTCCCTGACATGCCCTCTGTGACCTGTCGGGTTAATGGGAAGGAAGGGCTGGAGGCTAGCCAGAGCGCCCCCTCCCTCAGCCATGTAGGAGATGGCCATATTGATTGCAGAGTCTGACGGAAGGTTACTGCGATAGATGGGGATTCACTTGGCTTTTGCAAGGCTGTTGATAGTGGAGGAATAAAGCTCTGGCTCTGGAGCCCGTCTTCTTAACCGGGCTCCCAGCCAGGGATTCCTTGCCAGCCCTCCCACCACTCCCCTCCTCAGTCCGTCACACACACTCAACCAGATCTGGCTTCCCGAACACCACTTAGCCAAACTCCCCAATTGCTTAGAAGCCCTTAATGGGTCCTTTTTGTCTGAACCCAAGGCCCTACAGACTCAGGTGTGTCCATACACAGTTGCTGTCACAATCTTATCACCAGCCAAGCCCGCCCTCTGCAGTGAAGACAGTTCAAATCCAATCCCTCCTTCAGTATCTAGCTCATGTGTTCTATTTGAACCCTCTACTATCTCTAATGTCATTTAGTCGCTTTTTGCTTCTCTCCCCATCTGGCTGGGCAGGAACCCATTTCTCTAATGTGTACTCAGCCCCTTGAGGGCAGGAAGCCCTGTAACCTCCAGTGCAATGGTAAACGTGAAATGAGTGCATTGCTTCTTGGGTGAATGGGGAGAGATGGATACTTGATGTAAAACTGAACTCTCTCCTGAAAACTTAGCCTCAGTTTTCTCTTGACTGGGTATTCATGCACCCATTTTAAAAGTGAGGTGTGGCGGTGTTAATGGGGGGATGGAAACATGGGCCTCAGAAAAGTTTCCAACAAGGCAGTGCTCAAGAACAGGATTGAAATGGAGCAGATATTAGAGGCAAGACCAAAACTAAACCAAAGAAAACAAACAAATATGACGAAAGAAGATGGGATTTGACGTGCATTTAGAGTATGTATTTCAGAAACCCAGGGGAAACAAGTGCCTGAACGGCTGTGTGTTTATGTGCTTCTGTGTGTGTTCGGTACTATGACCAGCACTGTGGTTCCAAGTGTGGTAAGAAATCTGCACTTGTAACTCATGGTGCAATTTTGACAAGAACTACACAGGCGAAAATTCACTATTTGAAGCTTCCAGTCACCTGGATGGGGATAGCTCGTCAAACACGTGGCGCATCTTGAGCATGATGGGAAGTCAGAAAGCTGCCCTTGGGCAGAGCTATTCCTAAGAGGTGCACGATGGGGAAATCACACCAGGAAGGTTCTCTCAGATCCTCACGTTTTTATGCAGGAAAAACCTGGTTAAAATGGTCATCAGGAATAGAGGGAGTGTATTGTGGGAAGGGAGTCCCTGGGTGGTGGTGGTTGTTAGGTGCTGTCGAGTCAGATCTGACTCATAGCAACCCCATGTACAACAGAATGAAACACTGCCAGGTCCTACACAATCCTCATAGTCGTCGTTATGCTCGAGCCCATTGTTGCAGCCACTGAGTCAATCCATCTCCTTGAGGGTCTTCCTTTTTTTCACTGACCCTCTACTTTACCAAGCATGATGTCCTTCTCCAGGGACTGATCCCTCCTGATAACATGTCCAAAGTATGTGAGATGCAGTCTCGCCATCCCTGCTTCTAAGGAGCATTCTGGTTGTACTTCTTCCAAGACAGATTTGTTAGTTCTTTTGGCATTCCATGGTATATTCGGTATTCTTCTCCAACACTACAATTTAAAGGTGTCAATTCTTCATCTGTCTTCCTTATTCACCATCCAGCTGTCACATGCGTATGAGGTGACTGAAAATAGCATGGCTTGGGTCAGGCGCACCTTAGTCTTCAAGGTGTGACATCTTTGCTTTTTAATACTTTAAAGAGGTCTTGCAGCAGATTTGCCCAGTGCAGTGTGTCTTTTGATTTCCTGACAGCTACTTCCATGGGCGTTGATTGTGGATCCAAGTAAAATTAAATCCTTGACAACTTCAATCTTTTCTCTGTTTATCATGATGTTGCTTATCGGTCCAGTTGTGAGGATTTTTGTTTTCTTTGTGTTGAGGTATAATCCATATTGAAGGCTGTGGTCTTTGAACTTCATCAGTAAGTGCTTCATGTCCCTGGGTGGTACAAGCAGCTAATGTGCTCAGCTGCTTACTGAATGGTTGGTGGTTTGAGTCTACGCAGAGGCAACTCAGAAGAAAGGCCCAGTGATCTACTTCTGAAAAATCAGCCATTGAAAACCCAGTTCTGCTGTTTACTCTGACACACATAGGGTCCCTACAAGTTGAATTAACTCAGTGGCAACTGGTGTTGGGAAGACAGCAAGGAGAAAGATGCCAGGAAGTGCTATGATGAGTCTGTGAATAAGTGACTGGAATGTGGGCTTGCTTCAGTGTGAGTGGAAGGAGAGAAAGAGACAGTGCTAAACGACCCACAGTGGCTTTTGCTGTAAGCACTGTTTGATAGAACTGCCTTCTTTTTCTGGGCCACCAGCCAGCTCTGGCTGTGTCTGTCCCCAAAGCAGTGAGAATCACATAAAGCAGAGGGTGGGCAAGAGACAACTCTGCCCTTGGGGGGGATTTTCCTGGGTACCACTGCAGAACCTTCTCTTCTTTGTCCTGCTCAGTGTTAGAGGTGGTGAGGTATATAAAGGAAGCCTGACCTGGTTCTGACCCAAGTCTACATTGTTCTGTTTGAGCAAGTTAGCTCTCCTGTTTAAGCCTCACTCTTTTACAGGAGGTTTACAAGGTTGGTGTGAGCATTGGGGAAAAACACTTCGTAAACCTTAAAATACCAGCTAACAACACAGCCCTCCCCAGGGCTAAGCAGGAAGATAGGTGGAGTCCCGACCCTCTGGAGCTTCTACCGAGGTGTTTACTGTATGAAAGGTAATGACAAAGCTGATGTTCAAGTAAATGTGACACTCTGGTTTTTCAGGACAAATTACTGTACTTTGTGGTGGCTGTTGTTTTTAGCGGGTGTCGAGGAGGTCCCCACTCATGGCAACCCCATGCACAATGGGATCAGATTGTTATAATCCACAGTGTGATCAGATTTCATTAGCTGATTTTTTTGAAAGTGGATTGCCAGGCCTTTCTTCCTAATCTGTCTTAGCCTGGATGCCCTGCTGAAGTGTGTTCAGCATCATCAGAGCAACACGTAAGCCTCCGCTGACAGATGGGTGGTGGCTGAGCATGAGATGCAGTGGCCAGAAGTCAAACCTGGGCCCCCCGTGCAGAAGGCAAGACTTTTGCCACTGAGCCACCACTGCCCCCTACACTTTGTGGGAAATGTGAGTATTTGCCATCATTGTGAGGAATTACTCTGGTTTACTAGGACTCAATCAACACAATATATTATTGTTAATACTTTTGGATGGCTCTAGAAATTCTTTTGGGAGGGGGTAAGTTAGATCACAATAATTGGAATGAACCATGAACTGTACATACGATCTGAGATTATCTCTGTGCCACCTCTGCTCCCATCCCTGCTCCGTCTCTGCCTGCCCCCCCTCCCCCCAAGGCTATTCTCCCTCCTCAGCACTTCTCTTTGCTCTTTTCCTTGGTTTCCAATTTTACTCCTTATCTCAGTGGGTCAGGGTGGGAACATGAATCTCATGTGGCCTCCGTGCACTTTACGGAAAATGTCCTGTGTTATCGTTCACCCTGGTCCTCTGGCCCCAGGCATTGCTTCCCTAGTGAGAATCATCTGTGCACCCCCAGAGCTTCATTCTGCACGCCTGCGGGCATCTACATCAAAGGCTTGTAGGATCACCTCCTAATTTCCCCCGTCTCTAGCTCTGAGCCACCTCTGAAGATCAGAACCACAGGTATAAATACTGCCTAAGCTGCTTCCCTGTTTCTTGGGAGTTGCCATAGGCTGAAGGCCCAGAAAATAGCTCAGAAAGGGACTGGAAGATGAGAAATGGTTTCATTTGAGAACAAAATAAGGTGTTTAAAGTTTGCTGTTTGGATATTTTGGTCCTGTCTTCTGCCCCCTCCAAATCTTCCCTGAAATCGATGCGGAACATCAATGTCTAATATAAAACTGCCCGTGGTACCAGATGATTTGTGCCATGTGCAGAGCCAGGCACAGCTCTCTAATGCCAAGGCTACCTGTATTTCTGCCTCCAGGAAGAGCAGCCAGTTTGTGAGGGGGGCTGGGGACAGGAAGAACCCAGTGCCTTCTTTGTGGGCTTCTTGTTGGATTTTGCTCCACAGGTTGGAGGACAAGTTCCAGTCCTCCTAACTAGGCCTTAAAAGGCTGGGTGGAGTGGATGCTTGACGGGAGCCTGTGGTGATTAAAAGTCAAGGTGCTCACTGCCCTCCAGGGTCAGGAGAGGCGGGAGTCAGAGCAAGTGTGAAAAAAAAAAGGAAGGTATGGCAATTGGGAGGAAGTCCGAACTCAGCTCCTCGTGCATGGCCCATCACTTTGAGATTCAAAAAGGAGTGGAAAGAAAATTGATGTCTCCTTACTGAAAGGTAAGAGTTTAAATTTATCTGAACTCTTAATTATTATAGTCTGTTTTAGCTCCAACAATATATTTCCATAATGCATGTAAATTTATTTGAATTCTCTTGAATACATGCTCTGAGGCAAAGTCAAACACCCAGTCTTATTCTTGAGTTGGGGTCTTCAGAGTTGAAATAACTGCTTAGAGCCTGCTGAAGGGGCCATTATCAGATTTATATACCATGGAGGAGGTAGTCTAGAAACTACAGAGGTACTAAGTACAGTTTTGTCCTTTCTCTTTCTTAGCAAAATGGAACCTCTTTCCTGTACGTGGAAGCCCTTCCTCATTCAGGTGATTCCAAAGGAGAAGAACAAACATGACTTCCAAATACCATCAAATGAATTATCTCTAACTGATGCAAGGACTTCATGTGTGCGAAGTGTCTGCTGACGTTAAACATTGTTCATGAGTGAGAAGAGATCCAAGTGCCTTCCTCTAGCTCTCTAAATCCTACTGCTTCTGCCTCTGAAACGGCTGCATCCGCGCTGGGACCACACAGGGAACAAATGCAAACAACCCAAAGTGCTCCGAGCTGTATCCAGAAGACTTTGTAGATACAATGACATTGCAAGACTAGAAGGAAGAAAAAAAAAAAAAGAGCAATGTGGTCTCCTGGATGCTGTTGAGAGGGCCTGCAATTGTAAATTGGCCAGAAGGTTTCACGTGAGCATCAACTATGGGTCTGGAAGACACTCTTAGGAGACCTCTCAGAGTGAGCCAGGATGTGAACGGGCCAATAGAAGGGCCCATGAAGAGCAAGCAGCTCCTGCTCTACTTGCCCCCAGAGGGTTGGTCACTCACACAGAGGGAAGGAATCATGGTTTCTGTTGATAGTGACACTGGGGCCAGTTTTTCTGTTTCAGAACATTAAAAATAGATGGAAACAGTCACGTGTGAAGTATGTGAAGTCTTACAGAGAAGAAATGGCAAAGTATCTACTTTAACAAATCTTGCAAGTAATGTGAAAACAGTTTGGAGAGACATGTCCTTGCCTAATGCCACACTAGGACATGCCTAAATCTGTTTGTGACGTTGAAATATATTTTTGTTGGTGTTTTTTATAGCTGTTTATAAACTGGATGCACTCCAGAAAACACAAAGGAGCACATAATAGGCTCTAGAATTGTAACCGCGTAAAAAAGGAAGAAAAAAATGATATAATGATGTAAGAAGAAATGCATAAATATTACAGCAGGACACTGAACTCTGTTAGGACCTTTATTTAGGGATTGGAAAAAATCCGTAAATTGGGGAAAGTCTATAAAAAAGACAAGAGGCTACAGAAAGCTAGATAGTGCAAAGTACTGTTGTCCACTTGAGAGTTCTAGACAAAAATCAGTGTTATTCAAGAAAGACTAATATTTGAGGACCTGAAAGGACTCTGACATGTAGTTTTACACCTTGGGAAGATAACAAATTCCAGAAGCCCTGAGCTTCAATCCAGACAGTGGTAGGATTTTGGGTCTAGGTAGGTCCTGAGATAGTTTCTGAGGATTTCTGGCCAAAGAGTACATACTGAAAACTGTCCTGATGGGTCTGGTCCCTTTAAAGTTAGAAAGGACCTCTCCTGGGCTGGGTGGCCCCTGACAATAGACCTTGTTTTTCTTACCTAAAGGCTTGTTTTGGGCCAGCCTCCAAGATCTGTCCTTCTCCTCCCAAGCTTCCCTGTATGTAGTCTTGCTCCTGGTACACCTGACCTGTTTTTGATGCCTGAGGAGTTGCTTCTACTTCTACCTGACCAAGCTTCAGCCAAGCTCTTCATGTTTTCTCAGTTGCAACATTTGTCTCCTGCTAGAGGTCATCAGGAGCCCTGGTGGCACAGTGGTTAAGTGTTCAGCTGCTAACCAAAAGGTTGGCAGTTCGAGTCCACCTTGGGAACCCTCTAGGGCAGTTCTACTCTGTCCTGTAGGGTTGCTATGAGTCAAAATCAACTCGACGGCAATGGGTTTGTTTTTTTTGGTTTTCGGGATCATTATAGCTTTCACCATGGCTAACACACAGTCCGCCTTGAATTCAACCTCTTCTGTGGTCATTCTGAGCAGCAAGAAACACTATCTTTTGGATTCACTGTGGAACTCACACACTGAAATTTACAGAGTCAGTTCCTGTAGCTATCACTGCATCGAGATAGACAGTGACATCCCTTATATCTGTTTCAGATGAACTCAGCTGGTGTTGAAAATCTCCGTGCACTTCCTCCAACTTGTGCAGGGGAAAGAAAAGTAAAAGACTTCATCAGAAATGGAGAAGATCCACGTTGTTGGCCATTGCTGCTTCACGAATCTGGGGTCCAGGGCTCAAAGGCAGCAGTATGAGTGTGGATGGTAGTATTGCTACATTTGCCTGGTTTATCTTTAAAATAAGCAGTCTGTTTTAAAGCTTTGTTATTGAAACGGTGTTTTCAAATACAGATGCAAAGAATCCTCAGATGTTTGGCCCTGGGATAGACCCGGGGATTTGGTCCTGCAGACGCCTCTTGCAGCATGGGGAGGAAACAGCCTTCTGTGTCTGCTTCAGACTCTTCTCTCTTCTGGAGGTTTGAGGGAGATGTGGGTCTGGGTCTTGAAATTGTTTACTGTGAACAAGAATACTAGCCTGTAAAAAAGTCTTAATTTGAGCAAGCTCTCGGTTTACAGAAGCCTGTGGAAATATCAAAATAAAGCATAAGGAGTAGCAGTAGCTCTAGAGGTTGTTAACTAAGGGGATAACCTGAAAAATAAAATTCCATATGCCAAAATCTGTACTGATGAGTTTGGACTTTTATTTTCCACCTTTTCCTCTTTCACATTTCTCATCTAAAATTAAGTGCTCTTTTGCTATTCACTCAATATTGTGAAAAATATAAGGCCGGAAATTAGGATGACTTTCCTTATTTGAGTATTAAACAAGAAGCAGCCCGCTGTGCTGGAGAGAGCTGGGCTCCCAGTTCTGCCTTTGCACCTAAACCAGGTGACCTTGGTCTTATCATGGCACCTCTCTGGGCTTCTGTTTTTGTTTTTAACCTGTAAAATAAAGGAGTACCCTTCTGCCTCTAAAATTCATCAACTTAGTATTGCCGATGGTTTTTTCTGTTTGTATGGACGCTTGATTTCTCTGTTTCTCATAAATTGCCACAAGCTCCATTTGTAATGATGTTAAAAACTTTTAAATGCGAATGTGTGTAATCCTTTCGAGACCCTATTATTTTCTACTTTGATTTTTTGTTGATATCATAAAAAAAAAAAAAAACCCAGTGTCGTCAAGTCGATTCTGACTCACAGTGACCCTATAGGACAGAGTAGAGCTGCCCCATAGAGTTTCCAAGGAGCACCTAGCGGATTCAAACTGCCGACCCTTTGGTTAGCAGCCGTAGCACTTAACCACCACGCCACCAGGGTTTCCCTAATACCATGTGTTTCCATTAATGGAAGCATGCTGAGTCTTTGAGTGCACCTGAATTTTTGGTAGGTGGTATGGATTTTTTTTTTTCCTTGCCTCCTCCACAAGCCTAACCTCAGAGTCCAGTGGGATAATGCATCGTCCCACAAATTCATACCCCAAAATTAGAATTCCACCAGAATCCACTGGGACATATGTGTTCCCACGTAAAAATTTTCTATTTTTCCTACCAGCAATGCACATACCTCATACAATACCCTGTAGAAACAGTAATTTGCAGCGTGCGCCTGTTTTTGGTTTCAGATAGTCATAAAGGACCCCTGCCTTGTGTCAGCACACACTGTCATTGGGAAAGTTGCTTCCCAGCAAACCTGAGAACTGGAAAAAGTGGGTGGACAACCATATATCCCACAGCTCCTGAAAGAGGTGATTAATTTGTCAGCGTTGCCTGAATATACTTTAAAATGCTGTAATGTAAAATACAATCTTTAGAAAAGCATATTTGTTGTGGAAAATCAATAATTGTTCCTGCTTGTCTAAAACCCTTCAGGGCCCCTCGTCACCTGCATCGCTAGTTCTCGACCCTGGCTGCATATGAGCATCACCCGGAAAGCTTTAAATTATACCAGTGCTGCCCTGCCAACCTTCAGATTTGGATGGAATTGGTCTGGTGTGGGGCCTCAGCACCAGTTTATTTATTTAATTTAATTTTATCTTTTTGAGAATATACGCAGCAAAACATGCACCAACTCAACTGTTTCTTCATGTACAATTCAGTGACATTGATTGCATTCTTCAAGTTGTGGAACCCTTTTCATCTGCCTTTTCTGAGTTATTTCTCCCTCATTAACATAAATTCACTGCCCCCTAAGGTTCCTATCTAATCATTCGAGTTACTATTGTCATTTTGATCCTATGTAGATAGTTCTTAACCTTGGAAATAATGCTGAAGGCAGAGACTTTTTTTTTTACTAGTTTAGCTCAACTATTATTTGGTTTTAAGACTTTCAGGGGGATATTTTTGGCTTAAGTTTTAAAGATTATTACAGGGCAGTAGTTCAGGAGTTCATGCATCCCCCATGGCTCCAGAAAGTCTGGAGTCCATGAAAATTGAAATTTTGTTCTGCACTTCCACCCTTTTGATCAGGATTCTTCTATAGAATATTTGATCAAAATGTTCAGTAATGGTAGCCAGGCACCATCCAGTTCTTCTGGTTTCATGGCAAAGGAGGCAGTTGTTCATGGAGGCAATTAGCCACACATTCCATATTCTTCTCCTGTTCCTGATTCTCCTTCTTCCTCTGTTTCTCCAGGCACGTAGAGACCAATTGTCATGGCTTGGATGGCCACTTGCAAGCTTTTAGACTTCAGGCACTGTGCAGTGAGCTCGGAGGTAGAACTGAAGCACTAAACATGTTATTAGGCCAGTTAACTGGGATATCCCATGAAACCATGAACCTAAATCTCCAAATCATGGAACCAAATCCCATGAGGTTTTTGGTTGTACATAAGCAGTCTTAGCAGCGATTCTTTTTTTTTTTTTTTTTGGTCTTTGTAAATATATCTATCACAGAACTTTTGCCAAACCAACTTTTTATAGGCATACAAGTTATTGACTTCAATTACAATAATTGGTTGTGCAACCCTGCCCTTAATGTGATTTTTCCATCACTGTTAACCCCTCCTATTGACCCTCCCTCCTGCCCTTCATAACCACTAATAAACTTTGGTCTCTATACATTTGCCTTTTCTTGTCTTTTTCTATGTGAAATCTTACAATATTTGTCTTTTAGTGATTGACTTACTTCTTTCAGCATAATGTCTTTAAGCTCCATTCATATTGTAGAACGTATCAAGATTTCATTTCTTCTACTGGCTGAATAGTATTGCGTTGTACGTATGTACCACATTTTGTTTATCCATGCATCTGTTGATGGGCCTTTAGGTTTTTCCACCTTTTGGCTATTGTGAATAGTGCTGCAGTGAACGTTGGCGTATAACATTAGTATTTTATTCTCTTAGATGCTGTTGTAAATGGAATTGTTTCCCTTATTTCCATTTTAGATTTCTTATTGCTAGGTGTATAGAACCCTAACTGATTTTTGTCTGTTGACCTTGTACCCTGTTTAAGTCTCTACTTTCAAGTCTAAAAGTAGAATTTCTGGGTGATATGGTAGTTCTATTTTTAGTTTTTTGAGGAACTGCCACACTGTTTTCTATAATGGCTGTTCCATTTTGCATTCCCGCCAACAATGGATAAGAGTTCCAGTTTCCCCACATCCTCACCAGCATTTATTGTTTTCTGTTTTTTTTTTTTTTTTTGGTCTTAGCTATCCTAATGGGAGTGAAATGATATCTTATTCTGGTTTTGATTCGCATCACTCTGAAGGCAGAGGATGTTGAGCATCTTGTCATGTTTTTGGTGGCCATTTGAATGTCCTCTTTGGTGAAATGTCTGTTCAAGTCCTTTACCCATTTTATGATTAGGTTGTCTTTTTGTTGTGAAGTTGTTGAAATTTTATATATATTTTGGGTTTTAGATTCTTATTGGATATATCGTTTCCAAAGATATTCTCTCAGTCGGTAGCTTCTCTCTTCACTTTTTCAGTGAAGTCTTTTGGTGAACAAAAGTTTTTAATTTTTATGAGGTCCCATTTATTTATTTTGTCGTTTCTGTTTGTGCTTTCGTTATTATATTAAGTGTATCCATTGTTAAGAACTAGTCCTGATAGCATTGCCCCTGTATATCCTTCTAAGAATTTTATGGTTTTAGTTTGCATATTTAGGTCCTTAATCCATTTTGAATTTGTTTTTATGTATGATGTGAGGCATGGATCCTGTTTCATTTTTCTGCATGTGGAAATCCAGTTTTCCCAACACCATTTATTTAAGAGGCTCTTCTTTCCCTATCTAATGGACCTAGCACCCTTGTCAAAAATCCTTTGACCGTAGATGTGTGGGTTTATTTGTGGACTCTCAATTCTGTTTCCATCGGCATATGTATCTATTGTTATACCAGTACCAGGCTGTCTTGATTGTTATAGCCCTATAATATGTTTTAAAATCAGGAAGTGTAAGTCCTCCTACTTTGTTCTCCTCTTTCAACATTGCTTTAGCTCGTCGGGGCCTCTTGCCATTCCACATAAAGTTGAGGATTGTTTTTTCAATTTCTGTAAAGAATGCTATTGGAATTTTGATTGGGATTGCATTGAATCTATAGGTTGCTTTGGGTAGTATTGTCATTTTATCAATATTAAGTCTTCCAATCCAAGAACATGAAACATCTTTTCATTTATTTCAGGCTTCTTTAATCTCTTTCAGCAGTATTTTATAATTTGCATTGTATAAATCCTTCATGTCCCTAGTTAGGTTTATTCCTTGGTATTTTATTCTCCTAGATGCTATTGTAGAATTGTCTCCCTAACTTTCATTTCACATTTCTCATTGCTGGTGTATAGAAACTCAGCTGAATTTTGTTGACCTTGTACGGTGCAACTTTGCTAAATTCCTCTATTAGCTCTAGAAGTTTTCTTGCGGACTCTTTGGGAGTACCAGTGTTTTTAGAGTCAGGATTGAGAGCCGCTGGCTACAAAATAAAATTCAATTTTCAAGGCTTGTGTAAAAGGCCCTCCCACAATTGGCTCCTACCTACTTGCCCTCCATGCTAAACCGGCTGTGGTCCCCTCAAGCATTCCATCATGTTTCACACATGCTGGTTCACACTTCCACACTTTTGCGTCTGTTGTTATGGCCTAGGGTGTTATCGCTTCAAGAGGCCTAGACTTTCTTGACTCCCCGCCCTGCAGTACAGGTTTCTTTTTTAGCCTCTCTCCTATAATACTCCGGTTGCAGTCTTGCTGTATTTTAACTGTTTTATCCATAATTATATGTATTTGTATTCATAAACCTGATCATCTCTCTCATGCTTAAAACCTCTGATACCTTTCCATTGCAGTAAAAATACCTCTTACCTTGGCCAGTAAGGCTTATGTAATCTGAACCTGTCTCTTTCTCAGAGCTCTTTTCCTACCACTTCTGACTTGTCTACTTCACTCCAGCATTACCAACCTTCTTCTCCTAAAACATGCTGTCTTAGTTATCTAGTGTTGCTATAACAGAAATTCCACAACTGGGTGGTGTTAAAGAACAAATATTTTCTCACAGTTAGGAAGCTAGAAGTCTGAATTCAGGGTGCCGGCTCTAGGGGAAGGCTTTCTCTTTCTGTTGGCTCTAGGGAAGGTCCTTGTCCCTTCCAGTGTTCCTTGGTTCCTTGTCCATCTTCACATGGCATCTATCTTCCCCACTTTGTGCTTGCTTGTCTATGTGTCTGTGCTGCTCCTTAAAACTCAGGAGTGATTAGGTTTGGGACCCATGCTACACTGATATGGCTTCATTAGAATAGCAAATAAAAGCCTATTCCCAAATGGAATTGGATCCATAGGTATAGGGGTTAGGATTCCAACCCATATTTTAGGGGGGCACAATTTAATCCATAACACATGCCCAGCTAATTCTCTTCCCAGGGCCTTTGCATGTGCTATACTCCCTGTTTCGGGGGTGGGGGGAGTCTTTCCACATCCTTTTATTTGCCTTTTTCTCAACATTCAGGCCTTAGCTCAAATGTTGTTTTCTTTTAAATGTTGTTTTCTTGAGGAGGTCTTTCCTGACCAGTAGCACATGTCCCCCTCCCCCGCCACCCTGCCATCCATCATGTTCTTATCCTACTGCTTTTATGTTCTTCCTAGGACTTTCACTATCTGAAATATTGTTATTTTGTACACATGGTTACTGTAAGCCTTCCATCATTGAATATAAGTTCCACAAGGATAAAACCCATTGCTGTTGAGTAGATTCTGACTTATAGTGACCCTATTGAACAGAGTAGAACTGTTCCATAGGGTTTCCAAGGAGTGGCTGGTGGATTTGAACTACTGACCTTTTGGTTAGCAGCCAAACTGTTAACTACTGTGCCACCAGGGTTTCTCCATGAAGGTAGGGACTTTGTATTGCTAGTAGGGGCTCCATAAATATTGAATGGATGAATGTTATTTGTCTCCCCTGTAAGTGTACCTAATGGGAAGAAGGTGTTCAGTAAGTATTTGATGATTGAAAGGTTATATATCATACACGTTTCTTCTTAACAAGATGACCAAAAATTTCCAAATGACACTTATAAAAATTAGTCCAAAATATACTTACATTTTTCTTAATTTCCAGGTTGAAAAATCAGGGAATATAAATATTTTTCTTTTTATAAGAAAATTATGTCTCTCCATAACTTCAAAAAACTTCATTTTTAGGACTCATGTCAATGGCAACTCCCTCTCTCCAGGGATCCATTTAGTAAATAGCAAAGGGAAAGAGATTCCTCTGGGGACAAATTTTGCCTAGAAACCCCAGATACAAACTCATACCACTGATCTGAACTAAGATGAGAAGGAAAGAGTTTTGTGTTTTTTTTTTTGACATTTGAATTTAGGGACTTTCCAAATAGGTCACTGGACAGTGAAGGTGGAGGTTCACTGAGAGAATGAGCTGCATGACCTCATAGGGTTCTGCATGGTGAGCCGGGGCCCAGGGTACCCTCCTTCTTTCTCTGCAATTTATCCCTGACCTATGGACCTTTGTGAAATCATTCAGAAGGGAACTCAGGTTGCTGATGGTGATGAGTGACGGTTGCAATTTCTTCTCCCCAGTTTGGCTCTTGCCCTGAGAAATCTAGACGTAGAGAGTAATTGGAAAGGTTGTCAGAATCTTTGGGAGCAAGTATGGGACAACATTGGACTCCCCAGAGAACACAGAGGATGTGTGAGGTATAATTGGAAGAGTAAAGTGTAGCAAGCCTGTTTTCCCATTTGTAAAATGAAGGGGTTGAAGTAGATGGTCTTTGGGGACTCCTCTGGTTCCAACCTGATCCGTCTCTAAGAGTTTGAAAGTGTTTTATTATTGAAACGATCAACTTCCAAACTATATGTGAAGGGTAATCCAGTTAGCCTTTTTATCATGTAGTTCTTTCAGTGCATATGCCAGGCTTACTCTGTGTAAAACTCCATGATACTCTTTGGTCTGTGGGACACCAAATAGTGAATTAAGATAGTAATATTACCATTGGAGGGAAGTGTGCCTGGGAAGCTGTAGAACTGTACTATCCCCTACAGTAGCCATAAGCTACATGTGGCTATTTAAATTAGAATTAATTAAAATTAAATAGGTAGTTAAGAAAATTCAGCTTCTCTGGTACATTAGCCATTTCAAGTGATTAATAACCATGGCTAGTGGATGCCATATTGGACAGCACAGATACGTGCATTTCCATAGTCACAGAAAGTTCTGTAGGACAGCCGTTCTAAGGCTAAGTAATTCCGTGGCTTGTTGTTGGGAAGATCATATTCTTTTGCTGAAAGTTTTTTTTGGTTTCCAGAGCTGGAGAGGGACAGGACAGCTGCAGAGAGTTCCTATATGCTGGAGAACATTGTCATTCATCTCAAGAAGTACCGTGAGAATAAGAGATGATGAGATGATAGTGGAAAGCCCTTAGAAAAGTTGAAGAGTTACAGGAGTATGAGGCATGATGATTGTTAAGTGACTGCGTTCAGATACAAAAGCAACTTGGTTCTGGTCCCTTCTTGACTTCCATCCGTCCAAGCCAATCAAAGGGAAATTGGATTTGAAACCCTGAGGTTTGGCTGCCACTGGCAACTGGGTCTCTGCCTTGACCAGGCTCTGGAAATCTGAGTTTAGAGAGGATGTGGGAGAGTTCAGGGAGGAGTAAGGAGAGCTGACTTTATTTCAGAGCCACACAGACCAATTTATTGACTGTGTGACCTTGGGTTTTATCAGCTTCAGTTTACTCATGTGTAATACGGAGTTGTGTTTGCCACGGCATTAACGGAGCCCAGAATGGTGGTGAGGGAATAGAGAGGGTCTCGATCAGGGCTCAGCCGGATTTGAAAATTGGGCAACTCCCTGACGAATCTTAGTGGTACCAACTTCTTTCCTAGGTGAAGAGTGATATCATGGACTGTTGACTATCCTCTCTGCATATCTCTTCGTCTGGCTTTCCCTCTATTCCCTCTAATGTCTTTTCATCATGGTCTTAACTCCTGTTGTGACAACGTAGTATGTTAACTGTTACAGGAAAGGCACCACTTTTGAAGAATATGATAGCTACATCCACAGGCCCTCTGGTTTAGATTAAGTCTCAGGGGGCCTGTAATGGGAGGAGAGCTCTGGGAATGATTTGGAAGGCAGTTGCATCTGTCCTCTACCTCCAAACACGTGACGCAGTGCTGGGAACTATAGGAAACCAGTGACAAAGGCACAGACTCCATCCTTGGGTAAGCACCCAGACACAGGCAGATATACAATACATACTAAAAGAGTACAACTCTGTTGACTCTTAGGCAGGAAGTCATGGGGTTTTGAGGCACATAGACCTTGATCCAGAAACCCTGGTGGCGTAGTGGCTAAGAGCTACAGCTGTTAACCAAAAGGCCGGCAGTTTGAATCCATCAGGTGCTCCTTGAAAACTCTATGGGGCAGTTCTACTCTGTCCTATAGGGCTGCTATGAGTTGGAATTGATTTGATAGCAACCGGTTTGGTTTGGTTTTTGGGCCTTCATCCAAATTCCACTTATTGTCTCTGTAATCTTGGATTCTGTGAGCCTCAGTGAATGAAAATAATAATGTGTACTCACAGTGTTGTTTTGGGAATGAAATGACAAATACGTTTGTAAAGGACTAAGCAGAGGCTTGGCACGTTGAGCGCTTATTAAATGTTCTTTCCCTTTCCCTTATGAGAGGTCAGTGCTGTGATTTGAGTGGGAGTGATGGGGCAGCTCTGAGGAGTTCTATGCGGGGTTGGGAACCATTCCATTTTACTCAGCATGTGGGCTCTCTGGGCTGTTCCAGTGATAGGGTAGGGATAGGGGTGGGTTTGGCCTGTTGGGTCAGGGAGGCTCTCTGCAGGATAAGGGCTCACAAGTATGAAGAAGCTTTACCTTCTCCCCAGCTGTGGGCTCTAGTTGGATAGGAATTGATACTAAATGACAGTTTATGGAGCCCTGGTGGTGCGGTGGCTAAGCATTCGACTGCTAACCAGAAGTCGGCAGTTCAAATCCACCAGCCATTCCTTGGAAACCCTACAGGTCACTTCCACTCTGTCCTATAGGGTTGCCATGAGTCGGAATCGACTTGATGGCAGTGTGTGTGTGTGTGTGTGTGTGTATGTGGACAGTCTGCAACTCCCAGTGCAGTGGAAACCCAGGGGTTGACAGAGGGTCAGTATGTGTACTTTCAGGAGGAAGGGAAGAGGGTCCCCATGTCTCTCTGGTGCCTCATGTTCAGTGAAACGCTGCTCCGGTCAATGGTATTGATGGGTCTGTGACGGAGATTTAGTTCTGTTACTTCTGTTTTCCATTTCACTACAGTGTATGAGTGTATATGTGGGGGAGAGAAAGAGAGGAAAGGGGCTATCATCAACAGTCGACTGACTTTGCTGTCCGTAGGGGAGCAGGTAGGGGAAGAGAAGGCAAGAATTCCCTCTGGGACTCTCGGTTGGCCTGGATGTGGGAGCAGTGCCTTAGTGAAACTAAGGAAATTAGAATTGGAGAGCCTTTTCCTACCAAAGAAGTGAGAGTGGAGGTGAGAACAGTGTTAATGCAGGAGCAGCATCCTGAGTAGAGGTGGATGCCCTTCGCTGATAATGGAGCTTAAGGCAGAGAGGAGGGTTGCTGGCTTGGCTAGAATTCAGCCGAGAACATTTCAGAGTTCCTTTCTCAGAAAATCCCTCGATGATACCTTAGTTAATGGCCTGATTGCTGTGGAGATATACTTGGGGTGTGCAGTAAAAACAAAACAAAGCAAAATAAACAAAAGAATGACATAGGGACTCAGTCCATCACTCTGGTCTCTTCCCAAACACATCTAGCTTCAAGCTACGCCTTTATTCCAAGGAACCTTTAGCTCCTCCCTGGCATCTTATGTTTTTCTCTGAATGGATTTCTCTCCTCTGAGTATGATGGAGGGTGTTGAACCATTGGGAAGGAACTTTACATTTAGTCAACATCTTCTGTGTGCCAGGTACCATACTGGCCACTTCATATCTCTTATGTCATTTTAGCTTTCCTAACAACTGCATGATCTATGCTTGTAAAATAAAGAAACTGAGGCTCAGATTATGTGAAATGTCTTGCCCCGGGCCACACAAGCTGGTAAGTAATTAGTGATGCTGGGATTAGAACCCCGGATCTGACTTTAACACCAGATCTTGGAGAGCGCTTGAATGTCAGACTGAATAAACAAAAGAATGACACAGGAACCTAGTCCACCACTTTGGCCACTTACCATCTACATCAAGCTTCGGGATATGCCTTTATCTCAAGAAATTTGGAATTCTTTTAGAAGACAACGGGGACTTGCTGACTATGACCAACAGCTTGATATGTGAGAGAGGACATTCTCCTCTTGAATACACACAGAGACGTTGTAGATTAAAAAAAAAAAAGGCAGGCTCTAAACCTCTCTCATTTTATAGGACTCTGAAATCTTTGGGCTTGGTTCTTCTTTATGCAGTCAAAACTGTATGTGTCGTCTGGCTTCAGTCTTGGGGTTTCTTGGAGCCTGCAGAGTCTCAGCTGCCTTGCTTGAGATACATTTTGCAATCTTCCTTTGTTCCTGTACTCCTTATGCTACCCCTGTTCTCAGAAGTCCTGGGTTTGTGCATTGTGTAAGATGGTTTGAGAAATTGAACCCCAAATCACTTTTCTCCATG